>NC_137196.1:25888486-26050986 GCF_960531495.2 Zeus faber | reverse complement strand
GAGGATGTTGAGATTTTCATTGGGAGTGACAAGGATGGACAGGATTAAGAATGAGTACATTAGAGGGACAGCTCAGTTTGGACAGTTTGGTGGAAAAGTGAGAGGCCAGATTGAGATGGTTTGGACAGGTGTGTAGGAGAGATGAGAGTTACGTTGGGAGAAGGAGGCTGAGGATGGAGCTGCCAGGCAAGAGGAAAAGAGGAAGCCAAAGAGAAGCTTTATGGATGTGGTGAGGGAGGACATGCAGGCAGTTGGTGTCAGGGAGGAAGATGCGCAGAACAGAATTTATTGGAGGCAGATGATCCGCTGTGGCAACCCCTAACGGGAGCAGCCCAAAGTAGAAGATTTCATTTATTATTTCATTTCTCCTACAGACAGTGGTTGGAGGAGGCCATGAGAGAAAACCAGCCCAAATCCTGCCTTGTATTCCTGGTCGGTACGAAGAGTGACCTGCTCGTGAGTGCAAAATATATCCACATGTACCGTTTTATTAGCTTTAACAACGTTTTGATGGTTTAACAAACTACATGAACAATGCTTATTCCTGCACCGTCTTCTCTTTAAGCCCTCAAATGAACGGCAGAGGACGGAGAAAGATGCCACTAAGATGGCCACGGAGATGGGAGGAGAGTTTTGGGCTGTGTCAGCCAAATCAGGTATCACAATGACCATGTGGAGCTTGTGAAGCTCTTTGACACTGTACCATGAATAAGAGCTGTGTAAATGAACTGAACTTGATCAAATGACTCAACTATGGCTGGTCAGTGCTGTAAACAGCCAATTAAGAAGCGGATCACTTTGCCTCGTTTTTAGGGGAGAACGTGCAGGAGTTCTTCTTCCGGGTGGCGGCCTTGGCATTCGAGGACTCCGTACTGAAGGACATGGAGAGACCAGTGACCACAACAAGCATCGGGCAAGGAAACAATATCAGTAAAGGACATGTTTTTTTTATTTAAACTCATAAAAAAATCATGGCAGAGATTGATATGAAATGGGAGGTCTGGAGTCAGTTAAGATTTAAAAAATGAAATAATAAGATAATAATAATAATAATAATAATAATAACATTAATGTTGCAGTGCAAGTGGTACGTATGTACAGTACAGGGTGTAGAAACATGAATATAGAATATAAAATACAAGTAGTGAAAGATTTAACATACAACTAATATACAAAATAGGAAAACAAAATAAAAACAAAAGTACATAGTATAACTAGAGCATACCAGAATACATGTAATAATGAATTGTTTGTGGACCGTATCATCAACTATTAATATGTCTGTATGCACTGTGCTGTTCCGCAAAGTCCCTCCCTGGAAGACCCTGCAGTTTTCCATCTATTTCTGTTGAAACGTCGACGCAACGGTTGTCTCTCTCACCAGGATCAGATCGAGTCAACTTGGAGGAGGCAGCGCCCAAAGACACAAAGAGAAACTGCTGCTGATGGAAGACGGTGGAACACCAGGCGTCCGAGCCGGCGGGGAGGGCAGGATCTTGACGTCACGCCGAGGCTGCAGCCACTGTGGGAATCAAAGCCACAGTCCCCGGTCTTGCTGGATTTCCTCGTGCCTTAGGGCATTCAGTGGCAGATTTAATAACTATAGCTGATATTAAAAGGTGCATGCACAATACCACATTTACCCATTAAATGATTCATCTCAACATAGTATTTGTTTCTCTGTACAGTATTGTTAACGTAACAGCACCCGTTTGGCAGGTGCAATTTCAGTCTCCTCTTCATTTCCATCATACAAATAATTCCAAGATCAATAAACAACATTGGTCAGGTGTTATAACCAAATTGAAGCCAGGAAGCATGGGAACCGAATAGTAATCTTCAGTAAATCATAGTTTAAATAGGCTCAGTCTCGATGGACAGCACTATGTACTCCGACTATAAATGTTTTATAATTATTCACAATTAATATTATTAATCAATAACAAAGAGGCCACTACTGATGGCAACTGATGTATGTCTTTGAAGTCAGTATTTTCTATCAATAAAGGTTATCATTTAAAAGTGTTTGTTTTTGTTTCTAAGAACGCGTTTAAAGTGTGTGTGTGTCTGTGTGTGTGTGTGCGTGCGTGCGTGCGTGTGTGTGTGTGCGTGTGTGTGTGGAAATAGCAGAAATATCACCTGTTGCCAAAACACCATCACAACATAGGCGGGACAAGGGCCGCGTTCTCCGCACCTATTGGCTAGAATTGGTTCAACACGCTTCTCTGCCTATCAGCAAGCGCCATACAACGTCTGGGACCCAATCAGCGTGCGCTTTACACCACGCGGCGTGGATGTTGTGGCGGAAGCGGAACGTAAACTCCAAACGCAGCAAGTCGCCGGAGTCGGTAATGGCAGCTGTTCTTTCTTTGGTCATTTCAAAGCCAGTTCGAATCGGATGAATCCAAATGTTGATTGTTAAATCAACATTGTTAAACACGTTGTTAAAAGCTGATATCCACCAGAGTCGGAAGTTTATTTAGCAGCATGCTGGGCTAAGCTAGGCTAGGCTATCATGTTGACATCACGGCCGGGGGGGGGGGGGTTCTGCCTCTGGAGGAACCAGAAAAGGTTTTCCAGGTGACTCTTCTTTTGTGAAGCGTTCCTTTAAATTAGGTTTGTTCTAATTGCTGCCGCCTTTTTTTTTTTTTTTTCATTTTTTTTATTATATTGCAGTGTAAAGTCATGTTGCATCAAAGCTGACTTCAATAAAACTTTATGAATGGTGATAACGCTCCCCATCATGAAGACGAATAAATCATATAAGTTGGTGGTGCACAAGAAAGGCTTTGGTGGGAGTGGTGAGTAGCGGTACACATTGCCACCCATTTGTTGAGCACTGGAATGTTTGGATTTCTTTATATCTAACCTGCTTCACACCTACATTTTGTGAACCAGATGATGAGTTGGTTGTCAACCCAAAAGTTTTCCCTCAAGTCCGTTTGGGGGATATAATCGAGATCGCTCACCCAACGGATGAATACAGGTAATACTGATTAACAAGCTTATATTTTACTTGCTTGATCTATTAGTTCTCAAAGGACAGTATTTCACCCCTGGTCCCTCGATCTATATTCTTTCGATGATTCCAGCCCTCTCCTGCTGCAAGTAAAGAGTCTCAAAGAAGACCTCCAAAAAGGTGAACGAAATATAGCCTCATACTACATTCCACAACACATTGTTCACAGTTTTATATTTTACTTTTATGTGCCTGCAGTCTTGTTTTAAAAGAGGTGCACAAATATATTACAGGCAAACTATCTAAATTCCAAATAAGATAATGGCCTATTATTGGTGACATTACAGTGTCACATCAGATTATCAGTTCATATATATATATATATATATATATATATATATATATATATAAGAACTGTGATGTGTTTTTGTTATATCCTAATCCAGAGACGATCAGCGTGGACCAGACCGTGGCACAGGCCTTCAAACTGCGGGCATACCAGGATGTGATCGTTAACATCGTTGACCCCAAGGTAATGGCTTCACCTGATATACATTTTGGATCATGTTTCGTTTCAACGAGAACTCTCTTCAAGGTTCCACCTTCCCCTGTAGGATGTAACGCTGGACCTGGTGGAGCTTACGTTTAAGGACCAGTATATCGGCAGGGGAGACATGTGGAGACTGAAGAAGAGTCTGGTGAGGTTCATGCTGTGTTTATATATGTGACATAAAACAAGTCTTCTCAAAAATGAAGTTTGAATATTTACATTCATAGGATTACACTTTATTAACCCCGGGGAGAAACTATTCATTGTTAATTGGTTTTACCTTTAAAAGAACACCGCAACCATCATTTAATCAGAGAATGTATTTATTTAGGCAATACAGTTTTCTATAATTACTTTCATCAATGGTTAGCTTTTGTGGGGAAAATCACAGATGAAGTTTATTGTCCAGATCTAAACAGTATGTGCTCCTGAGTAGCTAACTTTTCTACTGTCTGTTACAGGTGAGCACCTGTGCTTACGTGACACAGAAAGTGGAGTTTGCATGTTACAGGTGAGCACCTGTGCTAACGTGACACAGAAAGTGGAGTTTGCAGGAATTAGGGAGATACATACATACATACATACATACATACATACATACATTATTATTCATCTTATCAAGCCAGTACTCTGCCACTTTTTTTGTGTTCATGTTGATTTTTTTTCACCATCACATGTAGTCATACTCACTTCATTATGTGCCAGGAACATAAGTTTGTAGAGTCATATCTCAGTATCGCTGCAAACAATGATTGGTTTCATTATCAGTTCATGTGTTTTTAGATTACTTGATTAATTTAGATAATGAACTTGCAGACCATGAAGTAAAATGAGGTAATAATGCACAAATTGATTGTAAATACTTGTCACAAGACATCTTGAAATTTCTAAACATGTTGACCCCACAGTCTCAAATATAACTTGTCATGTTATAGTCAGAACAAAGACACATTCAGATTTTGATAATGTTGTTCATTAAAGATATATATTTTCTTTACAAAATCCATCACTAAACAAATTATTCTTTTTTTTATTAATATCTGATTAGATTAATTTGCTGTTGAACAATTTTCTGTTAATTGATTATTTGATTAATCACATTGATTAATGATTTCACCCCAAGTTAATGCTGTAGCGGTTTATTGTTTCTTTTCAATCAAGGTTATTCATCATGTACTTTCTTCTGTAGAGCCCAGGCCAGTGAGTTGTGGGTGAAGGGAGAGAAAGTGACTTGTGGCTACATAAGTGAAGACACCAGGGTAAGAAAAGGGGTTGATTGGGTGCCCTGGTGGCATTTGCTGGATGTCTTCCCCTCCATCCCTCCGCTGCCTTTCCTGTCTCTCCACACTGTCACTGTCCAATAAAGCATGAACATTTAAAAAAACCTTCTACTGTTGACCGCAGTTTTGACGTTGTTTCCTTCAGGTTGTTTTCCGATCAACCTCGGCCATGGTTTATATATTCATTCAGATGAGCTGTGAGATGTGGGATTTCGATATCTATGGTTGGTGGAATGTTTTTGTATCTTTTTCTTCTCTGGGAATTCATGTGATGGATGTTTGCCATGTTTAAAGTCTTGACTTTAGTGGATTGACTTATTGGAATGTTTTTCCTCCAGGTGACCTCTATTTCGAGAAGGCTGTAAATGGTTTCTTGTCTGACCTTTTTGCCAAATGGAAGGTTGGCCATTTTCTTCACTCACAAAAAAATGACTTTAAAAAACCTTGAATGAAATCTTTTAAAAGCAAATCCTACAGAGACCCTTTTTGACTGTTATTACCTTTCAGGAGAAGAACTGCAGCCATGAGGTAACGGTCGTCCTTTTTTCCAGAACTTTCTACAACGCTAAAGCCATAGGTGAGCTTGTTCTCCTCATTAGCCTCGCTTGGCAATGAAAGGCGTTTTCTACATGGCTCAGTAATTAACCAGTAACTGTTTTTGCTTTTTCCATCAGAGGATTTTCCGGAGATCTTGAGGGGCTCGATCAAACAGGATCACGAGGCTCGTTATTATGAAGACTTTTATAGGTGGGTGTACATGAATTTCGGCACTGATTAGGATGTTCTGCTTTCTTAAGACAGTGCATATGAGACAGTGTCTTATTTGAAACATTAAGTCCTATTAGGACCTTTTTACTGCTATTTTATTGGTGTTTATATGTGCATATTTTGCAAATATTCTCAAACTAACGTTATATCCCCACACTCACACAAAGTGTGTGTGTGTGTGTGTGTGTGTGTGTGTGTGTGTGTGTGTGTGTGTGTGTGTGTGTGTGTGTGTGTGTGTGTGTGTGTGTGTGTGTGTGTGTGTGTGTGTGTGTGTGTGTGTGTGTGCAAATATGAAGAGAAAAAAAAAATCTTATTTCAGCTGCAGGGGTAATATCTTTAAAGTGGTAATCCTTAAGATTATTTAAAAAAAAAAACAACAACTGTCTACTTGTACGCATCATATTTAATCTCATCAAATTCTTCTTCCATTTCTAAATTTCTTGTAATATTCGCCACATACCTGAGGTTTTGTGACTGTTTCTTGATGTGTAGGGTCGTGGCTCAGAACGAGAGACGTGACGAGTGGACGTCGCTGCTGGTCACCATCAAGAAGCTCTTTATTCAATATCCTGTTCTGGTGCGCTTAAAGGAAGCAGGTAATGATCCAGTGCAGGGCAGAATACCCATTATCTGTCCAATGATTAATGTTGCCTTTAATTCACTGTACCTTTACCTATATGTATGATTGAGTAAACCTTTCTTGTTCATTTTACTTCATATTATTATTATTATTATTATTTTTGTGCTTGTATTTCGATTTTTCACTGTATACGTGATTGTGTACTGTGCTTAAATGTAGACTTTCTTTGGGGCCTTTGTGGACTCCAGGAAGAATAGTGTTTACCTATTTATCAACTAATGGGGATCCTAAGAGACCAATAAATATTGAATCTAATTTTCGATTTTGTGGACGAGTGCTTGATCTACTTTTCTTTCCCTGGCAGATGGTTTCCCCTTTGGACAGAACTCTACTGCTGCTCAGGGGAACTATCTGGAGGCCATCAACCTTTCCTTTAATGGTGAGTGGTGTGTTTACATGTACCTGGTCTCCTTTGAAATGTGTGGATAGTAGGGATGGACCAATAATGACACTTGTAAATTGCATATTTGTTGGATATCAGGCTTAAATGATCTGGTTGAAAATAAGTACATCAGATGGAGATTCTATATCACAAATCAGGTCAAACTTGTCAGAAATAAAAAAGTGGCTTGTTTTTCTGGCATTTGACATACAGTATAGAGGCATATTGGGGGTCTCTAATGGAAAAATAATTGACTGTACCTTATAGAATGTATCGCAATCACTGTGTTGCGTTTAACCTCAACTACGGGTCCAATTATTTACTGGCTCTTGTGTAATTGGCTCTTGTGTATTCCTGAATATGTTTTTCAAAGATCTTCATTAATGTATTCACATAAAACCCTTCAACATAAATAGCAACAGACTAGGCCCACCTTAAAACCTCAAAATATATCAGTGCAGTTAATACATTTATCAATAGATGCGGTCAATTTTAAGGAGCTTGTTGGTGTGTTATGAACTGAGCCTGACAAAATTCACAGATAGGCCTTCTCTCTCTCCCCCACAGTGTTTGACAAGCACTACATCAACCGGAACTTTGACCGCACCGGCCAAATGTCTGTGGTCATCACGCCAGGTGTGGGAGTGTTCGAAGTGGATCGCCTCCTCATGATCTTAACCAAACAACGCATGATCGACAACGGTGAGCACAAAGATTCAAACACGCCAGTAGGTCCTCAAGGACCAACTAAACCTCCTTGGTTTTAGTCAACTCCACCTGTGTACTATAAAAAAAATAAAAATAAAGGTCCAAAAATTGAAGCTGCAAAATGAAATGTGAGCAATTGTATTAACCTGCTGTCAGTTGAGGGTGTAACAAAAGTCCTTTAAAACGTATTAAACTGTATTCAATTTGGATTTAAAAGGTATGATATTGTAATGTATCTGTGCAACAAACAGCAATATTCACAATTTGCTCTGATATGATTTATTTTTGGCAACTGCTAGGAGCAGGGACTGAAAATGTTGAAAGGTTAGATTTTTTTTGGTTAAAATGACAGATCACACTCATTTGACGAGGCCTTAGTGGCATTAAAACGTTCTCAAAAAGACTTTGATTTTTACCTTGCCCTGCCTGCAAAGACCAATGGAAGGATTACAGTTAAATATGTATAAATTTATTGTACATTTCTTTGCCAGGGATCGGTGTGGACCTGGTGTGCATGGGGGAGCAGCCGCTGCACGCCGTGCCGCTCTTCAAGGTAAAAGAAACACAGGGTATCTGTCATAGTATGTCCATGCATTTCTCAACGTGGATCAGTGTTTCTCCTGTACTCATCCAACCGTGCTCGAACAACGCCAACGATGGAGAAATCCTGCAATCAAAAGTATTGATGTAATGTTAAAAAATAGATCTCTTTTATAAATAGATGAATTCTCAGAATTTGCCATCCTTAGAGCAGCGTAGTGTTTTAGTTAAAAAAAAAAGAAAAACCATCAAAACAAATGAGGTATTTTTTGAAGTCAACAAACGTGTGTGTGTGTGTGTGTGTGTGTGTGTGTGTGTGTGTGTGTGTGTGTGTGTGTGTGTGTGTGTGTGTGTGTGTGTGTGTGTGTGTGTGTGTGTGTGTGTGTGTGTGTGTGTGGGGCTTTGGTTATTTATATAGCGAATTGATTGAGTGCAGCAGCCTGAAATGGAGCAGAAGACTAACGCATCAACGCTGATACAGTTTATCTTTTGCTCTGCAGCTGCACAACAGAGCAGTGCCTGGGGATTCCCGCGTGGGAGACGACTACAACCTGCCGCACTGGATCAACCACAGGTCAGATGCAGTTTTGATTCTGTGTTCACATTTTGATGCTGCGTGGTGGAAGGAACCAATATCGAGAAGTCCTTGATATTGTGCTAGATCCTGATCCTGATGTCCTGTGCTGTTCCTATAGCTTCTACACCTCGAAAAGTCAGAACTCTTGCAGCTCCTTCACCCCAAGGATCAAACTGGCAGGGCGCAAGGTAAATTCACCCTTCTGCTGCAGGATAAACTGCTTTCTTTTGTTATTTCATAGCTCAGATTTCAATAATGATATTTGAATGCCCTTTTTTTTTTTTTTTTTTTTTTTTTTTTCTCACCTCAGGTCCATGCAGACAAATTCAAAAGCAATAAAGACCACAGTAAGACATATGTCTATCAAGGCTGCTCTTAATCTTTTACAATTATTGTTGTTTTCTTTCTTTTTTTCTTTTTTTTTTCTAATGCGGTCCAAGAGGCAGTTAAAAGGTCCTACGTGCCACACTTCGGAGAGGCTGTTTCTGTTACAACTTGTTTGCTGTCTTGGCAGGTGGCTCTGCCAAGACAGCAAACAAGTTGTGTTTTATAACATTAATTGGGTCTTAACACTGCCTCCATGTGACCCGCCCCAAGCTCTCTGCACCCCTAAGGACTCTGAGAACAGCCTCCCTATCCAGGTGGACTACGATGCGTATGATGCTCAGGTCTTCAGACTTCCTGGTCCGTCGAGAGCTCAGCGGAGCACCAACTTCAGGTTGTGACCTTTCCCACACTGCCTCCTATACGAACCAAGCGGACTCTGGTTAGAGCAGTGTTTTTCCAAATCTGGGTCGACTTTGAAAAAACATTATTGGTTGCAGGAGATTTAAATTGGAGCACCAAATCAAATTGCTGAATTTTGACCTGAGTAGGTTGGCTGTGGCAAGAAATTATATTTCTATCCGCAGTAAACCTTCAACACAAACGAAGGAGCTCACGTAGGAAACTTTAGTTACTATTTTATCTACCACTTAATTTACCAATGAAACATTCAATGTTATTGTGATGCATGTTTTATTGCAATAACTCATTCATAAAACAAACTTGTAATTTATCTGACTTCTTGAAATGTTTCATAGACAAGACTAATTGTATATTGTGTCACAATGGTTTGTTGTTTAAAATAAAAAGTTAAAAAAGAAAAGGGGAAGAGGCTTAAATCGATCCAGTTTTTATTTATTTATTCCTGTGACTTTGTCCTATCCCCCGTCTCTCAGAATGGGCCGGGACAGAGAGGGAAGTGGCAGGAAGAGCTGGGGCTCCACAGATGTCAGTGGTGGGATTGGGGCCTCGCCTCCTGCCCGCTCTGTGGGCCCCGACGAGCAGCGGAGCCTGGCCTCAGATGACAGCCTGGGGCCTGTCTCCAACATCCTGCTGATCCCTCGTCTTCCGCCCGTCCAGTACGAGGTCAGCAGCTCCCTGGGCTACACCAGCACCAGAGGTACGTTCTGACTAAATATAAAAAGTAATTTTCTTCTTGTTATAAAGGGGAGAGAGAGATAGATAGATTTTTTTTAAAGCAACACATGTTTTTCTTGTAAAGCAGTGTATTACATTTTAATCATTATTTCCATTATAATAAAAAAAAATTTAAATAATAAAAAAAAAAAATATATATATATATATATATATAAATTTTATTTTTTCCTTCAATATAGCCTCAAATTTTTTAGATATTACTCATTTATTTATTTATTTATTTATTTATTCATTTATTCATTTATTCATTTATTATCTGGAAGAACTGGTATCAAAAATATTGCTTGGGAGGTGGTATTGAAGTTGAGTAAGCAGTATTGATACATTTTCCTTCATGTAATACATTGTATTTTCGGCCCTAAATCATTTATGAATTTTCCCCAGAGCTTTTGGAGAAGATGATGGAGTCTCAGCGGGACTCCAGTGCTCCGGGTCGGTTCATGGTGGGCAGTGCAGAGTCCACACTGCACATCCGCCCGGGGGGCTACACCCCACAGAGGGCCCTCATTAACCCCTTTGCCCCCTCACGCATGCCCATGAAGCTCACCTCCAACCGCAGACGCTGGATGCATACCTTCCCCGTTGGTGAGGGGACGCTAGCAGATGCAAGCATACCCTGACACACATGTATACCCGTGTTCTCATGGGAACTTTTGTCCTGAATCACATTTTATTTTTATATAATTTCATTTTTTTAATAAGGAAATTCAAAGTGACAATCCTTTTAAACCAAGTATCAAATGCAAGACAAAACATGGATGAAAGTTGAAATGAATGACTTTATAATGTAGGCCAGCAATTCCAAACCTTTTTACGACTCACCACTTAAAAATCTCAAATGTTTGGCAAATTCCCTTCTTTTGAAAGAACATTTTCCTCAAGAACTCAAAAAGTAGAACAAGCTCTAAGGGTAAAACGGTCTCCCTTCCACGTCAAGGCCCATCGGGGGAGGCCATCCAGATCCACCACCAGACCAGACAGAACATGGCGGAGCTCCAAGGGAGCCAGCAGAAAGACCCTGCTCACACCTCCGCCGAGCTCCTGGAGCTGGCCTACCACGAGGCCACTGGAAGGTCAGACCAAGGTCACATTAATGTCAGTTAAAAGTATCTGATTTCTGTGCTTTTAATTCGGATATAAGATGAAAACTATTTTTTTTCAAATTAAGAAGGAAATTGACTGAAGCGCAAATTAATCTGGACCAAGGTCAAATCAGACGAAAGTCACGTTTTCTTTGCGGCTTGTGTCTGAATCAGTTTGTATGCCTACCATGAAGTGCACCCACCTCGTAGGAGTGTGCTGGCAAAGAGTGGAAATGGCACTTGGTCATGCTATTTTTTATCTTGCAGATGTTTCCCGTTTATAAAAAAATAAAACAGTTCTGTCTTCTCTACGATAATACCAGATCCACCAAGAACAATTTATTGGCAGAAAACGACCAATTCCCTCCAATTACGGACTGAATAATATTTGTTAACATTGCCCCCCAGGCGTGCCGCCTCTCGGCAGACTGGCGAGAACGGCCTGTTCAATGGCGGAGGAATGGAAGAATTTACTGGAAGCCCCAGCAGCAGCAGCAGCAGCGCGGGTACGTCTCAAATTTGCCCCTTGAGTCTCGACCGTTACTATCCATGGAGACAGGATTTTGCATGTCAAATGTCTCTTTTAAATTAAATGCGTTTTATTTATTACGCTTTTATTATTATGTTTATATATATATTTTATTATTTTCAGTTTTTGCAGGAAATCACAGCAGCCGTGTCTCTGCCCCAGACGACTTTGCCCTCGAGGGCTCCAATCCCAGTAAGTCTCTTTTTGATCTTATACATGCATCTTAGATAAACTGCAGAACGTCGTCACTTGGTCATAAAAAGATGTGAGTCTGTTAGTAGGAGGACGACTTTACCACCAAACCAGCTTCCAGCGCTCTCTCCTCGCCACATGTGGTGATACCACTTCAGTTCATGCAGGTCATGGTTTGTTTGGGCGAGGGTTATTCCTCTGTCCTCTCCTTCCTGCCTCCAAGAAGTGAACATTTTCTATTTTACCTTCACTGGATCTTTCTCTTTCTCTCTCTCTCTCTCACTTTTTTCTCTCCCATCCTCTGTTATTCTAATTATGGGGGTTCCCAAACTGTGTTCTGTGTGTTCTGTGTGTTCTGTGTGTTCTGTGTGTGTGTGTGTGTGTGTGTGTGTGTGTGTGTGAGAACTTTTTTTAATTTGTTTTACAAAATCACAAAATATTTTTTACTTTACTTGCTGTGAGATTTACACTTACCCAGGTTGTTAGTTTATGTTTTATAGTGTGTTTATTTATTTTACACTCTTTAATATATAGTATTTTCCACAAAACATATTCACATAACTTGGTTAACACTGTTTTTATTTTATTTATTTATTTTTTGTCAAGATTTTGTGATGTTTGGGAACCCCTGCTCTAATTTAAAGTACCTTCTATTCTTCTATAATAACCTGTTTTGTAAAATCCTCTAATTCTTTACATTTAATTCAGCTGTTTCCACCCATCAAACCAGATGTTATATCTGCACGTATTCAGCGTCCTATCTTTCACCTCATTGAATTGGTGAATAATTTGTCATTATTCTTAAATAAATAAAATGTTTATTAATTCCATATTCCCTGCATGATGTTTCTGATTGCCAAGTGCATTTTTTTTCCCCTCCTCTGTTTTCAATCCACAAATAATTCACGCTTACTACACGCTTGCGAGTGACACGCTTCCTCATCAGACTGTGTTCACGCTGATTGTCCAGGAATCGCTGCATGTCTCGATCTGAACTCTGCCGTTCAGCCAACGGCCCGACAAGAATCACCAACAATGCAATGGAGCCAATGACAGTAACTCTCTCTCCTTTGTTTCTTCTGCTCCCCCCCCCTTCTTCTCTTCTTCTTGTTATTTTCTTTCTCTGCTTTGATTTGTTGTTTTGTGCACTTGTCTGTGTTTGTCTCCCTGCCTGCATCCGCGGTGTTTCACTTTTGTTTGTTCTTTCCATTGAACATGTCGCTTTCGTTGCTATTCTTTTTCTATTGCTGTTTCTTCTTGCTCTTTTCTTTATCGTCTTATTTTCTTTTCCTTCTATTTCTCTTCCTTCTTCTTCATCCCACCCTGTGTGTTTCTCCTCTTCCTCACCCCTCACACATACACCCTACACGGGTGCATGGGTTTGCCTTTGCTTTCGGGGTTTTGCGTTTCTGCGTGCGCGATGTCCGCTGTGTGTCTGTATGCGTGTGCATGTATCGGGGGTGCGCCTGAAGCCCTGCTGCTGTCTGCACCCCCGACAGTGCCCAGCTTCTGCTGCACAGTGGGGGTGGACTGGAAGTCACTGACCACTCCCGCCTGCCTGCCGCTCACCACGGACTACTTCCCCGACCGCCAGACTCTTCAGAATGACTACACAGAGGGCTGCTACGACCTGTTGCCGCACACAGACCTGGAGAGGTGTGCGGCACGGACACACACACACACACACACACACACACACACACACACACCCACCCCTTGGGAGTTAGATGCACACTATATATAAACCTTTACCAATGTAATGTCTTGCCCTCACAATGCATTGTGGGATACCTTTGCCGGCATAGTATGCAGTGTTTACATTCTACAATATTTCCCCCGATGTAGTATGTCACCCTGGTACTTTTGGCACACTATTTGAGTATACTATGGTTCCTGACATGCTAAACACGTTCATATACTCATTTGCCGTACTAAACCGTATGGGAGTATGCCATT
The DNA here is from genome assembly GCF_960531495.2 of Zeus faber. NCBI lineage: Eukaryota > Metazoa > Chordata > Actinopteri > Zeiformes > Zeidae > Zeus > Zeus faber. Next base: position 26,037,341 of record NC_137196.1, on the reverse strand, counting down.
TTGGATGACGCTATAGTCTTTACACATTACTTTACACAAAAACAATTGATTTAATACCCTCAACGGAGCTATATATGTGTGTGTGTGTGTGTGTGTGTTGTTTCTTCACCCTTACCTCCAGGCGGGAGGACGAGGGCCCGGTGATGAGCGCCCCCCTTGTGTTTGAGGAGTTTATCTGCCAGCGGTTGATGCAGGGCTACCAGATCATTGTCCAGCCCAACAACAGGAAGCCCCAGCCAGCTGTGGCCACGCCCCTCGGCAGCAGCCCACTCTACTCCAGAGGTAGCTGCTCCACTGCCAGCTCGTGCAGAAACTCCAATCTATAGTTTTCTCCTTACGTTTTTTGACTGATGCTGAATACGCTGTTTGGCTAATGAAGACCAAATACGATTTCAGTAAATGAATACTAATTACAGGCTTCTCAACTAAGGTCCCTGATTTTCAGGGCTTACAGAAACCTCCCTTCCTCATTCCCCAACCTGCAGCAGACGTACAACCACAGCCCTCCGCCACAGTAGGATAATAACATGACAGGAACGCCAAAGCCGTCTGAAACCAGCTGTGACATTTGTCCTCAGCGAGACTCCGACCGTCTTCATGTTCTGTTCAGGTCTGGTGGCGATGCGGCGGGCGGAGGAGGAGGAGTCGGTATACTGGCTCAGTATGGGTCGCACCTTCCACAAGGTCTGTCTCAAGGACAAGATCATCACTGTGACCCGCTACCTACCCAAGTGAGTGTAGAGCTGCAAAACACCTCTCCTCCATCCCACATTAATACAACGTCACTTGTGACTGACATGTAGCTCGCTGGTAACTGGGAGCTTACAGTAATTGACTAGCTATAGTAAATTATTATATTGGTTTATATTTTTTATTTCACACAAATTAAATATGGAAATGTATTATCTAACAATATTTGTAGACTAAATAATAAGTTTGTTCTGTACAAGGTAGCACCTTACCTCTATATTCAAAAATAAAATATAACTTGTCAATGAAGTAATAATTAAAAAATTATCTATGACCGAGGCATGTCTCTGCCTGTGTATACGCCTGCATGTGTTATGTGTTTGTGTGTTTTCAGATACCCCTACGAGTCGGCACAGATCCAGTACAGCTACAGCCTGTGCCCCCCCCACTCAGACACCCACTTCATGTCCTGCTGGGTGGAGTTTGGCCACGAGAGGCTGGAAGACTACAAGTGGAACTACCTGGACCAGTACATCTGCTCTGCGGGCTCAGAGGACTTCAGGTAACGCCAACTGCTCGCACCCACACAGGAATGGAATAGACAATGAACACGTAAATAAACAGTGCCTTTGAATGAGAATTTATACAACCTATTTCATAGATTGAAAGACGCAGTCCTCAGACAAGGAGCCAGGCCTCCTGAAAATCTGTAGAAAGAAAATTCTGTATTGGATTTGTTTTTAGATACTGCCACTGCTGCACTTTTTTTTTTTTTTTTCCCCCCCCAGTCAGTGTGAATTACATTAACAGGATAAATCAGATAGAAGCTTACAAAATGCACAGGGGTAACATGTTAATTAGGAATTATAAATAAAAAAAAAAGCCCGAACATGGACGCCAATACAGCTGTTGGTGGGCCCTATTGGCAGAGCCGTGCCCCGTTCCTATTCGTATTGAACAGCCGAATCGATTAGACTGATAACATTTTGAGTCGGGTACAGCCCGAGAAATCTTTAATAATAATTGGACAAACCCAAAAGAAATCCCCAATATGTTTAATGGAGTATCCCTCCCCCTCGCGGGCAAAGCTCAAATGAGAGCAGAAGCAGAGCAACTGAAAAGTTCTTGAACGTAGCATGGAAGATGAAGATGATATGATGATAACTTAGCAATGATTATTCTGCTTATATTCCATATCCTCCTGTTACTTTCACCAGAAAAAAAAATGTATACAAAAAAAATATATAATTTATTTATTTTTAAATTAAACTAATTATTTGTGGTTATGACGTAATGGGGTAATCAAGAGTAATTTGAGAATTCCTTGTAGTGGTTCAAGACTAATAATTTGAGACCGCTTATGTGAGGAAATAAATGATACAAAATCATGAGCAGAAGAATGATTTTCTTTTTATGCCTTTTTATGCAAAGCCATTTAAATTGCCCTTTTTTATGAAAAGTGCAATATAAATAAACCTTCCTCGCAGCTGTAGTTCTAAGCAATTTAACTGTTCCAGCTAGGCATATTAATCATATAAACAAGATTAATGTAACAACAATTAAAAACACAACATAATTATAAACAACAATTAATGTAAAGAATAAAAGTGCTGAATAAAGTGCCTCATGATTCTCCTCTGTTTCCCACCCAGTTTGATCGACTCTCTGAAGTTCTGGAGGACTCGTTTCCTGCTGCTGCCAGCGGGGGGCGCCAGGCGTGTGGCGGACGGCGAAGGGCACTGGGACGTGTACGGGGAAGGGGCCTGCGCAGGCCGGGACGGTGCGGGCGGCACGGGGGACTGGCATCTGCTCGACGGATTCATCCGCTTCCTTGAGGGGCTGAACCGTATCCGCAGGCGCCATCGCTCCGACCGAAACATCAGAGTGAGGCTTGGCAACTCTGAGGGCTGTTTACATGAAAACTCCCTTTTTGTTTTTTTTAAACTCCTTTGTATTCCCCCCACCTGTGTTATTTTAGGTCATTTTAACAGGGTTTTTTACCATGATGTTATACTTACCTCTCGACTGTGATTGGCCACAATAACTACTGATAATTACAAACAGACCCTAACAGATTTCATGCATTTCAAAATGGCATTTGACGTGCAACCAGCAGCTGGTAAAGTGCGGTTTACTTTGTCTGTAATCCAAATTTCCACAACCGTGCATGTCACGAGTGTCTGAGAAGCCTTTATTAATATTATTTTTCTATTTATTTATTTTTTTACTTGAATACTGAAGCACGCTTAGGGATGTTACAAATGTAGTACTTGGAGTATGTAGAGGGTTATTCAACCACTTCATATCATTAGAAGTTGTTTTGCAAAGGAATGCTTTATTAAGACTCTTCTCCGCCGATTTCTTGTTTCAGAAAAGCACACCATTGAAAGGGCTACAGGTGATTGGTCCTCCGCCCCAATACCAGCCTGAACCTGTAGCGCCCCCAGCAGGAAAGAAAGGCACATCTGCTCTATCTGCTCTGCTGGAGCTAGAGCAGAGCCACAAGTGAGTGGGGGTATTTTAACGCATTACTCAATTGATGTCTCGGATCAGATATTATAAATGTCTTCTTCAGCGGCGCTGCCAGCTCTGGTGACAAGCCTAGTTGCCAGTGGTAGCAGTGCTTTATGGGATTGACTTCTATAGTGTGCACAAGTTGTTTTGTAACTGCTGATATGGCTGTAGCTGAACTGTGTGTTTCTGTGCCGCTGTGACATTCTGCTTCTCGTCCAGGACTCTCGAGGAGCAACAGGGAAAAAGCTCAGCAGTGTCCAGTGACCCATCCAACATCCTCACAGCTCCCACTTGTGTGGACAGTCCCCGCAAGGTGCGTCCTCATCAGTGCTGTCAGGCGTGTCTGAGTGTGTTTAGACGCCTCTTTTCCCGTTTGTTTTTTTAGGGGGGGCGGGGGGGCGGGTTCATTTTAAGTAGAACTTTTAGGTTTTACAGTCTACAAACTTTAAACACAACATTATAAAACATTCACCAACATTTTTTTTATTTGCAAATGACTAATATTTTGTTTGTGAGGGAGTGGTCTTCCCCCTAATTAATATTCATGAGCAATGTTTCAATTTTGGTCTTCCTTTAAGGTGATGGTTGATGTTTCCTGAGACACAATGTTGTTCATCTTCATATCCCAAACTTTTCCTCATAAAACTGACTGTTGTTTTCATTCCCTGGGTTTCAGCCACAAATTATTATTTTTTTAAATATATTTGAGTTTATTACGCTGCACTTTCATGTTTCGGGGCTTCTGCTCTTCCTCTCCTCTTGTCTGCTTTGTTTCCATTCGCCATCTTCTGTTGCTTTGGGTGTTTGATGCTGGGATTCTATTCTTCAGGATGCCGTGTTCATTTTGGATTTTATACGGAGCCCTCGCTCCACCTACATCTATCACTGTCAGGTCAGTAGCAGAGCGCTGCGGCGCTACTGAGTCTCTAGAGTAGAAATCTTTTTGTGTGTGTGTGTATGTGTGAGAACTGCGAAACTGCATGTCTGCCGGCCCTCCACAGTGTAACCGCTCCAATCCCTGCATGAGTGTGCTGCCGACACCCTGGACTGACACGGAAATCAGTGTGTTGAGATCCTGTGGTCACCGCTGTTGCTGAAACAGCACCAACAACAGGGGTCTTGCGATGACGCATACTGGTATTTTATTATGGCAGGGACTAATAAAATACAATGTTGATTATTTTGATTTAAAAATGCATTTTCAATGGCATCACAACAACAACGTGGAAAGGACGTAAGCTGATAGCACAAACAAAGTCAAAGTGTATCAAAATTCAGTTTTGGTCTCCTCACTATGAATGTTCTTCTGGCACAGTTGGTGATCACCACTCACTATGTGATTAACACACTAACAACACCGTGCTGCATGCTGGTAGGTACCAACATTCTCAACACATGGTCACATGTGTAACAAACTCAGTTGTACAAAACCAGGTTTCTCCGTGAAAGCCACAGTGATTTCATTGACACTGTGATAAGTTCTACACTTAACATGCAAGAAATTACCCAAAAAAACGTTGGTCTAATTGAACCCATCAGACAGGAGGATACAAAAGTACCTATTTTTTTTTTTTTTCAATCAAGGGCCTTGTTTTTGATGCTTTCACCTTAACAGCAGTCTGCTGAATCCAGTGAGGGAGGTGCCACAGACAAGGGAGGCCCTCCAGGGCCCACAGTGGGCACTGCAACCCAGGAGCCCGCAGCTAGCAGCAACACAGAGAGCAGGTGGCACATTTAATGTTTTCTACTTTGTTTGAACTGCTGACCCAATAGTTTCACTGGTCCAGCTAAATTTTTTTTTTTTTTTCATTTTCCATTGACAAATGATTTCAAACAAATTATAAATGAGTGTAGTGTACTATGGGGCGGAGAGCTTAAGGGTAGTTAGTCACAGTGTTGACACTAGAGAATCTTACACCGTGATCCTCTAAAGCAACACTATGTAACTTTTTAACCTTTAAATAACAGCTTCAAAATCATTTTGATGGTTCACCCACTTGTAATATGGAGACTGGCACCTCTGTCATTCCCACCCGCCCCTGAACACCTGTTCTTAAACTACGTAACTTCTGTGCTCAGGTACGAAACCGTGGGGAAAGTGCGTTAGGCTTTACAGCACTAAGTCACTTTGTTGATGTTTGGCTCCGGTAATTACGTTTTGTTTTGTTTTTATTTGGCCTGGTAAAATTAATACAAAACAAACAAAAAAAAAACTAGTGAATTATAAACTCGCCGGTCAAAATGTCTGGTTATAATGTTCATACGAATTGTAGCCACTCCATCTCCCTGATGACACGGGTCAATGGTGCACCCGGCACCCTCACCTCGGTTGGCTCCCTGGGGGAGCCGTGGACTGAGTGCTCACTGAAGCAGTGAGGTCTGTGCAAGGTGCGCTGTAACCTAGATGTAGATGTATATTTGCGTTTGTAACAGACTGTTATTGAAACGTGGTTCAAATGTGTCCGGTAAAATTTATTATTTTTAAACCGGACCGAGTTTTGCAACGGTGTTGTGAAAGTGCAATTGCACTCAAATTTTAGGGGCGCCAAATACCAAAAGTTGCATAGTGCTGCTTTCACCTGATGTGTATTTTGCTTAAGTCTTGAACCTTCTTTGTATTGTGATGCTGGTGATGTCCTTTTTGACCGTTTTTAGTAAGTACAGCAAAGAACAATTCCTGCTGGTAAAACTAACCTCACTTTGTGTTGCGTTCTGACATGCACTGCTGTTGTCCCTCAGTGTCCTGTGCGCCGCGGGAGCATTGAGCCTGTCCTCGTCCTCCACCCTGCTGGAGATCCTGGAGGCCGTCAAACACCCCACGTGAGATCCCTGTTTGTTCATTTGTGCTCTGTTTCACAGAATGTAGGGCTTTCGGCCCCTTATGTTTTTATCAAGATCACAAAATGGGCTCCGATACAATGGTTTTATTCAATACAGTAGATGGAAACCTCCTTTTATCCAGTTAAGAGATTGAGATCACGCTCTCTTTCTTATAAATGGTAGGTTACTGTGGTAACTTCATGTTGGTGCTTGTTGCTGGGCAGGACTGGAGTTCAGTTGCTTCCAGAGCAAAAGGGCCTGCCGCTCAACTGCTTCATCAGCGCAGAGATCGTCCATTGGCTGGTGAACAACGTGGAGGGCGTGGCCACACACGTGATGGCTGTCGACATCATGCAGGTAAAGACTTTCACCGACTGGAAAATGGTGTTCGATGAACTGCACATTCCTACTATTGTTCAGGGTGCTTTAGTATGTTGAGTATTTTCTTTGATTGTTTCTCGTCTGTAGAAAATGCTGGATGAAGGCCTTGTCGCCCACGCGTCTGGAGATGCGATGCGCACCTTTGTATATGGATTCTACTTCTACAGGATAGTTGGAGAGAAAGACGGTAGATGTGCTCTTGTTAAAACACATTAGAAACCAGCCATCGCTGCTCATGTTCTGTGGATGAATATCACATTCTGTTCTATATTTTGTGGTAAAATACAATCATTTCAGGGTTTCTACATGATATTAAAAATGCGTCGACGCCGCAATGTCGTATTCCATTCCCGCCTCCCAGGCTCTGCCTCCCAGCTGCCCCCCGCAGCGCCAGTGGTGTGGTCCACGGCGGTGGTGGAGGACTTTGCCCTGTTCCAAAGGAAGTGGTTTGAGGTGGCCTTCGTGCTGGAGGAGCGGAGGCCCTGCGACCTTCCGGCCTTCCTGCTGCCCTGGCTGCCCAGCCGGCCGGCCTCCTACGCAAGTAGGCACAGCTCCTTCAGCCGCAGCTTTGGAGGACGCAGCCAAGCCGCCGCACTGCTAGGTACACACAGCCCGGTACACCCCCCCCCTCCCAACTGGCCCACACCATTTTTTTTATTATTATTTTTATTTTTTGTCTGAAAACGGTCAGCCAATCAGATGCCTTTCCTTGAAACCTCACCCCGCAAGGTAGGGATGAACTGATGAAACCTTTTCACTGCGGATCGACTATTTGTTTACCAGATTGGCGATATTTTCCAATATCAGTATTATATTTAAGCCAGGCATCAGCATCCCTACCCTCCGAGGATTGAGAGTCCTGTCATGAAGGTGTTGCAGAGCGCTGAATGATTTCTCCATTTACTCATATGCGGTTAAAGATAAACCCTGGTTTAAATTTACAATCAATGCAAGGTTGTATCAGTAAGATTTTTCGAAGGCTATAATGCCGTGGCGGTAGTTTTGATTTTACAGGTTGACATGTATCAGACACGACTATAAACACTGATCAGCCACAACATTAAAACCACCACTAATAACCACTAGTATTGTGCAGCTCCCTCTGGTGCCTCCAAAACAGCTGTGACCCGTGGAGGCATGGACTCCACTAGACCTCTGAAGGTGTCCTGTGGTGTCTGGCACCAAGACGTTAGCAGCAGATCCTTTAAGTCCTGGGAGTTGTGAGGTGGGGCCTCCATGGATCAGGCTTGTTGTTCCAGCACATCCCACAGATGCTCCATCGGACCCTAACCCCGCCCATCCACATGATGTAGAAGAAAAGGTGATTCATCAGACCAGGACACCTTCTTCCATTGCTCCATGGTCCAGTTCTGATGCTCACATGCCCGTTGTGTAGGTGCTTTGGGTGGTGGACAGGGGTCAGCATGGACACTGTGAGCGCTCCCATACGCAGCAAGCTGTGATGCACTGTGTGTTCTACACCTTTCGATCAAAGCAACATTCACTTTTTCACTCATTTGTGCTACAGAAGTTCTTCTGTGGGATCGGACCAGACGGGCTAGACTTTGCTCCCGTCGCACAACCCGCCCATGACCCTGTCGCCGGTTCACCGGTCGTCCTTCCTTGGAGCACTTTTGGTAGGTAGTAACCACTGCAGAGCGGGAACAGCCGACAAGAGCTGTGGTTGTGGAGATGCTCTGACCCAGTCGTCCATCATCACAATGTGCTCCTTGTCAAAGTGGCTCAGATCCTTACGCTTCTCCAGTTCACTGACGTGTTCACTTGCTGCCTAATACATCCCACCCCTTGACAGGTGCCATTGGAACCAGATGATCAATGTTATTTACTTCACCTGTCAGTGGTTTTAATGTTGCGGCCGATCGGTGTATAACGTCTCTCAAACAGGTTATTTGGACATTTTGCAAACCGCGCTGAATCTTACTGATAGAACTTTTGATTATAGTTTGATTGCGCCAACTCAACTGAACATTCCTCAAACGTCATGACTGTGTAACTGGTTCATTCCTGTGAACTCTGACCTTTACATTGTCATCGCACATCTTCAGCGGCTCTGCGACACTGAGGTACTGGACTGTACTGCACCCTGTTGGTCGACTGCGGAACCGCGCAGAGCGGCTGATAGTTTCCCCGCATCCAGAGTGCATCCTCATCTCCCCCTTCCTCCCCCGCTCCGTCTCAGAGCTCCAGACCAATCGCACGACTGATTGAATAGCTGGGCCAATCAAGTCGCCGATTGATGCTTTTTTTTTTTTGTCCCTCCTCATTTTGTCCTCTCAGATCAGTGCACGGTGTGTAGAGCAGTAGTCATAGTGGTGGCATGTCCGCGCACGTTGTGCTAGTAGTGGCTGTGGTACTGTAGTGCTGTGGTGAGTCCTCCCTGCTTCTCGACGGGGGAACATTACCGCAACGCACGCCGTTGTGGCAATGTTGCCTCTTCTGCTGCACTCACGCTGGTTTGTTTAAAAAATAATAATAATAATGTGATTCATTACAATTCAACCTTCACTGGTTGAATAGTGATAATGAAAAGCTCGGACTGGTTTCCTGGAGCGGAGTCAAGTTGTGGGACATATGGGCGGCCCGCTCACTGATGGGGTTTATAAAAGATGGGATTTGATGGGATCCGGGAAACCTCTCCTTAAATGTATTGACCCTGAAAACGCGCAAAGCTTCGTAACAACTTCCCTTGCTCTCAGTTCAAACTTTGATCTCTTCCTGTTTTTCTTGTATTCATATCTTATATTTAATGTTCACCCAGTTGATGGGCTGTGTGAACAATTGGGTAAACTTTATGTAACTGGGGGGGGTTTCTTTCGCGCTGCCTCTTGATTTTCAGCCGACTGAAACATCACATACGGAAACCCTGTTTCTAACTCCATCGCAAACATTTGTTCTCCACACATCCACCGCCCATCTTCCCTTTTTCACCGCGCTGTTTTTAACCACACATCCATCTTTCGCCCATCACCCCCCCCCCCCTCGTGCCCCACCCGTGTGTCTGTTCATTGCTCTTGTCGTCTTTCTGTGTGTCTATCTGTCTGTCTCTTTCTTGCTCTCGCCCCCACCCCCAACCCCACCCCCAACCCCACCCCAGCTGCGACTGTTCCCGAACAGAAGACGGTCACCTTGGATGTGGACGTCAACAACCGCAGCGCCCGCACGGAGTGGTGCAGCTGCTATTACCACGGCAACTTCTCCCTCAACGCCGCCTTCGAGATCAAGCTGCACTGGATGGCGGTCACCGCAGCCGTGCTCTTTGAAATGGTAAAGACGATACAAATAATATCAACTACTCATTTCAATATTGGGTGACTTTCGGTTAGGGGTGGCCATAATTAGTCGACTAATCGATTAGTCGACTTGATGTCCATTATTGGTTTAAAAAAATAATAATTTCATCCGTCAACTATTGATTAATTTTATTTTATTTTTTACACCTAGACCCTAATAAGTGTAGCACATGCTTCAATGAGAGAATGATGGTGGTCAGACTTATTTCTTCACTCTAGAGTCCAGTCACGTTGAATCATTATAAATAACGTTATTATTTTGTAGTGGAGAACTTTTTAACACTACTGCCAGTGTCTCTTCTCCTCCGCCCCGTGTCCGCTCAGTACGTTCTCCTTTAATCTGACTTTCTTTTTTTTTTTTTCTAATTCTACTCGTCATGTCACGGCATCATGTTCTGTTTAACATTATTATCTCGTCTTCGATATCACAAACCGAAGCATATGCGTAACGTTAACTACTCTTATGGAGCGCGTACCGATGCCCACCGGCGCGTCTCACAAGTTGCCGGTCTCTGTTCTGCCCTCGCAAGTGGACATGTTGTAAAATATATTATTTTTATTGAGTCGGAGCGTTTTTCTTACTAGAACAGACAGGCCGGGGCTCGGGCTCCCACTTTGGCACTTTTTGGGGGGGGGGGGGGGGGGGGGGGGGGGTGTGTGTGTGTGTGTGTGTGTGTGTGTGTGTGTGTGTGTGTGTGTGTGTGTGTGTGTGTGTGTGTGTGTGTGTGTGTGTGTAAGGGGTAGTTTGGAGGTGGAGTAGAGGGAGGCAGATTAGAAGTAGAGCAAAAGGGATAAAGTAAGGGAGTAGAGGGAGGGAGGGAGGTATAGTGGAGGAGAGGTGGAGTCGACACCGCTCGTGTACTAATGCTCTCCCTCCACACACCCAGGTTCAGGGCTGGCACCGTAAGGCCGCCTCCTGTGGCTTCCTGCTGGTTCCGGTCCTGGAGGTTCCGTTTGCACTCACCTCGTACCTGTACGGCGACCCGCTGAGGGCCCAGCTCTTCATCCCGCTCAACGTCCAGTGTCTGCTGAAGAACGGCAGCGACAACCTATTTGAAGGTCAGTGAGTCCGTACCGCTGCGGGGCAGTTACCGTGAAGTAGTTCCGTGTGGTTTGATGGAGATCTGAAATGGATTTTTGGGATATACTGTATGTTTATTTTTTACCTATCCCCCCCCCCCCCCCATAGGCTTTGAACCAGAGACGTACTGGGACAGGATGCAGCTGTTTCAGGAGGCCATACTTTACAGGTTGGATGGAGAGCAGTCACATGAGATTCATTAAAGTTGCAGAAAATCACAACATACAAAAGTATATGAAACTAGCTTTAAACGTCCAGTTGTTAATGTGTTATTTCTAAGGTTGGCGTGAAACGGTATTTTCCTCAGTGGTCTGCTTCACATCTAGTCCTCTCCGAAACAAAATGTTTTGGGAGCATCAACGGAAAAGGTTGAGAACCACTGATGCCAAGGATATAGTATATGGTAGAATGTTCCTTTTCGTTTCCTTCTAAAAGATTTTTGTATGTGTATTTATATCTATAGATGGAGGTAGAGATCGATCATATTGAAAACCAGCGATAACATTCTTCCTTAAATAGGAGGCCTCTCGATGTCTAGGTTAAAAAAAAAATAATAATAATTCATTTTTCCTCTTTTCGTCCGTCAGGTTTGGCTTTGTCCATGACAAGTTCTCGGCTTCAGCTTTTAACTTCCCTGCGGAGAACAAGCCTCAGTACATCCACGTCACAGGTCAGTCCTGCTGTCAGAACACAAATTTAGCATATTGGTCAAACGAAATAAAAAAAAAAAAAATAGGTTAAGGTTTTGTACCATTACTTGCTGCACAGTATGAAATTGCATGTGAGGTTTCATACTGTGCCTGCAGTAGGGTTGAGCCAATTTGGGTGCCCGCGATGGGCAGACCAAAACAGTGTTTTAGTTTGGATGTCGATTATTTTATTTTGCGTCTTATGGAACCAAACCGTGCGTAATTGGGAAACTTTCTCGGTGACTCTCTCCCCATGCGTAATGTGCAGAGAATAATCTTGAGTCTACGAGTAATGCACCGTTCCTCTGTGCCCCGCCCTCCCACTCCGTTTTTAGTTTTTCATTTGTGGCAAAATGCCGGTGAGTCACACGTATAAAAATGTATTTATGATTCAGGTTTTATCCAGTTTATCCACTGACTGACTGAACGGGAGATCCTTTCGGCACGCGCGTTATGTCAACGCCCATGTCCAACTTTCAATCCGTTCTCTCCGATCCGAAGATTTTATCTTTTTATTTAGTTATTTTTTATTTTAATCATCTTGGCCCAGAAAAGCTAAGATTTTTCAGACCAACAAAAACATGCCCCGGACCTCTAAAAGCATCTGAAACATGACAACCGCCGGACACACAGACATGGCGTCCGGCGTCTTGCGGTTGAAGTTTGAACAGTATAGATGTGCATTTGGAGCAGAATTTAGTGTAAAACTGTCGTAATTTTACCAGAGTAGAAGAACGTTGAGGCGAATGGAAACTCAGAAAACTGTAACTCGTGTTGCGTTTCACGAAAAAACCCCGAAAAAACTGTTAGCCTAGGCTGCTTGTGCGCGCATGGAAGCGAGCGTAAACAAAGATGGCGGAACGCGGCGCTTGGCGAAATTACTCGGTGGAGGGGTTATTTGGCTCTCTGCCACCACGGGGCGGCAACATGAGGTGAAGTAACGTCGACGCTCCACGGGGGAAAGGACGCCCGTTCGTCGTTCCCGACGTTAATTGCAAACAGTACCACGTAGCCAACGCGACTAAACTGGACCCCGCGTATTTATTTTTAATCTTCATTTTGCGCCAGGCACCGTCTTCCTCCAGCTGCCCTACTCCAAGAGGAAGTACACCAGCGGGCAGCAGCGCCGCCGCCGGAACTCCAACACCTCCAACAGCCAGGGCCCGTTCGGGTCGGAGGAGCGGGCGGGCTACAACTGGGCCTACAACACCATGCTGACCAAGGCCTGGAGGACGGGCGTCCTGGGCGACGAGCGGCTGGCCGACCGCCTGCTGCGGGACCTCACCGACTTCTGCGCCAACAAGGACAACAGGCTGCTGCACTTCTGGGACGGCTGCCAGGAGAAGATGAACGCCAGCGCCCCCTGATGGCGAACGGCGGAAAGGAGAAAAATTAAGCCGGAGATTTACCAAAGACTGAAGACACTGTATAACCCAAAGGATTTTAGCTTACGTTTGGCGAGGAGTGGCTTACATGTGGGTTTGTTTTTTTTTTTTTGCTGTTTTCAACGGACGTTGCCAGCTGGATTTTACTGGTGAATCCAGTTTTCCGCTGAATGGACAGAACCTTAAATGATCTGGAGGAAATTGCCTCAACTATGGTCGTCGGGGTGGTGGTGGTTCAACTTAACTTATTTCCTTCTTTGTGTTGGAATGTGGACCTGACTCACCGTCAGGCTTGGCCCTTAAAGTGCATAAAAGGAGCCCTCCCAGTCTCAACGTGCTTACATCATCTCGGAGCGTGAACCGCTGATCTGATTTGAACATTGTGAAGAAGTATCAAGACAAAAAGGCCTTCGGAGCGGAGAGTCTACTTCCTCGTTGTTTTTCTCACGAGGCAAATAATAATACCTGTTCCTCAACTCTTTCAATAAAGAGAAACAAGTGATTTTGCTGAGTCACGACCGACTGGTGGGAGTTAACCATGCTTGTTGTGTGTCCTGACGTCTTGCCATAGGTTGGCATCAAAGAATTCCATGTGGAAAAAGTTTTTTTTTTTTTTTCTTTCCCCAATGTGTTTTTCAGCTTGCTAAGCAGCCGATTCAACGCTCGTCATCCTGAACGTTGCGGATGAGGGTCTGCTGCAAGTCACGATCATTAACTTTTATCTGGGAGATGTATTCACGACAATGATCATATTCCAGTTACTGACACATTTGCAGCGTGTTTCAAAGTGTTGAAATACAATCTCATAAGATTTTGCTTTAGATCAAATTTGGCCTTAAATTTTCACACGTTTTTGAGGTCAGTAAAGGGTAGTTAGGTAGAGCGGTCGTCTAATAATCTGAAGGCTTCGACCCTCGGCTCCTCCTGGCTGTGTGCTGTAATGTGCTTGAGCCAGACAATTCCCTAATTGGTCGTGACGGCTGGGTCCATCGATGTACGAATAATTGTTAGTCCCAACTGTTAAACAGAAGTGTCTGTTAAATGATGTGTAAAATCAGGGAAATAATTAAGTGGCATATCAAGTCCTCAACATTTTATTTCTGCTGTAAAACCTTTAGTTTCAACAATAAAGACCCTGAGGGGAAAAGTTATGAAGTTTACATGTCTAGTGTAGTTTAGGTGTAATTCACGTAACCTTAGTTGAGGTATTGTTTTTTTCCATTCCACAATGTTTAACTTAAGAAACGTTGAAGATGTTACATGTAAACAGGTCCTGGTTGTAAAACGCAATCAGATTAACTAGTTTTTAGTCACACTAGACAATATCGATACTGGCCTTAACCTTCCTTTAGAACCACATGATGTCATTGCGGGGGGTGTTTGTGCTACACTTTTGTCAATGATTATCAGCTCACGTGAAAGTTCAAGAATCAAGTCCAACACACAATCTCTGATGCTCTTTACAAACCGGATGAATACATTTCCTTTTAAAGTGATCATATTATGTGCGTCACAGAACATATGAGGAAAGATGGTTAAAACATGACAGTAAAATAGAAAAAAAAAAAAAGGGCATCATTTACACAAGGAACAGCAAGGATATGAGCGAGACACGATCGACTTCGGTTCAGTTTAAATTCAATCAATTCCAAATGGTTCTGAGAGGTTCACACTTCCCCAAGTTCACGTGTGTCTTTGGTCAATAGTGATTAACTCTCCCACAAAATTGTTGAGAGAACTTTTAAAGGGAAAAGAAAATGCAGTAGAATGAAAGCGATTGGATCGACTTATCGTTTCTACCTGTTGCTTAATTCTTAACATTTCCTTGTTGATCTCTTTGATTCTCTGCTGCTCCCAGCCGAGTTCAGACGGACGGGGACATTATAGGAACCATCGTAACTGTTGGATGTTGTTAAAGGACCACACTGGTATTACATTGAGTCCTAGACTGCTTACTAGGAAAAAAAAAAGTTTTTTTTTGATTGTTTCCATTTTCAGGATTTAAAAAAGAAAAGCAGAGAAATCCACCAGTACAGTAACATGTACTTTCATTTTTTCAGTTTGTAAAGGTGGAAGGCACAGCTTTAACAAACGCAGGAGAGGTGCCCTATTCATTCAAGTGGTCTAAAACCTGAAAATAGACATGAAACATTTTTTAAAAGTTGCGCCATCATCAGGGGTAATGTCAAATGTGGGAGCCGACGAGTGGGGGAAAAAAAACAAAACTCAATTTAACAACCAAGTGCGGCCCTCTAAGGCACTTGGCGTTCAGCCACATCCCGCCACATCCCACAACATTCGAGCGACCGGCCCCACCACCGAGGTTGGGGGAAAAAAGTGCTTGTGTCGACTAATTAGGAATGCCACCGTTATCATGTCGAAATGATCAGTCTGACTCACAGTCAGCTGTTACTAGGCAACAGCCACGGACTGCGAAGATCCCGCGTGATCTGATTACACCATGTTTCGGTCCCTCCAGGACTGCGACAGACGAATGCAGATTCGACCGATCCCCTCAGCTTGCAAGCTGGAAAAAAATTCTAAATCGACGGAGCTCTTCAACCCGACGTCAAGTGTTTTCGCAAAGACGCCCGTAAAATCCTGTAGGGACGCCAGAAAGTGCAATTGTTATTCCCTTAGACAATTATTCTTATAGATGCCCCTTGAATGTCTATATCATGTCCCTTTAAAACATCTCATTACATGTGACTCAAGTTTCTTTAAGTTAATAAAAAATATATTTAAAGTTTAAATATGGAATGAAAATCATTTGGTCGTTGATTGTAATCAGACAAGCAGATTGTAGTTTAAAAACAAACCCGAGTTGAGTTGATCCGTTGAGGAAATAGAGAAGACTGGTTCGTCCAAACACCAAATGTGTCCACACGGACACGAATATCCCGTTTCACGATGTAAACAAAACAGCGACAAACTCATAAGAACGGCTGATCCCACGTTTCCCTTTTCGTCCTCGGTGATAAATTCCCAAACTCCAGTTTCCACGGAACCCCGGTTTCTACATGAAACTTAGCATCACGCGACCTGTTCTATACGCAAGAGAACATTTCACTATACGTCGTCCCAAAGGAAGTATTAAAAAAAAAAAAAAAAAAAAAAGATAGTATAACAGTATCCTCCATCTGGGTGGGGGTGTGTGTGTGTGTGTAGGTGTGTCTTCGCCAGGTCGGGCTCAGTGGTAAATGGGGTTGCTCAGTTGTACTAGTTGACCGTGGTTGAGTCAGAGTTCAGCTACGGACACCCTGCAAGCCCCGAAACCACCGGAGGACGGCCTGGAGCGAGGGGGAGAGAGGGGAGGAGAGGGTCTGTTACAGATCAAGACGACATGATTCCTCCACTAGATCAGATACAAAAAATTCTCAATATAAAATCGCCTAAAAAAAAAAAAAAGGTAAAACACCAGAAGCAGAGGATGTCCAGCACCCTCCTGGAATATTTTGGAAACTGTCATTTCGGTGCGGCCCTTTCATTTCCCCTTCGAGTCTTGAAGCATTCGCCTACGTTGAACACGGCACGTTTCACTGACGTGGTCTGAGCGCTCTCCTTCCTGCGGTGTCTACAAACAACTCACGCGGTCGGATCTTGATCGGCCAGATGAGGATGGTGCAGAGGGAGAGCGTCGCCAGCACGGCCACGCCCCCGGTCACCGCCACCATGACGTAGTGGTAGAACCACACGCAGGCCGGACAGCACTGCACGGTGCTGCGCAGACACACACACACACACCACACACACACACACCCCATCATGACGCTGTCGGTTCTGTCAGTGTGTGTGAGTGTGTGTGTGTGTGTGTGTGTACTGACTGGCAGGGGTGGAGGGCCTGTATGATCATCACAGCTGCTCCATTCGCGACCTTATCTGTAAAACTCATGGCTCCGTAGACGAACGCCCCACTTTGCTGCAGAGAGAGAGAGAGAGAGAGATAAAGATAAATCTGGTTCTATCACAGGATACTCTGCAAAGGGGTCTCATGATATCAGGAAAACAACATTACATTTAATTTAACCTTTAGATTGTATGTGAATTAATTATTAAATAACACACACACACACACACACACACACACACACACACACACACACACACACACACACACACACACACACACACACACACACACACACACTACCGTCTGATTGGCGATGAGGTCGGCGGTCATGGACAGGGACATCACCAGTATGGTGGCGGACCCCGCCCCCAGCAGCACGGCGGCCCCGTACACCTGCTGGCCCATGTGCTCCTTCTCCAGCAACACCCAGTAGGAGCAGGCCAGGATGAGCAGCAGCCCCACCCAGTAGGTCATCTGCACCACCCAGAGAGAGAGGCTGAGTGTAACAGCAAGATTTGCACTTAAACACCACCCATTAAATTTGGATGGAGTGACTGATTATCATTCCAGTAGGAAGGTGCATTGTGCCCAAAAGCCCTCAGGGACTTTTAAGAACCAGCAAAAGCAAAGTGATATCAAACACAGCTGGGAAATCCAATATGACACCCAATTGATTCCCTTCATTGAAATGTAGTAGATCTGTTGGATTAATTACGATTAATATTGATTGATATTATAAAAAAAAAAGTCACATCACATCACACGGGAAGTTTCCCCGCAGATATGTGTGCCTTATGGTCATTTATTCAGTGAAACAGCTGATGGTTGTTTTTTTTTTAGTTGACACCACTTTCATCATTGGTTTTATCACAGTGTGGAAACTTCCCTCCGGGTGGAGGTGTGGAGTCAGACTTACACATTTCCCGATGAGTCTGCTGAGCGGCTTCATGATGAAGGAGAAGAGGAAGCCGCTCAGGTACATCACCAGAGGAATGGTTGCTATGAACTTCTGTTGGAGGGAAGACAGATGAGACAGGTGCGTGAGACGGACGACTGAGACGTCATGATGTCGTCACACACAGACGTACCGCATCACTGCCGGTGGAAATTTCATCATGTTGTAACTGGCATTACAAAGTGCTTCCAAAATACCAACATGTGAGAAAACTTAACTGTTAATTGTACATTTTGATGCAACAGTATAATGTTGGTACTTTCTTCTGACAGGAAGTACTTCAAAAGTCACTTTAAAAGAGGTCAGTTCACTCGTGTTGGAATGAGGAGCCGTTTATGGCCCTGATGCTGTTCAAGTCCCCGTAAAGTGAATTCAGTGATTCTGTTTCCCACCACATTATTATTTTAAACTGTTTCTCAACATTTTTGCGATTACAGATTTTTGGGGGCGGGGCTAAATCATGACTCAATAACGTATATGAGGTCATACATTGCATGCCGCCCCCCCCCCCCCCCCCCACCACACACACACACACACTACGTGAGCACCAGGTGGGACCGTCGGAAACGGAGCGTCAGTGGTGAAATGAGCGGCGCTAAAAGCCCGGCGTTTGGGATAAAACACCTGGAGCAATCGACGTCTTCGAAGCATGTGACGTTGAGTGAAGACATCAATTATGCAACGTCTCAACGGCATTTTTTTTAAACCAAAAACTGCTCTTGTCGTCCACAGGGCAGAGTTGTTGCAGCAGTTGTTGATGGATAGAGGACGAATAGAGAGTGTCATTGCAGTGTTGAACTCCACTCGGAGACTAAACTCTGTCCTCGATGCAGAGACACAAATACTCTTGTCGTATGGCCAGCGTGCTGACAGCACAACAACAACAACGATGACGAAAAGGCCTTTTTAAATACTAGATTCATAAGCCCCAATTTCAATTCAACCCTGACTATGGAACCACGCCTTTGCGTTTGAGATTCTCCCAGGAGTCACGCCTCCACATTCCCGCCGCTACGGCCGTTTTGGCACCAGCAAGCACGCGTCACCTTGGGCAGACTCAGCGTGTTGATGAGGTACATGGAGATGTAAGTTTGAGACAGGTTGGCGATGAGTCTGGTCGCCATGTAGAGACACGCCACCTGGGGGGGGGGGGGGGGGGGAGAGAGAGAGAGAGAGAGAGAGAGAGAGAGAGAGAGAGAGAGAGAGAGAGAGAGAGAGAGAGAGAGAGAGAGAGAGAGAGAGAGAGAGAGAGAGAGAGAGAGAGAGAGAGAGAGAGAGAGAGAGAGAGAGACTTAGTTTGGTTCTGTTTGAATCCTGTATTCAATCAAAGCCGCTTCCTCGGCTGCTCGATCTGATCAGTCGTCCCGGGTCCTACCTGGTAGAACGCCGGCTGTTTGAGCCAACATTTCCACTGCAGGGGAGGCTGGCGCAGCGGAGAGGAAGGGGAGCGTCCCAGGAGGGGCCTCCTCTCTCCTCCGACTCCACCACCTCCTCCTCCTCCTCCTCTTTACTCCCTCGATCTGCTTCACCAGGCCTCCGCTCTTTGGTCCCCAGGTGGAAGAAGAGAGAGAAGAGGGAGCCGATGCCCAGCATGATCACGGCCAAGTTCTGTGGAGTGCAGTTTAAATGGTAACTAACAATCACATTTCGGAATATTGAATTCATTCAGGGATGTATGTCGTACTTGTACGACCGTTAAATAAAATAAACATGGTACATGGCTACATCCACGTTATTCAGTTCTCTTCAGAGAATCTGGAGGCGGAATTTCTTATTTGAAACTGTATTTCGCCACAGAGTCCGTAATAACATTGATTCTTCGCTCTATCTAATAATAAAAGGGAACAACATTAACAGTTGTACTCCCCTCATCCTAAAGAGGGCGGCTTCCCACTGACCCTGAACACGGGGATGTCTATCGGTCCGAGCGTGTCGGTGAGGGAGGGGTTGTCTTCCTGCCCGGCCTGCAGGTGGAGCAGCAGGTAGGCCACGGCGTACACCGTCACGTTGGCGATCACCGTGAAGGAGTACCTGCACGGAGACGGAGAACAGAGAGAGGGACTCTACCAACTACACAGAAGACGGGAGAGTTCTTAAAAAAAACAAAAAAAAAAAACAAAAAAAAAAACCCAGTCAAGGTACGAGCCTAAAATGCGTGGAGAACCCAGCGGCAGTCTGGATGTGGTGACGACCATGGAGATGCCACGGAGATCAGGAGACGCCAGGAGGCTCCGCTACAGATGCTGGGCCTTGGGTGTCCGTCTTATATGAATACATTCATTGGGCCATAGAATTTCCGTTTTCTACCGTAACGATACCGAGCCGATATTAAACGTCAGATATTACGTACGATTGATTACATTTTGGTAGATGATTAACTGCGGAAAAAATAATTGCAATTAATGATTGAATTGGTTAGTTTTTGCTCATTTGATGGCACCATCATAGTATAATAACATGTCTTGCTGTTGCAGAAAATGATTTGACACTGAACATTCATACATAAAAATTCGGGCGGGCATTTCATTTACCTGAACCCGACGGATCGACCGCGCCTTATTCACATATACATACACAGTATGTTTGTTGCAACATTTCTACCCGCGGCTTAAAATCCCCACGAAGTCAGTTGGAAACACTATTTGATCATTTTGCATGATGATCACGGTGAGATGAAATAATTGCAATCAGAAGATTATGTAATAATTGTCACAGCTCTAGATATTAAAGAAAAGGCACTTGATTTAGTGCATTTTTTTTTTTAAACATTGTACGAATGTGAAAAATGGATTTGACGTCCATCATTTTGTTCCAGTCACCCCAAGCCAACAGAGTCCATGTTCAGGAAGCGTGTTGAGCCAATAATGTTGGTGTCAGCAAACATTCTAAATGTCAAATGAAAGCCTCACCTCCGTGTGTGTGCATGACCCACCTGTATGCAGTGAGCTCCACCTTGGCGTGCTCACAGGAAACCAGCTCCGGGATGAGCGACAGGTGAGAGATCTGCGTGGCGGCCCAGCCAAACTGGAAGATCACGATGAACGGAATGAAGTAGGACAGACTGACCCACTGGGGCGTCTGGGGGTCGCAGCCCAGGCACTGGTTGAAGATGAAGGCAAAGGAGAGCACCACGCTCACCGTGCCTGGAGAGGAGAGAACACACACACACACACACACACACACACACACACACACACACACACACACACACACACACACACACACACACACACACACACACACACACACACACACACACACGTCAGTGAAGGAATTGCAGGGGGTCCGCTGCAAAAATAACTGTATTTATTGTTATGAGGAAAATTTGAGTCCCTCAAATACCTTAAGGCAAATCAGTTTTAATATCTGAATGAAAAAAAACAACGGCTGAAACATGCTTCACATGTTTCAATAAAGAAAACTCCTGTCTGGCCTTATTATTATTAAAACACAGAGGTTCTTGTAAATAGACTGAATCTCACACTGTCTACTTTTCTTTGGCACCAAGACTTAATGTTTTTGGCTGTCGGTATATCCGAATGTAGTTTGTCACCCCAGGTGAGCCTGTGTCCAGTTCTTCTATGTTCGTAGGATAATCACATGTTTTTATGTCGGGTTGTTGAGCAACTTACTTTGTGTACAAAGGTGTCAAATACTTTATGTGTTTGACCCACGTGCGTCACGTGGTCGCTTTGTGCGAGAGTCTGGTGAAAACTTGGATTAATAAAATGTTTGCTGTCAGCAGAGGAGGGCATAGTCCGAACCAGCACCATATATATACACACACACAGACACACACACACACAGTATACTTTATATATAGCCCCGTTTTTTCCATTGCATTTATACTTCTATACTATGTTTTGCTGCTTTTTTATGTGTCCCTGACTTCCCTGCAGTTTTCTTCAGAGCCTGCCAATGAGCACTGCAGTACACATTGTACAGTGCCAGTATTATTGAGCAGGTCCCAAATAAAATGGATGGTTTTCACTCCACAGAATTATTCTATTCCAATAAAGGTGAAATGTTCTATTGTCACAGCAGCTCATTGGTTACAGGGAACATTAAAGGATATGTGGAAAATGTTTTTAATGCTTTTAACTGGACTTATCTGGACTTTTCTCTGTGAACATTGCACATACTGTTACACTTTAGACTGAACATTTGCACATTCCTGCACAAACTGTACAGCCTTATTTTATATATCCTTATATATTTTACTTATATTTTACTTATTGTTTTACATTTGTTTTATGTATGCACCGAACACCAAGACAAATTTCCTGCTTGTGTAAACTTATTTGGCAATAAAGACTGTTCTGATTCTGATCACTGTATTCCGCGTTCCTTGCACAACCAACTCACGGTGATGAGCAGACAAGTTCTGACAGTTTTGAAATCAGGATATTCTCTTGTCAGCTACCGTGTTCGCTCACCCACTAAGTGCCATGTCTTCCTCTTGCCGTAGTTTCCACAGCCAGGGGTTCGGTCAGATTCGTAGCCAATGAGAGGAGTGCAGATGCCATCAGCTATCTGACCGACCAGCAACAGCACGCCTGCACCGTAGAGAGAGACAAAGCACATCCATGAGCCTGGCAACGGCTGGGGACTGTTGCACTGACAGTGCGGTCATTGCAGCTAGGGGCTGGGCAATACTGACCACATCAAATATCCCAATATATATATATATTTTTTTTTTACTGGTGATTTCATAAGATATTTACACACAAGAATCATTAGTAATGTAGAGATTATGACCATGCAGAGAGAGGCATTGATTAGAAAAGTGAGAACAGTAATCCCAGAAAAAGTTCACATCACTTCATTGATATTATATTGATATATCACCCAGCCCTACATCCAGTACACCAAACAAAAGTTCTGTAAACCTAAGGCATGGGTATTTGTGATCAATAAAATATTCTAAAAGGTGTTGTGTTTCTTGGAATACTTAAAGCCTGGTAAACAGTGGCCTATAATTCAAGATGTATATATATCTATATCTATATATCTATATATATATCTATATCTATATATATCTATGTATATCTATATATATATCTATATCTATATATATCTATATATATATATATATATATTTTTTTTTTTTTAATCATTCAATGAGGAATGATCATGAGCTTTCAATGTCTAGGGCTAAATTGATGAAATTGAGTATATTATTTAGTTATTTTTATTCAATGCTCTTTGCTTGTTTCATATAATTTGATTGCCTTCTATTTATGTAAAGCACTGAGTTGCATGTTGTGTATGAAATGTGCCGTATAAAGGTTATACAAATAAAGGTTATGGTTATTATTATTATTATCTTCTATTAACGCAAAGCACTTTGACTTGCATGTTGTGTATGAAATGTGCTGTACCAATAAAGGTTATTATTAACATTCGATTTCTCTCCATCAATGGACAGTACTTGGGAGTCGCGTGTTGTGCATGGAAGGCGCAGTACAAAAGTTGTTTTTCTGTTCTAATGTTTCATCAATGGAGAAGAGCCGTTCAGAGGAGCAGCACGGCAGCAGCCTGGTCGCCCACCTGCGTAGGTGTTGGCAAAGCCCAGCACCGAGTGGTAGAAGACCAGCAGGTACGTGAACCACATAGAGGCGCACAGGTCGTTCAGGAAGTGTCCCGCCGCGTAGCTGATCCGACGGGGAACAGGGAGCGTCGCGCTGGGTTCCGACATGACGGCGGCGGACGAGGAGGAAGAAGCAGCAGCAGCAGCCGCCGCCGCCGACGCCGACCGTACGCGCGGCTTTTATCCGACTGCCCAGCTCCGCTCGGCGTGTTCCTCCGGGGGCGCTCCTCCCTCGGCGGTCGCGGTGCCGTGGATCGAGCTCGGTTAGGTGCATGTGGAAGGGGGAAACATGTTTCTTGGTCCGTCGTCCCTCCTCGGTCGGCTGACGTCGGGAGCCGGGGGGTGTTTCCTGCGTTCTTCCTCTTTTTCGCCCCTTTCCCTCCGATGCCGGCGGACTTACCTCACGCAGGGTGGCGTGCGGACGGTGTGTCGTCCGGTCGGAGCCGTCCCGGTGGTGACGGTGCCGCCACCAGCGGAAAAACAAACCCCGCCCGTTAAGAAAAAACAAAACAAAGAAAAAGAACAAAAACCGAACCGCCGCCGCCGGCACCGATGACGTAGGGAGTAGAGCCCAGCGAACGGACCAATAGGAGCCCGGGACGCCGCCGCCGTCACGTGACTCCTACCAGGAAAAAAACAAAACACAAACGAAACAAAACAAAACAAAACATAAATCGATAGTTTCGTTTTCCCTGAAATATGAAAGCAGTTTTTTTTTTAGAAATGTAAAATACATTTTTAAAAAAAACGGCACGTGTGGGTGATTGAGGCGAATCAAACGACACAACTAATAAAAAATATTTTCTTTCGCGTTTTTAACGTGCCTCAAGAATTGTGCTTCAAACGACTTTGGAAAATCGAAGACGGTGTTCAATGAATGAGGAATAAATTCAGCGAGTCAACTATTATATTTTTCTTTCAATATAATAATATCAATAACCGACTAAAGATTGTTCTTCAAAACACAAGCGTATAATAATCTCTTTCCAACCTCAGTGTGTAGGATTTAGCGCCCTCCAGCGGCGAGGCTGCAGATTGCAACAAACTACATGACCAATGACCTATGACCCCGTTCGTCCTTCCTTGGTGCATGTCCGCCTGCAAGGCAACATCATTTACGTCCCGATTACTTCGACTGTATGGACTGAATCGAAGACATCTTAAAACCCTTTCAACTGCCGCGGACACCCCCAGAAAAATTGGATCCGGTTGGCGCGAGACGTGACGTCTCGAGCGCTCCCGACTGTCTTGGTGGACAGAACAGCGCGACCGCATTGCGTGACTTCGAAGAAGCCAGCTTCCTCACGTACTCCCACACACGGCAACGGCAGGCAGCTAAAAATACAGAGAATGTCACCGCAAGGAAGGGGAAGGAGGCGTGATAATTAAAAATACGGAGAGCTCAGCACAGCAGGCACCATGGATCCATGCTGCCCCCGAGGCGGAGCGTCAGCTCTGACCTCACTGGGTGTCGTGACTCAGTCGTTTCCAGCGTATTGCTTTTGGGGGGGGGGGGGTACAGCTGCCGTGTGAAGCGCACTTCCTCACCAGCTGCGTTCCTCGTCGTCTATTTTCTCTCCTTAACGGCTCTCCCGTCACCGTTCTTTTAACCTTGTCCCCTCTCCAAAGCAGCAGCTTGCCAGAAGGCCGCCGAACAACTGAGATCGAAGAGAGCGGCGTTCACTAAAGGGAAAATCGGATCATTTTAGAACCAGCGGCGGGCACCGACGATGCACGATCTGTGATCTCGTTCGGCCAAAACGCCACCGGCTGTGTATTCACGTAACCATGTATCACAGCGCAACCTTAAAAGGGCCTTGCAGCGCTTACAGGTACTTGACAGGATGCCTCCTAACCTGAAGCCTCCAATGAGCGCGGGGAAAAAAAACCTCCAAAGAGACCGGTTGGGAATGGGGAGGGGAGTTCCTTGAGAGGGGATTCAACAGAGGGATCCCCCTTCCGGGTGAGCTGTGCGCTCGAGGGGTCAAATGGACGGGCACACATGACAGTAACAGCAGCAAAACTAGACTAGGAACGTACAAATGCGGTCAAGTGAAATGAGTGCAAAAGAAAAAAAACAGCGAGGTCAGCGAGGCGTCGGCCACGAATGTGGTGCGGGTCGCGGCGGCGGGCAGCCGTGGTGTGGCGCAGGCCGGTCTGCAGGGGGTTTGAAAACGGAAGTCAAAATTAAATTAACCGTTTGACAGTGTGCTCACAGGGTCAATTTTCGTTTCCGTTTCCCTTCTTTTCTTCATGTGCCGATCACATTTTCTCTCCCATTCAAAGCTGAGACCCCCTCCACTCTGGGAAAGCAGAGGGGGGTCAGGTCGCAGACCTCCTTCAGGATAGAAGTGCACAAAGCAGCATCACCTCCGCTCAGCCTGATCACGAGCACGATAGGAGGTAGAACTAACCAGCTCAAAAACAAACAACCATCAGGTTTAAAACTAGACATACAACTTTGTGCGATCAACTAGCTCAGAGCACGGGTGGAGCAAAACCACGGCGGCAGGACTTGGTCCCACCTGATCCTAACCTTGACCGATTCAATAACCAACCAGGCCCATTCCAGACTGGGGCAACAGTGGGAAACGTTGGTTGTTTTGCAACAATATTTAAAAACATAGAAGTACACCATTATATTTTAACCCAACTCGACCAGCCCCCTTCCAATAGGGGGACAACCTTTTTCACATTTAGTGCAACCGTCTCGTGCACCCTCATCACCATGTGTCATCGTTGCACAATGCTCACAGGGTTTTGGTTTTTAGGACCACACTGTAGCTGCCCTGATTTTGAGCAACAGTTGGGAGTGCTCCAACAGTTACTCTTCCTTGGCCCATTCGGCTCACTTAGTATTGGGAAACGCCTCATCACAGCAGGGAATGTGGAAAGTCTGAGGAGTTTGAGCCAATACAGATATACAGTATAGTGTACAATATTGAGTGTTTTGATTTAAAACAGGGGTCTCAAACTACATTGCCACATCCAATCCGCTCCATCTTTATAATATTTAGATAAATCTGGCCCGCAAATCAATTTTAAAATCACAACCCTCAAACCACTTAATTTTACTGAATTATTATAAAATAGAATATTATAAAATTATAAAATTATAAAATTATATAAAATAGAATTATAAAATAGATTATAAAGATTTTTTTTGATTTTGTCCGTTTTTCAGACAAAGAAAATACCCCACCACTAAAAAAGTGTTTTGTTTTTTTAAACTGTTGACGTTCAGTGCGAACCCCGCTGGCCTGTGGCAACACGGGTCATTTGAGTTTGAGAGCCCTGATTTAAAAGAGTTTTGTCTTTTTGGGAGTATTACCATATCGTACCACTGGACGGCAGCCAACACGTTGGTTGGTGACGGTTCCAACCGTGCCGAAGTATGCACAGCGACACATTAAATAATGACAGTAAATGTTAATGACACATTAACAGACTTTGGGTTTTGGCGGCTACAGGGACAAAAAAAAAAAAAAGAAAAAAAGAAGAGGGAACAAAACTACGACATCAACTCTCCATTAAATCTGCAGTTAAAGAACTGGATGGAAAGAATGGAAAAAAAAACAGCATTTACTTTTGTTTGGTTGTTTTTTTTTGGTTTGTTTTTTTTAATAGAGTTATCTGGAGGATTTTACATCCTCTGACCCACAGAGAAAGAGGACCAACAAAAGAAAAAAAAGAAAATTAAAAATACAAGTTATTAAAAAAAAAAAAAAAATTCCAACAAATTACCAAAGTTTGAGGAACACACTAGAAGCTACTAAAAACACAAACTGCCTTTGAACTCAAGGGGGTGGGGGGATCCAAACTTAAGACCATCTTTTAGTTACAAAATATAACAGAAAAGCAGAGTTTTCACAGACAACTTTTCTTATTTTAAATCATTTTAGAATTTAGCCGTTGTTTTTTTTTTTGTGTTTTTTTTTGTGTTTTTCTCTCTCTCTCTCTCCGGGAAATACGCAGCCCTCTCCGTCACAGGAAACAGATCGAGCCGCACCAGTCCATTTCCTTCGAGCCTTTGGGGATAAAAACATAGGACTATGTTCTGGAGCTGCGTTTATGTCCACAGTAAAAGGCCCTTCACGACAAACTCCACACACACACAAAAAAAAAGAAAATGCAAAATGCGTTTGTACATAAATGTGTGTGTTTCCATGTAGACGTATAATGCGCGCACGTGTGTTTCAACAGTCTCAGAATTTGCCCCCGGCCACTTCAGAATCCATCGTCCTTGGGCGCCATTCATTGAGCCCGTCGTTACCGTATCGACCCGCAGTCGACTGACGTCCCTCCGACGCCGCGGCAAAAAATAAAAGTCTGGCAAGTCAGGCGGCTCTCACTGGCCGTGTCGAGGTCCTGTCGACATCCGACTTCATCAAAACCATAAATGCACAGTCTCTCTCTCCCTCTTGCTGGCCGTGCACAGTTCAGACCCACGCCTCCCTCCGGCCCGGCAGAGGAGGGCAATCCGGGTTCAGAAAGTGAGAAATTCCACCCCGGGATTTCGAGTCCGCCGCGTGGATTCGCTGACAATCAGCTGGATCAGTGCACGGCTGCAGCAGAAACCTGGACAGGAGTTTAAGCTCCCGAACTGGGACTCATCCAGCTCTGCGGACCCGGAAGGTGTGGGCCCCGGTCCAGGCCGAGCGAGTGGATGGCAGAGCGGATCAAACAGATTCACTTCACTTGTGTCTCTGTCAGAGAGTCAGTGCACCGGCCTGCCGCCGGGACGCTGCGAAGAGGAAGAGGTGAGGAGGAGGAGGAGGATGGGAGAGAGAGAGAGAGAGAGAGAGAGAGAGTAGAAAGGGAAGAACAAGAGACTGTTATTGGAGGAGTGGAAGGGGGAGGAGGAGGTGCAGTGCCTCTTCTCCCGTCGTTCATCATCACTTGTGTCTCTGGAGAGTTTTCCTCTTCCTCCGCTTAAAGAAACAGCAGCACCTGAAACACACAGACAATTGAAATAAAAATCGCAAAACATCAATGTCGAAAACATTTAGGAAACCAAAGTATCTTCTAATAGGGTAAGATAATTCTAATCAAGGTCTTAAAAAAATAATAATAATAATAATAAATAAAATCAACTTGTGAAAGGACTTCTTATTTTGTTAGATAACAGTCCATAAAAAAACACTGCATTCCTAAAACAAGGGAAGAAGTCTTTTAAAAATCTGCTGTTCTCTCTCTCTCTCTTTCTCAAAAAAAAGGGACTTCTTTAATGTAATAGAGTTTTGTTGTTTATTATGTAAGATAGTTGAAAACATACTTTCTAAAAATGTACTAGGGTGCATCTCGCTGAGTACTGATATACGCCGACATGACGAAGCTATTAGGTGTCGTATGTCCCTCAGTCACTGCCTCATATGGGGACTGAGAAGCCCCCGTACGAGGAGTGTTCTCTCCTTACTTGGCCTCGTCGGACACTTCCACCTCGGCGTTGGCGGTGATCGGTGCGTTTGAGTGTCCTGCCGTGGGGTCGTCCGTGTTCAGCTCCCCGTTGGTTGAACTCATCACCTGGCGGCAAGAGGCGGAGCGCCGGTAAGAGAGGGTGAACGGGCAAACAACCACGAGCCTGTGCCAAAGCCTCGCACGTCAAGGAGACGATGGAAACCGTATTTGTTTATTTTTTTGTTTTTTTTAAGCCACTCGAGCGGCAGCCAATCATTTCTCCTGCAGGGCGCAGCAGCAGGAAGCCACAAATCTCCACCATCGGCAACACAGGCTTATTAACCATCACAGGAGAACTGAAAACCATGTTTCTGGCACGACGCGTCCATGAAGCCCCAATGTCACACACACACACACACACACACACACACACACACACACACACACACACACACACACACACACACACACACACACACACACACACACACACACACACACACACACACACACCTTTAAAACCTTATAAATACACATTAACAAATTTTAAGACTGATTGTGATCCGATTCAAAAAAGTATTGCAGGTGAGTATAAAAGTACCATATAGTTGGTGCAAGGCAGAGGTGAGTATTGGGCAGAAACAGGTTATGAACTAGATTAAATGAACTGTGATGATAACAGTGCTTTCCCTCAGGCTGTTCAGTAAGTACAAGCTTTTTTCTTCTGGATTTCTCTCCCTACAGGTCAGTATGAAGGTAAGGTTCAGCCGTAGACTGTCGGTATGAAGCAGAAATATCGAAGCTGATGCAGAGGAACTTCACTCATTGACAAATTAAAAAAATATATAAAAAAAATAGATGGATAAACAAAATCAGACGAAATGTTGATGTTGAAATGAAGACCTCATGAATTCAAATGTAAGACTATTTAATGAACTTTTAAAAGCCTAACCCTAATACGGCATTTGTAGAGCTGAACTTACAACATTATGGAGGCATTTTAAGAAAGCTGCAGACACATCCTTCCGACGACGAGACAAAATCTACTCCCACGGAACACAATTAACCACAGAAACTCCCTTCAACCACGTCCACCTCTTCACTCCGCCAACCACGATGCACACACTACTTCAACGTCTGCTACCTGGCACACCGTGGCTCTCTCACCCTCGCGTGGTCAGACTGACGTATGGAACAGACAGACGGTGAGAGACAGACATAACACAGAGGAAGAAGAACTTTAAAAGAGAAGACGGGAAAGACAGGAGATGGGTGGGTGGTGGGGGTGATGGTGGTTTTGGGGTGTGGGTGTCGCTTGATATCCAGCGCAATCAAGAAACTCAGTTTAAACAGAGATTTAACGACCAATGTGAGACCACTGGGGCGTCTTCTTGTTCCTCAACAGTGTTCAGCAACTGTCACACACACACCATCCACTCGTTTTCTGCTGTTTGGGGCTTAAGGGCCATCAGTTCGACTCCAAACTAACTACGTGGCTGAAAACCGAAAAAATACCGAAAACAACACCAGCGCCCGGCTCAGGCAGAAAGAAAGCGAGAAAGAAAGAAGCTCATTTCGACTTTCGCTTTGAAATGTCCCCCCCCCCCCAAGGACGGACATGCGGGGAGACGCAGCAGCCAGACAGGCGGAGCAATGGAGACGAAGAGAAGACAGACAGAAAAGGAGGCAGAACTGACCCCCCCCCTCCCAGTACCTGGACAGACCCTCCCAGCCTATCAGCAGTGAGATGGGAGCCCAGAAGCTCTCGATTGGTCACTGGAGTGGGCTGGGACTCACTGCCTTTCCCCTCTGGAGACTGGAGGAGATGGATGGGGTGGTGGTAGTGGTGGAAGGGACGGAGGGAGGGGGGGGGGGGTGTTGGAGAAATAAAGGAGAGGGAAAAAAAGGCAGGAGAGGGAAAAAAAAAGGTGTTGTGGCAAAATGAATAAAATAAGGGACGGTTATAGAAGGAAGGAGAGAGGGAGAGAGAGAGAGAGAGAGAGAGAGAGAGAGAGAGAGCGAGGAAAGGAGAGGAGAAGGCAGGAAAGAGTGCAGGAGATGAGCGCGGACGGAGGAGAGTCGGTGTTGGAGGAGACGTGAGGGGAAAAAACCAGAACAGGGGGGAAGTGAAAGAGGAAACAGAAAAGAAAAAAAAAAAAAAAAAAAGAGAAAGGAAGTGATTTCAGAGTCAGTTTTTCAGCAGAGGAGGAGGAACAGGAGGGTGCGCACGGTGGACCACCGGTAAGGTGAGAGCGCACCACGCGCAGGTGGCAAGAGTGTGCACGCGTCCAAGCCCCATGCGGAACGGAGGGGGAAGGTTCCCGCTTAACCCGTTCAACGCTTCCCCTACACTTTACATTTCAAGCATCTGGATACTTGAGCTGCGGTTCTTTTAAACCAACCAGGACGGCTCCGCTTTTTCCAGAAAAAAAAAAAAAAAAAAAAAAAACACAATTAATTTTTAACTGTAAACGGCATCGCCACAGCTGCAGAGTTGTGGTGCGTCGTCATGGATACAATGTTCCCATTGCTTGAGACGCTTTTCCCAGCAATCTCAAATGACAAAAAAATAAATTTTTTAAATTTTTTAGTTCAGTGTTTTTTTGCATGTTTGATACATTAAATTGTCATTGAATGTCTTTGTGTTCCTGTATGTATGTGTGTATGTGTGTGTGTCCTGAATGTACGTGCTGCTCTAGATAGAGATGCTTCCATTGTTGCTGGTGGGGTCCGCCTTTCCACGCAAGAATGCAAAGATCACTTGACCCCCACGTGTGTTGTGTCCATCGCATGTTCTCAAGGGTGTGTGTATCAGTGATTCTGAGGGTTATGTGTGTGTGTGTGTGTGTGTGTGTGTGTGTGTGTGTGTGTGTGTGTGTGTGTGTGTGTGTGTGTGTGTGCGTGCGTGCGTGTACCTGGTTTTTGGTCTGCTGCGGTGTTTTCTCTCTGCTGCTGGTCTGAAGTGGAGTCTCGCTGGCTACCGGACCAATAGGGGTCGGCTAGACACACGGAGTGAGGCAGCCTCAGGTTAGCACACAGAAGTGATGTCACGGCCGCAGGCTTTTCAAACATTTGGGACAGATACGCACAAAGGCGGCCTCCAGCGAGAGATCAGACCGCGTGCGTGAAGATTAGATGGAAATCTTTATTTGGAAATCAGGTCACTGCAGCTGCAGAGAATGAGCAAGCACATTTACGTGACGCTCAATGTTGTTTACTTTATTGTTGTTTATCAGTTGAGCATTGACTTGTTTGCATGTTCTATACCAGGGCTTCACAACCAGAGACCCTCTATCTAAAAGATACAATACATTGTCATGCACTGTTGGTGGTCAGCAGCCATTTCCGTCAAAATTGATTCTATTTTGATGGTGAGTTTTCAAGGTACTTTATGAATTTTATACATACAGTATGTTTTCATACAATATAGTAGAGCAGAACAGACTCCTTTTACAGCAACCGAGTAAAACAAAAACCCGCATAGAGCCAAACGACACTCACCAGCGGCTTGCCGGTCCAGTCGTACTGGTAGTCGAAGATGTATCCGTTCCTGTCAAAGAGGTCAGTGAAGAGCTTCCTCAGATAGTCGTAGTCCGGCTTCTCAAAGAAGTCCAGCCGACGCACGTACCGCAGGTAGGTGGCCATCTCTTCTGTTACATAAACAAACACACACAGACACACCCATGCATGCAGATTAGCGAACACGCAACGCAACACATATACGCAAGAGCTTAGATTGTTGTTACAGTAAACGCATTGCCACTGGATTATTGAGTTTTAATCAATCAAACATGGGAGCAGAAGGACACTGGTTGAAATTCAGGTGGGAAAGAAAGTGAAGAACCAGTGCACCAGGGCATCGCTGGTCCTCAACCTGTGTTAAACCTGCTTCATGCAGTCTCCCGTTTCTATCATTCAACTGGAATTTGAAGCCAAGTTCCGAAATGTTGCAGCGAATGAAATGCAATTGATGAAATGAACCATCATCCGCTCAAACTATGGTAGTATCATAAGATGAGCAAATAAGTAAAAATCAGTGTGAAAATAGCAAAGGACCATCACAGAGCTTAAATGGGTCTGCGGTGATGGTCGAGGACTTCAAACTTCAAGGTCAATAAATTAAAAGACTTGATTGTTTTTTTTTTTTGACAAATCACCTCTCTCTTATTCAATAAAGGATTGCAGGTAGATATGAAGGAAATTACTATTTATTTGGTTAAGTTGCACACTGACCTGGGAAGCTCTCGCAGAGGGCCTCAATGGGTGTGTCTCTCTTGGTGTCTCCTATCTTCTGGTAACGCTCCTTGAGAGTGTCAGCCTGATGAGAGACAATGCAAAGGGGAAAAAAAGAGAAACATGGGGGCTTTTATTTGAAGGTGCCACCAGCTGCTAATCGTTTACTTTTTTTCCCTTGCAGTGTTAAGGCTGATTCAAGCTTAATCTGGCAGCCGCAGAATCGAGCTTTCATGATTACAACAGTCACAGCGTGTTCTCTACTGGATGAAATAGCTTTGTTTGTTTGCTGCTTGGGATGAATTTCAAGATAATATTATAGCCTGCTATGATGAAATTGAGGACAAATTGAGATGAAGAGGAACTTTTTTTTTTTTTTTTTTTTTTTAATCTCTCTCGGCTGAAAGGTCAATCATCTCCACTACAATCAAGGTGGGGTTTGTTTTGACCCAGCAGCTCCTACATACGGAGGCTGCAGGACCAAGCCTGAATCAGCCTTCAGATGCAAGATATTCCTTTGACAGGTGGAAAGCAGAAAGGACCGACAGACTGACGACAGGATTGAGACTTTCGGGAAAAATAAATAACGATAAGCGTGAAAAATGAATGGATGACTCTTCACCTTGAGCCCCTGCCAGGGCAGGCTGCCTCTCAGGAAGTACATGAACATGTGGCCCAGCGCTTCCAGGTCATCCCGCCTGCTTTGCTCTGCAAGGAGGGGAAAATAACAATGACCATTTAAAAAATAACAGCAACGTGTGTGAGCCTGACACAGAGGACCGCCGACCAAAGATTTATAGTGTTTCCTCTGCATTGATTGTGATCCACCCACACTCAACATCTCTGAACCACAGCAACAACATTTTCAACAACTACAGCAAAGGGGCAGTGGTGAGCTGTAGTAGGATTAGATTTTCAGGGGCATTTTTTTCTCCCTAACCTTATAAAAAAGGCGGCACCGAATTTAAGTATTAAAGCATTAGAGTCCTCACAAAATACTTCAATAAAGGAGCTGAAGTAATAACTTGTTTTGCATGTTAAAATATAACATTTAAAAGCAACACACACACACACACACACACACACACACACACACACACACACACACACACACACACACACACACACACACACACACACACACACACACACACACACACACACACACACCATTGAGCCCTACCTTTCCCCAGGTGAGTGTTGATGCTCATATATCTTGCGGTTCCCGTCAGACTCTTGTGTTCTCTGTACGGGATGTGTTTCTTGGTCTCTGGGTCTATGTATTCCTTAGCTAGGCCAAAGTCTATGATGTGGATGGTGTGTTGGCGTTTAGACCCCGGTCGACCAACCAGAAAGTTCTCTGGCTTCACGTCACGATAGATCAGACTCCTGGTGTGGACAAACTCCATACGGGTTATCTAAGAAAGTGGAAATTAATTGCACGAAGAAAAGCAGGCATGAATTTTGTGGTTAAACTTCATGTGGGTTACATAATAGGCGGCCTGCATGAAGTAATTATACCAGTGGTTAAAAATATATGTCCCAGACATTCACAAATATAATAGTGTCCCACTCCCCTACAAAGAGCCAATGACTAATACTAGTATCCAGTTATTTGCATCATTCACTTTACTGTCAATAGGCTCATGTACAACACAAACATGTTTTTGCAAATATACAGTATCTGATCCTTCAATTTGAATACACAAACTTGGAAGAGAAGTAATTTAGCAAATGGCTAAGCCCTGATAACGATAAGGCCAAGCTAGAGCAGTTCTAATGGTTTATCAGTGTAACCTTGCTGCAGGCAGGCTTTTCTCATCATCGGCCCAAAGAGAACCTGTGCATGCAAGGAGCCCCACAACAAATAAATAAAAACTTTTGAGAAAAAATGACATGTTAAGAAGACAAATAAATCAATCAATAAATAAATAGATAGATAAATGTCGGGACTGAAATAGCATTCTACATATGCACATCATCCAATCCAATCCATCCAATGTACTTGAGTAAAAATAATGTTTTTTCTGACATACGTCGTTGTGTGGCTACGCCAATTCTGTTCAGCACGTTGAGGGATCATGACGACCCTGCATAGCAAGTTTAATGGCCGCCTCGCTCTCACAGTGAACTGTGGGATACATTTGCCTCTACAGTGTCTGCATACTACTATATTTCACTGGATGTAGTATGCCATTCTGTACCTTTCGCATACTACTTAATGGATAATATGGCTCAGGACATACTATAAACACTGACCTTACTAACTTGCTGTACTAAATAGTAAACTACTAAGTGGTGTTGTGTCTTACTAGTTGTATGGCTATCATGAGTACAGTCTTCAGGGAGAAGGTTCTGTCACAGAGGTCGAACAGGTCTTCCAGGCTGGGTCCTAGCAGTTCCAGGACCATGGCATTGTATTTCCCACATGGTCCAAAGTAAAAGACCTGAGGTACGCCCTCTGGGTAGATATCAGGTGGAGGGGAGCGATGGCGTGGAAGAGTGGATGGGAAAGAAATAAAATAATTAGGACACTGTGCAGGATAATGAAAAGTAAGGAAGAAAGGACACACAGATAGTTGAGTTTTCAGTGTGTGGATCTACTTTTGAGTAGGAAGGTGAACACACCGTGCAGAGTTGGTTGGTTGGTTGGTTCAGAAAGAAAGACTCAGCTGAACCAGGGTACTGCTGGAGCAACACATGTCGGGTCAACCCTGAATTACCCCCCCACTACACTCATCTAGTCAGGGATACCAGTGTGGATATCCCACACTCGAATCCGGAAGAAATAAAAAAAAAATCAAGAATGCTTTC
Organism: Zeus faber; assembly: GCF_960531495.2. Taxonomy (NCBI): domain Eukaryota; kingdom Metazoa; phylum Chordata; class Actinopteri; order Zeiformes; family Zeidae; genus Zeus; species Zeus faber. The sequence goes on along the minus strand of NC_137196.1, from coordinate 26,001,631 downwards.
TATCCTTTATATGTCTGAACCAAATTTGTGTCTGAATGTGTAACACTTAAAAACTGGTGCTGCCATTGATGCATATTTCACCAAAGAGTTCAATTCATGAAATTTTGGCTTTAATTTGCACTGGTCACCCACACAGGTGGATTATGTTGAAAACACTGTTTGAGCCTAAAGAATTTGACCCAGATTTACACTGTAATATGTAGAGCGCTTATGGTCAGATAAACATAAAAATATATTTGATGAATTGAAAACATCATGAAATGTCATCAAAATCCATTTCATTTAACAACCAACTGGAGGATAGTCATGCCGGCTCTCACCTGAACTCCCCAGCTGTTTGTAGAAGCGGTACTCCAAGTGAAGCTGGGGAGCCCGGGACTTGATTGGCTCCTAAGAAGGAAGCAGACGTCATTCAACCGCATGATTGGGGATATGACAATTATAAGAGTATTTCTCAGGCATTCAAAATGGCGATGATCACAACATTGTGAAATAGGCAATATACAAATTGCAGCAGAATAGGAATCTTCTCGATCAATTGAACGCATTCAACAGGCCCGTATACCTGGGGGGGGGGGGGGGGGGGGGGGAAGAACGCACACACCAACAAATAGTCACGCGTACAGGAAGTTTTTCAACATCATAGTATGGGAGCATGTTGCAAACTATATATCCACAGGGAGGTCTTACCAGTTTGATGGCCACGTATTCGTTGGTGTAGAGGTTCTTTCCGAGCCGCAGTTCTCCGAAGTTTCCGCAGCCGATCTTCTTTCCCACCCGGAAGTTTGGTCCGACCATCAGGACCCCGGAGTTAGAGCCCGTGCTGCGGCTGCTGTGCCCCGATCGGCTCCCCGCCTTCCCCGACATCCTCTTGCCCTCCTCTGTCTCCCCTTTCCCCCCGCCACCGCCGCCGCCGCCGCCCCCGCCCCCGCCCCCGCCACCTCCTCCTCCTCCTCCTCCCCCTCCCCCGGCCCCTCGCTTGTCAAAGTCCATCAGCTTGTGGTAGCCTGGCCTCTCCACGGTTACGCTGATTCCATGCAAACACCACAATTACCAAAACAGCTGCCTGCCGGCCTGGCTGTGGCACACAGAGGTTTGGATTGGACTAGGTCAGGTTTAGGACAAAACAAAAAAGAGAAAAAATGAAAAGACTGGGTCGGTTGGTTTGTCCTTTGGAGTGAAGCGGGCCTTAGCTGGCTTCAAACCAGCTGGATTGAGCTGAGCTGGAGGTACAGAGCAGTGCACAGTAAACAAAGCAGATCTAACTTAATCTAAAGTAATGGATCCAGACTAAAGGCTGGCTAAAGGAGAGAGTGTATTGAATTGCCAATTGTATAACTTTTTATTATTATTATTGGGAACTGTTTTGCTTTGAGCTAATGTACCACCACTTTTTCTCTGCAGGGGTGAATAAAGTATCTATCTATCTATCTATCTATCTATCTATCGAAGGATGTTCAACCTGTATCTGACAAAATTAGACCAGGGATAAAAGCTGGGAACCAGATAAAGAAACAGAAAAATGATGTAGAAACACAAAACTAACGACAGGACATGTAGCTAGTACTCGATGGATTTGTGTGTGAATGAAAAAAATGCAGAGATGGATGGGGAAGGGGCATTAGTGCCAACTCAACAGGTACACAGCCCCCCTGTAGGGGCCAGGGGTGAAGATGAAGGGGAGGAGGATAATGACTTGACCTGTCACCTTGTGTTGCTAACTACATGCTAACATGCTACATGTAGCTAGCAAGTGGAGCTAGCTTCATGCTCAGGCTGACCAATCCACCAATAGAGTATCTTGCTGCTGACAAAATACATAGGCACATTTAGCAGCAGTAGAGCTAATATCAGCTAAATGGAAAAGTCAGGCATGAGACCTTCACCAAGCCAACACTAACTCCAATGCGGGTCCTCCACTGCAGAACCTGTGAATTTTAGGAACTGGGTTCCGATTTTTGATAACCAGTCCCATGGAACAACTAAATGTTAGGGAGCTCTCACATAGCCGCAGATCCGCCCGTCTGTCAGTCTGAAAATGTCAAAAATGTCTCCGAAGCGGCGGTTCAGAAATTCCAGCAAAAGGCTCTCAGTGGAAGAGCCACACGGAGACGAGGAACTTTGCCAAGACAACCAGCCCGGTCCACTAGGTGAAGCTCTGCTTACTCGATAAATGCACCACCTGGAAAAGAGAGCGCAAGGGAAACGGATTAGAAGTAGCCTTTCAGCCCGTCTCACATAAGTGAAGCGGTTCCTCATCAAATACACACATATCGTTATCACAACAAATATAATAAAGACAACCGCAGCAAAAGAGCCCAGAAGCATCACGGTCTGCTCTTGGGACCAACTTTTCTCCTCAAATTAAACAATATCCTGCAGGTTATAGTGCACACTACTGCTTCGGACGCCCACGTCACCCGGCTTCTGTAAAGCACTCGTTAGTTTTATTCACTTCTCATTCTTCTCACTGTGGGTTAGTTTGTATCCTCATTTTATAAACTTTAGCAGCTATGTTTACAATGCTGTTGTTTTCCGTTTAAACTTTATTTATTACACACGCACCCACACACTCTCATTCAAGTGCGCGCGCACGCACACACACACGCACACACACACACACACACACACACACACACACACACACACACACACTTTGTAATCCTTAAGCGTTAACTCAATCCTGTTGCTGCTTTGGTTAGAAGAGAAGAATTTCAGGCATTCAGTGTCACAATTCACAAATATATAGAATTACAATCAATTAAAATAAATAGAAATATAAATGGAAAAAGATTAATACCACACTCCGCGAATCTCTTTTTTTTAGGCAGAAAAAAAAAATAGAAACAAAGTCATTTCTCCACCCAGAAATTAATTGTATTGTGTAAACCATTGGCAAATAAATGTGGAATCATTTATGTGAATAAATACATTTGTCTGTGTTCTTCTTTTTGGGGTTTTATGGTGGCTTGCATCCTGCTTTGTGGTATGAACGCCCTCCTCTTTCCATCTCACTGATCTCATGACTTCTGTACATGAGTGTGTCCACATATGCATGTTTCTCTATCACTTACAATTTTTCTCCCTCTTCTTTTTTAATGGTGGCTTGCATCCAACTGTAAAGTTGCATTATCGGCCTCTACTGTTAGTTAATGCTTTATCCTTTGTTGATGCTTTATCCTATGCGTTTATCCTTTAGGGTGTAGCTCAGGACTTTTTAAACACACGCATTTACATCCATGTGTGTCCCCGCTCCTTCTTCTTTGCATTTGAATTTGTGTTTTGTGACACACACACCACGTAGAGGGATGCAAGGTGGGGTTGGAGTGGATTATGGACTGAATCCTGGAATGGAGTGGAGTCTGACTATTGCGGAAAAAGTTGTTAACTGAATTCTAAACTACTAACAGTAACGTTAGGAAGCTTACTGGCATCACAAAAACAAAAATGAAAACCTAAAAGCATAATCTCCATAACGATTAAAAAAATAATTTGGGCCCCGCCACGTTGTCGCAAACATGGCAGTTCAGTGGTACGTTCCAAGATCTACCATAGTGAGAGTCCACTCCACTCCAGGATCCACTCCGTGCAGCCACTCCAACCCCCCCTGCCCTCCCTCCGAGGTGATGCATGTGTCACAAAACATGAGAACAAATGCTAACAGATCCACGTGTGCGTTTAGGCCATTAAAAGTTGGAAGCGTGTTCTAGTCAGGTGTCACAGAGGGAGCCGGAACAAAAGGAAGAGGAATCCAGACAGGAGAGACATGGGAGCCTTTGATTTGGGCGCAATTCTTGTGGTTGAGGCTGGGGTAGGATGTGGAATCCTGATGAGATTTTTGAAGATTGTGACAGAGAACTCCTTCCAAATAATTTTCAGAGGGAAAAAAATAAACGTTTCACAGAAATCACCAAACCATCGCAGGGTGGTGTAAACCAGGACATGCTGTCTTCCTCCAGGGCTACACAAAGCGTTCCTGTACCGTTTTTGATTTCCACTTCTAATAATAACCTTCTCCCTCTACCAAGACTTCATCCCTCCCCTGCTCCTTTCTCTCCATCTCCCTGTGTTCATAGCTCTCTGTTTCCTCACCTTGTCTGGCATCATTCCCTGACCGCTCCTTTTGGGGTTGAAGCGATTCATCAAACTGATTAACCAATTGTCAAAAAACAAAAGAAAAGTCTAATTGAAATGATCAAACAACCAGTTCAATGATTCATTCTGTAAAATGTTCGAACATGTGCCACTTCACAGCTTCAACAAAATGTGAATGACTTGTTTTAGACCGCTGATTGGATTTATATAACTTCTGATCGGGATTGACCATCGCTTTTGGCATCAATTTAACTTATTTTACCATAGTTTTATGGTGACGAATACAAATGAATATATAGGATAGAATAATTAAAAACGTTATTTAAAAGGGGAAATAGACAACTTTTGTGGCGGTGTCGCAAAGACAACCGGATCGCTATACAATCGCTCAGAGTGCTCCGTGTCAATGATCAACACCACTTTGGAAATAAGAGAGAAGATGTTCACTGAAGAGGTACATTGAAATTGTCACGATTTTCATTTATTTTGGTTGCGCAATCATAGACATATATACATAGACCGCTTCGACCCAATACAAATAAACTGGGGAGCTGCTGCTTTTCTGGATAAAAATCACAATAACGATTACATTTCTCAATGCATTTCAATGTCTACCTGCTGTAGATTGCTCCACCGCCCGCCATTTCAGCTAATGGTTGCGCATTGGTTGATGCACTTCCTGTGACACACTGCTGTAAATACATCATTTTCCCCTGAGTCCTTACCCGGTGGGAGTCCAAATGCACAGTGATGTGGCGGCTCATAGGGAACAGATCGAAACGCCCATGGTGTCATTATTCTACAGCCATTACACTGTGCAATCAACGTAACTTCACAATGATAAGTAAAATCAAGAAAGTTGTCTATTGCTCCTTTAATGAAAATAATAGTCAGGCTATGTGTTTGTAGATTTTAATTATGCTTTAAACGACATTATATTCAGGACAATTGTAATAAAGTGGTTAGTGACAACATTGCTTCTCTTTTCCAATTATTTTATTAGGTTATTTTACTGTAATATTTTACTCTATTTAAATTAATGTTTGTCTTTTCATTTATTTTGTGAAATTATAAAAAAGGAAAAGCAAAGAAAAGCAATCTCATCATGTACTTGTTTAAATGTTAATATCATTGAAATAGGAATACATATGTATGCAAAATGTACAAAACTATATTTATGAATACAATAAAAAAAAATGGACAAAACCATTTTGTTATTTGATGGTCAAAAGTTATGATTTTACTGTAAATAAGAAAGATGTATTCTCACAGTACATGGCTTTTATGTTTTATTTCTATAGCTTAAAATGTTACTTTTGAGGCCTCTCTGTTAATACTGCTTTCTAAAACATTACACCATGTGATTTCTAGATATGAAATAGATTATTTTCTGAAATGCATCATCAGATTCTAGCAGCTCAGGGGAGTTGTCCCCTTTTTAATGAAAATTGGTTATTTCGCACTGGTAGAAATGACCAGTTAATAGCGCCACAGTTGCTGTTAGTGCCACAGATGACTCATGATTTGTTCAGCAATAAATGATGGCACAATGCACGCAAGCTTACACATAAAATATCCCTTGCTCTCACAGAAAAACAGACCCTCAATCTGCTGAGTTTATGGGAGCTATTATTATTAGTATACATGGGTGTGCAGAGTTGCAGGCTGATGTACACATACAACTAGGATGAATCTTCATTTCACCTGGCAGCAGTAACTTCTGACTAAAAAAATAAATCAGATTGGTCCTGAAGTAGTTCCTGAAGAAGTGTGACTGATTCTATAATCACAGTGGCCGGGAGAGGGGTTGAATACATAGGAAAAGAGCTAGCTCATCAAGTCGAAATGAGAGAAACATAATTGGTCTTAACTGGTTCTCTAGAAGGTTGTGTGGTTACACAAAGAACTGTCATTTACTAAAGAACCACTTGAATTAGATAATGGTTCTTTATTTTTCCCGTGGTAATTCGAGATATTAAAAAAAGGTTCTGGATATTTATTTGGGCTATTGGATGTTGGTGAGGATCAACGCCCCCTCCACTGGTCTGGCAGTGGGTGGCTACTTGCGGATATAAACTGTACAATATTATAACTCAGTCAATATAAGAGCAATTACACCACAACATAACGCCTCACAGTGTGTGTGTGTGTTCATGTATGTATGTATGTATTTATGTATATATATCCACCGTCTGATATATATCATGGTTTAGGCTTAGAGTATAGGAATGTTGCCTTACGCTTATGAAACAGGCTTTCGGCTGCAGAAAACAACAGATGCAAACTCTCCCACACTTTAGTTTTTGGCTGTGCATGAGCACTGGCTCCAAAAGTGAAGTTATAAAATAGGTCTTAGCAACTGGGTTCACCTATTCCCATTCTCCATCTTGTGATAATTCAAGAGTTTTGTGTAGCACGAAAACATGTCGTAGATTCTTGTTTTGTTTTTGATTTAATGCATGATGCTTCCAATGTGGTTTGATTCAATCACCTTAATGCTATATCGGCCATGCTTTTAACTGAGAACAAGAATAGGATCAAAAACACCCATTTGGTTTGGAAATGCTTGAAAAGGCACAAGTTACGACATGTTTTTAAAGGATCATTTGGGAGTATTTTTACATGGACCTTTCCTGTATTTTCCAACCACGGCAAGCAGTGTCTGGACATGATACTGACGTATTTAATTAGATTTTGGTCAGATATGATGGATCATGTTGGATAGGAATACAAGGTCCTGGTTAAAAATAACAGGAATTGGTCTTTAAGTTCGTGTTATTTTGAGATATTGAGATCTTTTACAACCTGTACATAGGTGCACTGAGAGTGTGCTTTAGTAGATCTCAGCCCAGCGTACTAACCACCACACAGTATGACATTCATGTTGAAACGGTGTGGAAAAACACACAGTGAGACGCCATCACACTGACGTTTACTTTTGCTAAAATTACTGTATTATGTACCACTGAAGTTTAGATTTAGTCTGCTGTCCAAGCAATACACCCACAACAATCGTTACTTTTAAGGTGCGTGTTTGAATCTCTTTTTTTTCAAACATTTTTTAATACTAACAGCATAAATTTTAGTCAACATTTACTCAGGTAAATTCTGTAATGTTTGATCAATATGGACAAAGTGAAAACATAGATCTCTTTAAAAAAAGAAACCAATTCATGGTTCAAAAAAAAGTTCTAGATTTATGTAAAATATGTGAAACAGGTAGACCAGAATGATCCTTCAAACCACAACAAAAACCATTCAAGGCTTTTGATGTTTGTACCTCATTACATCAGACTTCCTGCAACACTACCACACATTTCTAGACAGTTAATAAGAATTTATTTCAACTTCCTGGTTTGACTTCACTTGATCATAATTCTGTTGCATAATTGCCTACTCTGTGATCTGTGATGTTAGGCATCCAACAACCAAGACAACATGAAGCCAGGCCTAATATTCTAATATAAGCTTCCCCTGTACATTTCCTGTGAGCTAAACTGAAAACAATAGACCCATAGTTTCTAACGATTTCCAATCAGATCGCTGCCTCACTCCAGATGTCCTTGATATTTGCTCAAATCATATATTTTTAAACTCACCCAGCAAAAAAAAAAAAAAAAAAGAGAGATAGGCATCTGATCTTCTGTCAAGCATTATGCTTAAATTGATCTCTGTTGTAGGGATAAAATTATACCATTCTGGACTTAGTACTCGCTCCATCCAGGATGAGTACTCTTGGGTAATTGTCGATATCAAGTACCGTTTTGAATACGGACATTTTGAAATAGAAGAATAGCAAATCACTGATTTTGAAGACAGAGTGTTTATATTTTTAGAAATTTATTCAGTCAGTACCTGGTTTAAACAAAACCAGATATGTTACCAAACAGTCCCCAGGTTTTAAAAACAGAACATGATCTTGCCCAAAATATTACTGTATCATAATACGTAATAAGTATCTTGTCGTCCCACTGCTATGGGAAACAAGTTGTGAATAACAAGCGAGCCACACAACACTACATTACAGATTGTGCTTTTCTTGCATATCATTCATTAACGTAAATGTACCTAGTTAGCAGCATGGCCTCTCATCAGCCATGAAACACTATTCTATCATGTATGTGTGAGATTTCCATTACTAATAAGGGTAGTCATCGTTTTCTGATATAAGTAAACTGCAGCATGGGATATTGAAGGTGTTTGGGGGCGACTTTATATCACAAGCAGTCAATACAGTCCAGGGCTATTAGCTCTATGAAGGCGTTTCCTCAGACCCACCCGGTCCATAGAAAAAGGCCTGACCACCTGAAATGGGTGCACCCTGGTAGGCCTGTTTTAATTTAAACTTTAAACTGTTATGAGTTTGTCATTTTAACTTTTTATTTCTATGATTTTTTTACGTCTTTTATTCCTTATGTAAAGCACTTTGAATCCTGAATGACTGTCTATGCAAAGTGCTATACAAATAAACGATGAATAGTTAAACCGATACACCATTTGATTCAAAATAAGTTGGCACGGTTAGAGAATTTGCAATAACAGTTTTATATCACAGTTTCAGTTATCTTCCTTACTCTGTACTTCATCTTTCCCGCTTAGCTGCTGCAACACCCAAATTGTGCCCACAGGGGATTAATAAAGTACTATTTTAGCTTATCCAACCATCTTATAGACAGGCATGGAAGTTTAGTACTAAATTATATCTACAATAACCATTTTCTCAGACTGGGGTTTTGGAAGCAAAATCTTAACAAACAGGGGGGTGGGCCGTGGCTCCTCGTGAAATATGAAAAAGGTTCAGTGTCACTGACCTACTCATCCATTGTTATCCACACCCATATTAATGTATTCCTCCTGTACAGAAATTTCACATCTACGTTTATATTTTCCCACATCCAGGATTAGAAACAACACTGTCCCTTAGCCCCCGCCACAGCCTTTGCATTCATTGGTGTGAAACAGATTCAGAATATTTGTTTATTTTTTGAACTAATACAAAGATTTGCATGCAAATTGTCGGTTCAATAACGCACCAACCTTTACCGAAACAAGTTCTTTGACTATGAAAATAAATGAGATAGATTCTGAAGTTGGAAAACCGGTCCTCCCTTGTGTGATCACCCCGATGGGATGTAAGCGCAGAGTAATAACGTGCTGATTCCATAACTCTTATAAGGCACTGGTAAACCAGCCGTTTAAAAAGCGTGATTCTACAATTTGTGATCAGGTGACTGTGTTGTCTTTTAAATAGAGTAAAAGGTCTGTCTGAATTCTATTCTATTTATTTGCACAGCCCTGTTTTTCTTTTCAGGGCACACGTTTAACAGTGAAATAATCACAACACTATCCTGTTAACCACTTTAAACGTCACAAACATGTATAACTTTATGATTTAATCTGTGTGTCAATGTATAACTATGATCGTGGCCTAGTTACAGCATTGAGGATTCAAGACACTTGCGGTCACGCAATGTGCGGTGCAGGGAAATGATTATTCCACGTTTCTATGTCTTGTTTATTAACTTGTTCTGATGAACACAGAGCTCGTATCCTGGCCGCAACTGGTGAAGTGGGTACAGCCTCGCGGTTTTGATACACCTACACGAGAGCTCATTTCCATAACGGTATTTTTTTGTTGTTATTGTTTTTCGTTAACGTTTTGGGGAAGGTTTTTTTTACGGCACGGCGGTTCAAAAGCAGCGGTCCAAAGTGTCTCGAAGTGAGGAGGTTCACAGTTAGGCCACAGGAGTTGGTTGGTGGCTGATATGTGGCCTCAGTGGAGCTCCACAACGCTAGCTCCGTCGGAACAACTTTAGGAGGGGACGGCGACCTGAAGAATCCCGAAATGAATCGCGACGGAGTTATTTTACGCAACGCGGCTTTGCTGTCTACAATCAGCAATGATTACACAGTTAGTCCTAAACTTGCAGGCGAATGTAGCCCACGGCTAAGCTACCTAGCATCTGGTCTCACAGCAGCTTATACAGTTAGCCAACAAGCTAACGCTGGCTAACGTCATATTTCTACCCACATAGACACCGGTTCACAGATAGAAAATCCGTCCGAACAATGTGCGCTATGTGCTGGGAAGCCCCCTACCTCCGGACCTGGATCCTCCTGGTGCACCGTGTTGTGTTTTGGGAGTAATACGTTGTTTTTCCCCGTCTCCTGTATTTTCTGTGGCTGTTTGGCAGAGCAGCTGAAAAGGTTCAGACAGCTGCGCATGCGCAGGGGAGATTTATTTACTTATTTAATTATATATATATATTTATATATTTATATGTTTATATATATTTTATAATTACTATTTTTATTATATATTAAAATGCGATGTTTATTCTTTATTGTCGTGGTGTTCAATTGTTTTCCATTCGTCTTTTAGCAAAATAGAAACTACAGGTAAATTAGTATTCTGCGTACAGTATACTGTAGTATACATACTTATATCTATTTATAGAAAGGGCAGTTTTTCCGTATAGCATACACAAGGGGAATTCATAGTGTTTATATTAGTTATAACATATCTATCTATCCATCTATCCATCCATCTATCTATCTATCTATCTATCTATCTATCTATCCATCTATCCGTCCGTCCGTCCGTCCGTCCGTCTGTCTGTCTATCTATCTATGTATCTATCTATCTATCTATCTATCTAACTATCTATCTATCTGGCACGGTGGCGCAGTGCATTGCACTGCTGCCTCACAGCAAGAAGGTCCTGGGTTCGATTGCCTGGGGCGCTGTTGGCACCGTGCTCCGGTGGGTTATCTCCCAAACAGGAGCCTTTCTATGTGGAGTTTGCATGTTCTCCCTGTGCTCACATGGGGTTTCCTCCACCTCACGTCAGTAAGGACCCCCACTAAAAACATGCATCCATCATCGTCTGACCAGCGATGGACATTTATCACCTGGTCCCCGGGCGCGTCCACGTACGCTGCCCACTGCTCCTGGCTGTGCCCCCGGAGGAAGGACAAGCCAGAATGGGTCAAAAGCAGAGAATCCATTTCACCGGCCAGCATCAAAAAGCATGTGTGTGTGTGTGCAAGCATGTGTTGTAGTGTGGTGTGTTGCGTGATAAATAAAGACTCTTTCTTCTATCTATCGATCCATCTATTTACATATTTGAGTACAGGTCACATTTGATGACATTTTGTCTCTGGGACTCATCTTGGTCATTTCTCATGTTCAATTAATTTATTTAATGAAAACAAAGTGATGCTTGCAGTGAGGTAAGACAGAGTTAATAAAACATAACAGAATACAAGATAACAGAATATAACACAACATAATATAACATAACAGAATATAACATAAGATAAGATGTCAGAATATAACATAAAACAAGATCAGACAACAGAATATAACACAACAGAATATAACAACAGAATAAAACATTACAGAAGATAAGACAACACAAAATAATAGAAGAGAAGATAAGACAACAGATTGTAACATAAAGGAATATAACATAAGAGAAGATAAGACAACATAATATAATATAACAGAATATCACATAACAGAATACAACATAACGTAAGATAAGACGTCAGAATATAACATAACAGAATATAACATAACAGAAGATCAGACAACAGAATATAACACAACAGAATATAACAACAGAATAAAACATTACAGAAGATAAGACAACACAAAATAATATAAGAGAAGATAAAGACAACAGAATGTAACATAACAGAATATAACAACAGCATAAAACATTACAGAAGATAAGACAACACAAAATAACATAAGAGAAGATAAGACAACAGAATGTAACAAAACAGAATATAACACAACAGAATATAACATAACAGAATAGAACCCAACAGAATATAACACAACAGAATATAACAACAGTATATAACACAACAGAATATAAAACAACAGAATATAACACAACAGTATATAAAACAACAGTATATAACATAACAGAATATAGAACAACAGAATATAACATAACAGAATATAACACAGGAGAATATAACACAACAGAATATAAAACAACAGAATATAACATAACAGAATATAACACAACCGAATATAAAACAACAGTATATAACATAACAGAATATAACACAATAGAATATAAAACACCAAAATATAACACAACATAATATAACACAACAGTATATAACATAAAAGAAGACAACAGAATATAACATAACAGAATATAACATAACAGAATATAACACAACAGTATATAAGGTAACATAATATAACACAATAGAATATAAAACAACGGAATATAAAACAACAGAAACTCACATAACAGAAGATAAAACAACAGAATATAACATAAAAGAAGACAACTAAATATAACACAACAGACTATAACATAACAGTATATAACATAACAGAATATAACACAACAGTATATAACACAAGAGTATATAACATAACAAAATATAACACAACAGTATATAACATAACAGAATATAACACAACAGTATATAACATAACAGAATATAACACAACAGTATATAACACAAGAGTATATAACATAACAAAATATAACACAACAGTATATAACATAACAGAATATAACACAACAGTATATAACACAAGAGTATATAACATAACAAAATATAACACAACAGTATATAACACAACAGAATATAACACAACAGTATATAACACAAGAGTATATAACATAACAAAATATAACACAACAGTATATAAAACAACAGAATATAAAACAACAGAAAATCACATAACAGAAGATAAAACAACAGAATATAACATAACAGAAGACAACAGAATATAACATATCAGAATATAACATAACAGAAGATAACAAGTTCCAAATTCACAAGATTATTTGTCACATACACATACGTATGGTCATACAGATATGCAGTGAAGTGTCATGACACCCTTTGATTACGCACAATAAGCTCTATAAGTTCTAAAAATACTCAAAATACTAAAAATACTCAAAATACTAAAATGTGCTTAATCCAAACGAGGCGGTCTCGCAGGCGGCTGTAAGGAGCGGCGCCACAATCGCGATTCTGGATTCTATAATGATATAATGGTATTAATTGTCTGTGTTGTATTGATTATACATTTAAATCCTCCTAAATTAAATTAACCTAAACTTACCTCCAGCACTTACCTCACAGAGAAAAAGTCCTGACATAACAGAATATAACACAACAGAATATAACATAACAGAATATAACATAACAGAATATAACACAACAGAATATAACATAACAGAATATTACACAACAGAATATGACACAACAGAATATAACACGACAGAATATAACACAACAGAATATAACATGACAGAAGATAAGACAACAAAATAACATAAAATAATATAGCACAACAGAAGATAAGACAACAGAATATAAAACGACAGAATATAACATAACAGAATATAACACAAAGGAATATTACATAACAGAATATAACATAACAGAATATAACACAACAGAATATAACATAACAAAATATAACATAACAAAATATAACATAACAGAATATAATGTAACAGAATATTACATAACAGAATATAACATAACAGAATATTACATAACAGAATATAACACAACAGAATATAACACAACAGAATATTACATAACAGAATATAACGTAACAGAATATAACACAACAGAATATACATAACAAAATATAACATAACAAAATATAACATAACAGAATATAACACAACAGAATATAACACAACAGAATATAACATAACAGAATATAACATAACAGAATATAACACAACAGAATATAACACAACAGAATATTACATAACAGAATATAACATAACAGAATATAACATAACAGAATATTACATAACATTCCAGATTCCAGATGTTCAGCAGCCGGTAGCAGACAAAACATAAAACGATGAACTCACTAAATAAACTTTTTGCGTCTGTTGTGTTTTTTCCAGTTCATGATGACGTTTCCTCCGATGAATGAAAACGAAACAGCAGTGCGAGCACCGGCAGCTCCACCCCCGACCTGGTGGAGGCGCTACAGCATCCGTCACAGGCGGGTTTCAAACATGGCGGCGCCCTGTGCCGTGCGGGCGACGGCTTAGCTTGGTTTCCTCCACCGCTCGGCACCAGGGAGGCACAATGTTCACACAAACCACCAGGCGGCTGAGTTCAGCAGCGGCTCTGCTGCGCAAAAGCCCCGCGGCGGCCGCGCCGAGACCCGGCGTCCCACGCGGCGGCGGCGGCGGCGGCTGCCAGCCTCGGAGAAGCCTCAATGTCAGCGGCCGTCTGCCGGCTAAAGCTGCTCCCCGGCCCGCGCCCAGGGTCCCCGCGGACATCCCGGGGCTGGAAAGGGTGACGTACGGCGAGAGGATGCACTTCGTGCCGGGTCTGGCCAGGCCCGTGTTCCCCCGGTGGGAGAGGGATTACAAGGACCCGATGCGCTACACGTCCCCCCCGGCGGAGGAGATGCCGCTGTACCGGGACAAGCACTGCTTCGTGTTCCAGCAGCGGACCAGCGCGCTGGAGGGTGATTTCTGCAGCTTGTAAACCGCACGGAGCTCCATCCGAATACAGCATTCAAGTCGTAATGACTCGCAGTTAGATGTCAAACGTAACGCGGGTGCCGATGACGTCACGTCGCAGCTCAGCGCTGCCGACAGACGGTTTGACGTCACGCCGGTCCACAGATTAACATCTGGCGCGGTGCGATTCAGTGATAAAGCGTAAAGTTAGAAGTAAATAAAGGGGAAGAAAAAATTATCATGCAAAAAAAATCTGTGTATATATATATATATATATATATATATATATATATATATATATATATATATGCATGTATGTATGTATGTGTATGTATATATGTAGAAAAATGTGTATATAACTGTGTGTATGTATGTGTGTATATATATATATATATATATATATAATATGTGTGTGTATGTATATATAATATGTATGTATGTATGTATGTATGTATATATATATATATATATATATATATATATATATATATATATATATATACATATATATTCAAGGTTTATTCGTCACACACATACAATATATATATATATACTGTGTGTGTATATATACTGTGTGTGTGTGTGTGTGTGTGTATATATATATATATATATATATATATATATATATATACAGTGTATATATGAGTGTATGTGCATATATACAGTGTATATATGTACAGTGTGTATATATATATATGAGTGTATCTGTGTACATGTATGTTTATTTATGTATCTACAATATGCAAGTTTATGTGCAGTATTCTCCAGGGGATACTGTATGCAGTTGATCTAAGGTCAGCAACCAAATACGCAATATTGAACCCAACGAAGAGTGTTTGTTTTTCCCCAACACGGAGTGACGAGAAAACCAAAATAAAAGTTGTCAACCCTCAAAAGTCGGGCCCTCAACCTTTTCCACCTCTCTCCCTGGTACCAGGCGTGCGTCAGGCTCTCTGGCTGACCAAGACCCAGCTCGCCGGCGGCGGCCTGCCTCCCCGGCTCCTCTCATTGGCTCAGAGTGCGGCCAATCGGCTCCCGGACCAGGATGAGCGCGTGCAGAACGCCATCAGACACGCCCGCTTCTGGGACACCACGGAGATCCAACCGCGGAAAGACAAGTACTGGTACGACCTCGATACCTGCCCCGAGAGGCGTAGAGCTGCTGCGGTGTCGCGGTGGACCCCTGGCTTTTTGGCGTCGGGGTCAAGCGAGTTTTTTTTTGTCCTCGCGCGGCGGGAGTCAAAGACGCGTTGATTGTCGTTTGTTTACAATAATCTCAAATCGTGTTGGAGGAGGCGTTTGCCGTGAGTATTGTGATGGATCGAGGCTGCGACGCGTTCTCCATTCCGTACGCCCGCCTTTCCTCTGTTTTGTTTGTGTTGTTATTTTTGCAAATTCGTCCTCGGGTCGCTGTCGAAAAAGGGGGATTTTAACGTCCATGAGGCGACTTGATTATATAAGAATAATAATAATAATAATAATAACTGGGATTTATATAGCGCCTTTCAGGAACCCAAGGACACTTTACAATGGAAAAACAAAGAAAACAAAAAACAAACAAATTGGAAAAAAGATAAATTACAGAAAGACAAAAAATTGTGTGTGTGTGTATATATATATATATATATATATATATATATATATATATATAGCTTCATGCAAATTTAACTACCAGCGTTATCTACCGGGTATTGTTCTTTACCTCCGTCTCCCCCTCCCGACCCCAGCTCCACCCTGTTGCGTAGCCTGCTCCACCTGTGTGGTAGTCTGCAACCCAGTCACCCGGCGCTGAGGAGGAGGATCCTGGCAGAGAAATACACTGTGGTGGCATCGTGGAAACGAGGTAAAAAAAACAAAAAAAAACGCTGCTGGCGATGCCGTTAACGACTCATTAACCGTTGAGAAGACAACAAGAAGATGGTACTTTTTTTTTTTTTTTTTCGTATCAAAAACACCCGATAAGGAAATGATTTCCATTCACATTCAATGGGCAGTACTATTATTATTTTTTTTTTTTCGATCGTCTCCATGATATGATGATTAGGTTTGAACGTAACAAGATGTTGCCTTGAATTTGTTGATGCCGCGAGGTCCTCAGCTTTATTACCCAGCCGGATATTTGGTGTGATACCCTGAACGCAGCCGTACCCAGTCAGCTTCGGCGTTGAACCTCATTCGGAATCGTTATGGGATGCATCCACATGGAGCGTCCCGAAACCGTCGGGAAGCTCTCTGCGCCGTGTGTGCACACCTGCCTGTGTCTCCCACCCCCCCCCCCAGGCGAGGACCTCTTCCAGGTGCGGGGTCAGAACGGCCTGCTTCTGAGCAGCGCCGACCCCCTCCCCACGCTTGCCGGGACGGGGGAGGTGGCCGAAACGGCGGCGCACGTCCTGGAAACCTTCTACCCCGTCTCCCCCGCCATCGACCTGCAGAGGATCAACGTCTACAGAGAGGAAAACCACACAGGTCGCCAGATGAGCTCCCTTTACCGTGTGTGTGTGTGTGTGTGATGATCTACAGTGTACATACCAGCAGGGTGTCTGCACGTCCTTCAGAATTATTTTTTTTAAATCAGTTTTGCAAACATTAGGCCTTAAAAGTAATTAAATAGTCCTACATTTCAACATAAACATTTGAACCTAATAATTGAGAATTTCGTCTTAAAAAGTGCTTGAAAAGTATTAGATTATTCCTGCAGCAGGTACAGATAGTTGTCTAGGTCAGCACAGATAGAGATGTCTGTGCTGACCTGTGTTTTGTCTCTATCTTTGGTTCCCTCGTAATCAAGTCTCTCTCTCTCTCTCTCTCTCTCTCTCTCTCTCTCTCGCTCACCCTCTCACCCTCTCACCCTCTCACCCACACACACACACACACACACACACCGCGTGAGGAATTACTTTTGATCCAATCAGGTTTCAGGAAGGACTACCCTTACCCTCACGCCCACACCGTCTACTTCCTGGAAGGGGGTGACGGTCACCCTAAGCTCCGCCCAGAGCAGCTCAGAGCCAAGATGATTATGTTCTGCTTTGGCAACGCCTTGGCCCGCGCGCACACGCTGCACGGGGTAAGAGCGCGGCGCCTCGCTGCGCGGGCGTGAGAACACACACGCCCACACACACACACACACACACACACACACACACACTCTGCAATAACAAGATGATGAATTCATATGCATGTCTGTCTTGCTCTCCCCGTCCGTCCCTCTCTCCCCTCGTCAGACGCAGCCCCAGCGAGTGTTGGACCAGCCCATAACCGTGCAGGCCGTGGGGACCAACGGCAGGATTTTCGATTTTGTCGTGTTCCAGCTCAACACCACCGACCTGTGTGACGACGAGGGAGTGAAAAACCAGGTGCGGAGATGTTGTCACCTCCTCCGCGACTCGGCAACCACAATATGCCGTCGTGAATGGATGCCCTCGAATGAAGGTCAAGCGTGTCCTTGCTCAAGTTAGGGCGAGCTATGTCCACGAGTATGTTGTCATGTGGAAGTACAGAAGGTACTGGGTTTTTTTTGGCTTGTGTTTTTTTTAAAACATATGTCTCTCAAGTAAGAAAGACACCTTTTCCACCAAGAAAAAGCCACCTCTAATAGAATATTTATAATTGTACATTTCCAATGCATTTGTTGCATTACAAGTATTCATGATATTTTGGAAGACCGTATCGCCTCCATGCCTGAACTTTTGCACTTTGTTTATACTTGCATAGACATTGTGTGTTTTCACATAATAAAGTCGCCTTCGGAGCAGGTGGTCTTTGCACCATGTTTTAATGTTTTTTTTTTTTTTTTTTTTCGTTTTCTTTCGTTGAGTTTCCTCAGTTTAATCTACAGACACTTCACTGGTCTTCCTCTCACTGTTGCGTTTGTGCTGTTTGCTCTGTTGTCCCCAATTTAACACCCCCCGGCAGGTGTGGGTGGACCAAGACGCCCAGCTTTATGACTCCGCCAAAATCCGCCCCGTCATGAGAAAGAAGGAGGTGCAGGTGAGGCGCTGTTCCGGGAGTCTTGACGGATGTGCGGCACACGTGCAGGGGTTTACCTTGAAGCGGCGACTCTAGCGGTCTTTACATTTCAACACCTCTCCATCCCTGTCCCGAAATGTAGGTACCGGCTGGACTCTCTGGGTACCAGCCCGAGACCTTCAGCAAGTTCCTGGCCCTGTACCTGAACGGAGCCGCCTGAACCGCGGGTAAAGCCCCGTGGAGATCTGGTCTGCGCAAGGTGCGACCGTTCAGCAAGAACGGGGGGAGGGAGGCGGAGCCGAGGCAGCCCACCGATAAGTTATCCTGTGCGTTGTTGCTGTGTTTGATTTGACTCTCATAACTGTTTGACTGTGTTGGGGTTTTTTTTTTGTTTTTTTTATCTCTTAAATAATCATAGCTCATCCGCGGTCTGCGCGTGGTGTTCATGTTCATCCTGTTGTCTCAGTTCTGACTCTCTACAAGGTCACTCAATAAAATGTGCAACATCTTAAAGACTGTACGGAGCTGTGTGGGTTGACTGTTTTCATGCCCTGCATTTGAACTGTGTGGGTTGACTGTTTTCACACCTTGCATTTGCATTATCGGCATCGGCGTTGCCCACGGGGCCTCCTCCACATGTGCCAATCTGGGGCTCCACTTCGGTTGCAGTGGTGTCCATGCATTCCCTCTCGGAGCAAGAAGGTCCGGATGATGGTGGTGGGGGTGTTAAGTTCTTCATGGTATTTCTGGTAATTCGGCATCAGAAACACATGAGTATGATAAAAAAATAATAATAATAAAGAAAAGGGCTATGCAGCACAGCCTGATTCTGAACATGAGTAAATCCGGTGGGTCAGTTTTGTGAGATCCTGCAAAGCTGCTGGCTACTACCTTCTTCCAGAGGAGCTCTAGAGCGAGTGTGCCATGTGTTGCAATTTAGCAGCGTATTTGTCTTAATAATATCCTCATTTAATTATTGTTTTGATAACTCTGGCATCTATGAGAAATTACTATTTGGACTCCGGGCGCTTTGATTTCTTCTAAATATTTAACATAGGATGTCTACAAAAAGTATGCGCATAGACCACAATCATAACTACTAAATAACTTCATTTTTTTCTATATATTTTTTGCCAGCCCACTTCCAACTAATGAGGTCCTCCATAGATTACAGTGGCCCCATCTTTGTCCTTGGGATAATACAACTTGATGTACTGTAAATGATGGAAAAGTGTGGAATTAATAATGCCACGCAAGTAAACAAATGCAATAAATTAATCATATTAGTTACACATCGTAATTGTTGCAGCCAAGTGCAGTCAATTATGTACCTAAAATAAATGGCATGTTTACGATCGTTAAAACATCACATTTGGCCGGGCATTATTGTTCAAAAATCTTTATTTGCATAATGTTATTATACTTATTTACACAGCAATTTACACTTGCGGGCATTATGCTTGATGCTGTAGTCAGTAGTTATTACCGTCAAGATTCAAGATTCAAGAGGTTTATTTGTCACATACATATACATACTTTCATACATATTTGCAGTGAAATGTAATGCAACGCACCCGGTGATAACACACAATGTGTCCCAGGAAAAAATGTCTTTCTCAAAGACCAACTAACTGACTCCTAAAACGTAATACAGTAAGTCGAATACTTATAGATTAAAAATAAAAATATATGGAATAAAATAAAATGGAATAGATAGAGGGAATATGCTTATGTATATGGAATAGGCAATTATGTATATAGAGATATGTGCATTAACGTGGCATGTGAATTAAAGTGGCATGTGAATAAAGACATGTCAGTGTGATTGCTTCAAAGCCAATGTGTCTCAGAGTACATAAAGTATAGCAAAGTAAAGGGGAATTCAGGTGGCCGCGATGGGGGGCATCGCCCCAAAGAAGTAAATGGGCGGACGCGTCGCGGGCCGAGCAAGTGAACAGAGAAACTGACGCGCAGTACCCGATCCCACCGCAAGAGGGATACACGTTCAGCCCGGTGGAGCCGCGGCCGTGGCCTCGCACGCGTCCTTTGCGCCGAATCGCAGCTTCTCTTTTTTGTTGTTGTTGTTGTTGTTGTTTTCATGCAAATTGCCTGGACAACAGCGCAACAAACCCCCCAAAATACAAACTCCCTGCGTATGAATATGCACTGTCAGCTTCAGGTCGCGGTTGAGGCGGCGACCGCGGTAACGCCCCACGCGACGCGAGGGCTTTTACTTTGAAGCCGAGAGAACGGAAGCGTCCCCGTCCGAGCGGCGGCTACTGCGCACGTGCGAGGATGTGACAGGAAGCTCACTCAGGCGTTGGCGTCGCACTGTAAACACTGGCGACCAACCGCCGGGGACGTGAAGAGAAGGTAAATCCCGGAGTGAACCCGAAACTAATGCCGCGTTTTCCCTCTTTTTGTTTCGCCCCCCCCCCCCCCCCACTAAAAAGGCTCATGGTGTTTACGATACTGTCACTTTTCATCCGCTCAGGCTCCGTCCCCACCGCTGAAAGGCAGCGACCTGTTAGCCGCCGTAAGCTAATAGCCTTAAGGTGATCGTCCCCATGTCTTAAAATCAAGAAGGTAATTTTGATTGATCCAGGGCGGCGTCACAGGTGGAACGCCGAGCTGAGAACGAGACGTGTTGTTGTTTTTTTAGGAATAATGCGCCGCGTTAGCGTCTCGCGATCCACATCGCAGCCTTCATAATATAATACTCTTTAAGTTTTTAATGAATTTATTTTCAATAGTCTTTTGCCGTGTGCATAGACAGTTGTGGATTTCTACGTGGGAGGAATCGGGGTAAGAAGGAAAACTCTTGAGGGATCAACTTATATTTACATCTTGGCTTAAACAGTAATTGTAAATTAGAAGCCTGGCAGTTCCAATCTTTGCCCTGTGACTTAAAAACAGCGTTATGTCAAGCTGATAACATTATCTGACATCCGGTCTGCGTCTTGCTTGACTAAAGTATTTTATATATGAAGTAGTTTTAGTTTTATATATCATCAGAAGTTTCTCAATGTTATTGAAGTGTCTAGTTTTACACAATTCATACATTAAATCCTGCTGCATTTAGGGAATGGGTTTTTCAACTCTCATCAAACTCTAAAATTCACCCGGATGACACATTCAGACCCGACTCATTCTTACTCTTATTTCTTTATCCTCTGTAAAGGTGGACTTTTCAAGCATTGAACTAAATTTCATTCATCAGTGCATGGACGCGAAGCCAATGCGCAGGTAGGTTGTGCATTTCAAATCTCTATGGTTTGCTTTTAAAATAACCTTTTGTAACGGCCATTGCCAGGTGAAACCCGACCTGCTGATTGCATCAGTTCTTATTAAAGTCCACTGGCGTGACGGGGGGAAGCCCCGGTATAGATGTACCCCCAGGTCAGAGATTGAGGTTTGGGCTCTGTCTACCACAGTCTCCTATTTCATTCTTGGCTTGTCCCACACTCTCTTGCAGAGTCATTAGTTCAGCCGTTGGTCAGCTTAACCCCTGTCACCACTCCAACAGCTGTTGCTGCTGGAACTTGTTATCCCTGGGAAGTTAGTTTCCTAATTCTTTCCTAGTTGTTAAAGAGCAACAAATCTTGGTCCTTGAGCGAGACGCTTAACCCCCAACTGCTCCCCTGCTACCTGGCAGCCCACTCCTCCTAGATACGTCAGATACTAGGATTGGTAATGTAATCCCCCTTCCAGTAGGACCAGGCTGCAATGGATGCTGAGTGGGCAATGGTATTGGCATTATATAACCCATATTAGGTTATATACTATATAGTATTCTATATTTAACAATGCTCTGTTTAACTAGAAGGTTGCACAGTACGCACACAGTCCCACTTTACACTTAAGCCAAGAAGAAAATTAAGCACATTGAATATTGCTTTTGTTTCTGGTGGAATTTAGAAACAGGTACTCACGCACTTAAATTCGAGGTTGCTCCAATGGTCGGCGTATGCTTTACTGGTTTCTAGCCTCTCATGTAAGTTGCTTTGAACAAAAGCATATGCTAAATGAATGAATTAATGAATTAATGTAAATCAAGTGTTTAATCACCTTGAATTATATACTACCCCAGACATCTCTGACTTACTTTTGATAGAAAAGAAAAGGTGATCTTCTCAGCATCAATTTAGATTACAGTATTATGAGTCACTATGTTGTGATGTCTTAATGACAAATACCAATATTGGCCATTAGAGCCAAACCTACTAATTGCCAGTTAGCCCTAGGTCTTATCTTTTCAAAATTAATCAAAAGGCTCAAATTTCAGTCTCAGCCTATAACATCCCTTTCTTAAATAAATAGGATTATCAAGCCCCCTATTCAATGTAAGTGTATGCAAGTAATGACTCTAATTATAAGAAATGTAATTAAATGAGTAAATAACTACATACATGCATGTGATTTTCAAAGCTGTGAAAGCTACTGTACTATATATACTTGAAATAGAAACTGAAGCTGACTCTTGCCCAAAACTGAGAGAACCGAGTAAATAATCTAGGGGGGAAAACACTGGGTGCGTCTCCCAGTGCAAATAAGGTTACACTGGCTATCTTGTGGCCTGCTTACTGAGCAAGGCTATATTTGGCACATCACACCCTGGTAATGAGTCGGACCATGAGATGGTTGGCTGCTGGAGGCAGGTAGACACAGTGTATTATAAAAATAGGTGTAAATAAATAAATACAATTCTTATATTGTTTGGTCTAATTTGGAGTCATCATACTTATTCATTCTTCCACTTCCACACAACCTCATAGTTCAGTTGATGTTTGAGGCATAGCTACATTTTTCTGTCCTAGATTATGTCACCTTCTGTCCTGTCATACTCAATGCTCTGTTTAACATTAAGGAGAATTACACCTCCTCTCTGTTGGAATTAATAGGTTATTTATTATAGCCATTCATTAAATCTGGAATGTCATGCACAGTCATTTCTGACCTTGGCATTAGAAAATGAAGTCTAATGGAGTGATTAACACTTGAAATGGAAAGCTTGTGTGATGGTGAAAGCATGGGTTGAACCAACTGCTTAGCCTCGCTGTCTCGACGAGGCAGAACACTTGGCAAATAACTTCTGGGTTCCGCCGCAGGGCCACCAGCGCACGCCAGGACGCCACGGGAATGGACATCACCAGCCGCTGTACCCTGGGGGACCCCAATAAGCTCCCGGAGGGGGTCCCCCAGCCTGCACGCATGCCCTACGTCTCGGACAAACACCCGCGGCAGACCCTGGAGGTGATCAACCTGCTGCGGAAACACCGTGAGCTCTGCGATGTGGTGCTGGTAGTGGGCTCCAAGAAGATCTACGCCCACCGGGTCATCCTGTCCGCCTGCAGCCCCTACTTCAGGTTGAGAGAGAGAGCGCTTTCCTTTCCCCTGAAATACACAACAGAGGACAGCACAGTCCTTGAATTGGGGTAGAATAAATTAGGAATGCATTCATATCAGAGGGTGGAAAGAGTTCTCAAAACGCCTAAATAAGAGCACTGTTAGTTTCCACCTCGTGAGTTTTTTTAGTGTGGCAGTGGGGAGAGGTTTTGGCGGCATCTGCAGGCGGAGAGAGCCAGCACTGGCAATCGAAAGTGGACGCACCTGCAGGAGAATGAGGTAATTATTAGAATCCTTAAATGCTGCTCTGGTTTCCATCTCTCTTTTTCCGTCCATAGTCCCTGTTCGGGCGCCACTGTGACAAGACTCTGGGGTGAATTCACAAAGGGATTGCGCGGCCTTTACAGTCGCTAAACCGGCGCAAATAAAAAAGCCAGCGTCTAATTCACAAAGCATCGGCAAACGGTGAAATGCATCAATACCGGCGCTGTATTTATTTTTATGTAAATAAATACAGTATACAGTAAATACTAATTTATATTTAAATTAGGTATTAATGCATGCATTTGGTGCAAAATTGTCCCCTTTCTATGCAAATGAGCCTCATTGCAAATTGCGTCCAATTCAACACCGGTGCTAAAAGCCACATGCAGTTAGAGTGATGCTATAACTGTCTGTAGAGAGCTGGTGGTAACTGTGCCAGACCAAATAAAAGGCATCCCTGCGCAAGTGTGTCAGGCCCAGACTTTCCAGTGATTTGTGGTGGTTTTCAAAACGCACTCCAAAAGCAGAGAAAAGACGACTATGTTTGTCTTTTCAGACAAACGTGTCAATAATAATTGTAGGCTGCAAACTGGAGTGTGAGACAGGCCTCGCCATCAGGAGAGATGGAAACCACAGCAGCATTCAAGGATTCTGCCAATTAACTCAATCTCCTGCAGATGCGTCCATTTTCTGTTGCCAGTACTGGCTTTCTCCTCCTGCAGATGCAGCCGAAACTACTCCCCACTGCAGCATTCAGTTTTCCTAAAACCTTAAGTATGTTCTGGCTGTACCAATAACTTATGCAGTAAGTTCACCCTGGATATGAATATAACATCCTACACCAGCAGCAGTTTAGTGCCTCTGGCCTCTGAGTGACTCCTAGGCAAAAATCACCAGAATACATTAAGATATATATATATATATATATATATATATATATATATATATATATATATATATATATATATATATATATAAAATTATTGACACATAATACATTTTCTCCTTGAAGGACATCAATCATGCTTCGGTGTGTGAAAAAGGCACAAAGTCAAGTTGCATGTCTGATGTGGTTCCCTGCTTTCATGCGTTTGTATTGGGGATATCTTTTCAGAACTTAGCCCATTCTAGACAGCTATCGGACTGATCAATGCCTCGCATCCCGTCGATCTTTCCCCGATGTGTGTGCGCTCTCTCAGGGCCATGTTCACCGGCGAGCTGGCGGAGAGCAGACAGACAGAGGTGGTAATCCGCGACATAGACGAGAGGGCCATGGAGCTGCTCATCGACTTTGCTTACACCTCGCAGGTAGGGCTGGCTGCTCATCTTGTGTAGTTAAATTCATTTGAATCAAAGTTGGCATCGTGATACGGTACACAATGTTTTTAGTCTAAATTAAGAGATATGAAGATATGACATTTTAAATTGATCGCAGGGTAAGGCCTGGAATATTATTATTCTTATTATTATTTTATTATGCTTTTAATGTTCTTCTTATCCTAATTTGTCGTTTATATCTTTCATATCCTTAAACTATTACACTCAATTTAAGTTGGGGCATCCAATCCCAATAAGAGACATATCTCAGCTTTGTTTAACTAGATTTTTGAGAATTGAAGGATTGCGTTAATATAGTCTGTTTGATCATTGAAAGCGTTTAATCAATTGAAAAGGGCCCTAAGCTGATGTGAGCATTATTTTGAGAATTATTTGGGAAGTTCAGAATGAAAGGGTGATTGAGATCCTTGGATGACTCAGTCTAAATTGATGATCCAAAACTGCTTTTGAGTATTATTATTTATTTTGGTTGTTTGCTTTATTCAATTTTGATGTTGTTATTATCTTGCCTTCTATTAATATAAAGCACTTTGAGCTGCATGTTTTGTGTGGACAGTACTATTTAAATAGTGGTTGTTATCATCATCGTAGTTATTATTATTATACAGTTAGATTTGATGAACATCAGTCAGCTTTTTCAGAATTGGATTTTAAATGTGTTGACCTATATCATTATATGTATTGAAATTCTGCGCAATTCTCCATTATTACCGCAACATATTAGCCCAGCTGTATTCTCTAGCATTAGAACTTATTACGCCATCACACCACTCATTAAACACCCCCATCCCCCATCCCCTTGGCAGGTGACTGTAGAGGAAGGCAATGTGCAGACGCTGCTCCCCGCCGCCTGTCTCCTCCAGCTGGCTGAGATTCAGGAGGCCTGCTGCGAGTTCCTCAAGCGGCAACTGGATCCATCCAACTGTCTGGGCATCAGGGCCTTCGCAGACACTCACTCCTGCCGGGAGCTGCTGCGCATCGCCGACAAGTTCACCCAGCACAATTTTCAGGAGGTAAGAGGAGGTGGAGACATCTCGCTGTGACGCACTGGGAGTCGGCCTCTTGTCTGCTTGCCTCTCCTTCGTTGTGTGTGAATGACCTTCTTTTTTCTACTCAGCCTGGTGGATAATTTGTTTCTTTGTTTAAAATTTTTTTTTTTTTTTATTAAATCTTCCAGCACAGGAATGCTGTGCTTGGGTTCTACCTGTTGTAAAATCCTTCGAGTAGCACATGGATTTGATCTAAGAGCGATGTGATCAACTACTTTTGATATTGTTTACTTAGTGCCTGGACAGCTCATCCGGTCGAATAAAACAGTGAGACTGTATTAACACAGGATAGGTCTAGCAATCTAGTTGCTCGGTGACATGTTTATACTTAATGTCCCCAGGCATGGAAAACTATACAGTATATATATACAACAAATGGCCAGATTGTGTGCAGAAATTGGGAAAAAAAAAAAAAAAAAAAAAGAAACATGAATCACAAGTGATTTCCACTTGTTTTACGTAAGCTAGAAGGTGGGCAAAGGCTGAGAGAGCCCATGGGGCACACCTGGAACAACATGCTGTGTAGTAACATGTAGTCTAGTCTCAAAAGGGCATCCAAATGCCAACAACTCGGAACAGGTATTCAGGTAGCCAACACACATAATTAGGGCTATACTCACGATGAGGAAAATTGAAAGCATTGAGAAATGAACCACCATTGAACTGTCCAAAACATTACCAGCCCTAACTGTTTGATGGAAATGTGCCGTGACTGACTACACGAAACGTACCAGGTAATGGAGAGCGAGGAGTTCATGCTGTTGCCGGCCAACCAGTTAATCGACATCATCTCCAGCGACGAGCTCAACGTACGCAGCGAGGAGCAGGTTTTCAACGCCGTGATGGCCTGGGTGAAATACAGCATCCAAGAGCGCAGGCCTCAACTACCACAGGTCGGATATCAAGAAAATACACTTGACCAGCATTATGACATGATGTTGCCGTCTCTAGCAGGTGCCAATTTCACTTTGTATCGGTGATTAATGGAAGAACAAGCAACCCAAGTGTGTAAGCAGCCAGTGTAGCCGCAGATGTTCAACACATGTTCCCGTTTGTGTGATTCAATAGGAAGTGTACAGAGGAGATTGCATTAAATGATGACCTGAATGAAATGAGAACACCTCTAATGAATTGTCTTTACCTTATTCTATTCAATACCTGCAGTTATGATGGATGTGTGCGTTTCTCTTATTTTCAAAGGATTAATGTCATGTCAAATCCCTAATGTGCTTTTCATGTGCCATAGGTCTTGCAGCATGTCCGACTGCCTTTGCTAAGCCCCAAATTCCTGGTGGGTACCGTGGGTTCTGACCCTCTGATCAAGAGTGACGAGGAGTGCAGGTGGGCTCAGATAGGTCTATTTATGTCTATGACCATGTGTAGGTTTGTGTGTGTGCATGTCACTGTAGGAGTAAACCAGCACATTTTTAAGGAAACTTATTTTTTTACCAAAACCTTTCTATTCTATCATTGGGAGTTAACATCAGAATCTTGTTGAAATCGGTCCAGCGTTGATAGGAAAGCTTCAGCCGAAATGCTGTGTACCAAGCCTGAATACGTAGTACAATAGAACGTTCCCTAAAAGCTTGTTTTTGGCACTAACAAGCTCAGACTTTTACGAGAAGTGTCTGAAAGCACACCAGTCTTCACACCATGCTGCTGGTTGTCAACTCTTGGATGTCTAAATATATAATTATGTAATAATATAATTATAAAGCGGAAACGTTGACAAAAAATCTTGCCTACATGTTATCTACTCTTCCTCTCTGGAGCTATACGTACTTGGCCTTCATTCTTAGAAGTGGCATTTTGAGTCCTGCCTTTGTTTCCTGCAGCTAAGAGCATTAACAGCTTACTCTTAGGGCGTATTCAGACCTGTAGTTCATTAGTTTTTTTCCGATTCAGGGAATAACAGGATGTTGCACATAGACCTCGGTTCGATTCGTGTTCACACTGCGACGCTTAGAAGTGTACCAAAACTTTTTTTTTTTTTTTTTTTTTTTTAAGCGGCACGCGCTTGCAAACTGTTTTGTGATTGGTCAGAATTTTCCGGGAAATTTCATAGGACTTCCGGAAACCACTGTCGTGTTTTTCTTCGCCCTGGACAACGCAGTTTGTCTAAAGCGTTGCCACTAACTTGAAATATCCGACTGATTCTCTATTCTCTTGAAATAGTCCCTTTGGTCAAGTATGCTCAGAAGAGAAGAGCCCGTAGCAGAGAAAATCGGCAGAATGTATGCCTTGCTCGGTTTGTTGAAAACCTCTGCGTGTTTGTGTACAGGGACCTCGTTGACGAAGCGAAAAACTACCTACTGCTGCCTCAGGAGAGGCCTCTAATGCAGGGCCCCAGAACCAGGCCCAGGAAACCCATCCGCTGTGGAGAAGTGCTTTTTGCAGGTCGGTACCTCTGCTAGCAGTGGAGTTGAAAATCCCATTCCCAATGTAAATGATGCATAAATAATATTGCGAGAATAAACCCTATTACCATAGATCCACATCATCGGATCAATCAATATCACCCAAAAAGTTGGATGTTGGATTACAAATGTTCACTTTAACTTTGTCTTCTTGATCACATTGAATATATTTCTGATTCAGTGCGTCACTGTTTATGTCGATTTGTTGTAACTGACGCTGTCACAATTATTACATAATTATCGCAATAGTTTGAGATAATCACCCTCATTGTTTTAAGTACTTAGATTCTACAATCCTGTTACGTACGTATGGATTATTATTTTTTTTAATAACATATAGAATGCAAAGTTGTCGCTTTTCAGCTATTGAGGAAACCCCCAAATTTTGAGGTTCTGCTGTTCACTGCCAATAAATGACTATTCTTCTTCAGGTGGATGTGGCTTATTACAGCATTATAGGCACAACCAAACAATATCACTGTCCCTCTTGCAGTGGGAGGCTGGTGCAGCGGCGACGCCATTTCCAGCGTGGAGCGTTACGACCCCCAGACCAACGAGTGGCGGATGGTGGCGTCCATGAGCAAACGGCGCTGCGGCGTTGGTGTCAGCGTGCTGGACGACCTGCTCTATGCCGTAGGAGGCCATGACGGCTCGTCCTACCTCAACTCCGTGGAGAGGTCGGCCGGCGTTTCCGCTCAAGCCTTCCGCTTTCACCTTCCCTTCATAGCCGGAAGTCCGTCTTGGTTTTACTTTTGGTTCTTTGATTCCGCTCTCCAGGTACGACCCCAAGACCAACCAGTGGAGCAGCGATGTGGCCCCCACCAGCACGTGCCGAACCAGCGTGGGTGTGGCCGTTCTGGGGGGCTACCTGTACGCTGTTGGCGGGCAGGATGGAGTCTCCTGCCTCAACATCGTTGAAAGGTGGGTTGGGCTCAGGGGGAGGTGGGATGGTTGTGACCCATGACTGCCACAGTGTTTTCAAAATAGAAAATCGGAAATTTGGTACGCTTCCAAAAAAAATTGTATTTAAAAAAAATAAAAATAAAAAATATATATATTTTTAAAATATATATTGCTCTCCTCCCTTTCTTATAATACGTTGTAGATATGACCCGAAGGAGAACAAGTGGACACGTGTGGCCTCCATGAGCACCAGGCGCCTGGGCGTGGCAGTGGCTGTGCTGGGGGGTTTCCTCTACGCTGTAGGGGGGTCGGACGGGACGTCGCCGCTCAATACAGGTACAGTCAGTGGCTGATTTTTACAATAGCTCGATAAAGAGGATAGAGGGATCTGGTGTTTATTGTGTGGTTCACGTAATGCAACATAAAGATAAAATATTATCGGTATGCTGTGGTTAAATGAAGTCCAATAGGACAAATGTGAAAACCTTAAATAAAATGTTAATTCTCCGGAAACAGGAAGCTCATTTGACGGGTTTTAATTTTTATTTTTTTAAGGCTTAAACCTTTGCCCCATGAGGCTGCATGCAAACACAGTGAGGACCTGCAACAGAGCGGTCAGCAAGGTTGTACTATCAACAGTTATAAATGATGGGGGGGGGGGCCGTCATTTTAACGAGGCCCTGGGTGGAGAAACGGCAAACTCCTCCTTCAACCATTCCTCACATTGACGTGTCAAATGCTACTACAATAGCTGCGCCTTTTTCACCCCTCTAGTGTGCTGTCAATCGAGGGCTTTTGCTTCCGCTCCAGGAGAATCGGCAATAATCAGACAAAATGATACTTGTAATTTCGAGCAGGAGTGTCTTAATTATCTTATCTATCGTCATTACAAGTTATCTTCATAACAAATGGGACTCAGCGCCACCTCCTGTGACTACAGTGTATTCTTGTGAATTGTTAACGTGTTTTGTTTTTTTCTCAGCACTTGTCCTCCTGCAGAAATGTGAACTAATATGGATAATATTGAAATAAACAAAAAGTAGTCCATGCTCTGTTCCCTTTTTTTATTTTTTACATCTTTTCTAAAATAATTAGATCTTGGGTAATTATTCTGTTCAGAGTGGTGACTACTACTAATCAAAAAAAAACGAGAGGGAAAATGATTCCATTGTTGTGGGTCGCTAGGTGACGCAGGAAAAAGAGATCACATCAACAGTTAACATCTAAATACATAGACTTGACGAACACCATTCTCAGAATGATTCTAAATGGCTCAAGTGATCTTTTTAACAAGTTCATGTGCTTGTATTATTATTATTATTATTATTATTATTATTATTATTATATATATATTTTTTTTAATCTTGTGTTTTTAGCCGATTAAATAACTCTCATGCACAGTTTTTCCCCTCGGACCCTCCATCTCTCTTTATCGTCTTTTTCTTTTTCCTGAAGTGGAGCGCTACAACCCGCAGGAGAACCGCTGGCACACCGTGTCCCCGATGGGCACGAGGAGGAAGCACCTGGGCTGCGCCGTCTACCAGGACATGATCTACTCGGTGGGCGGGCGGGACGACACCACGGAGCTGAGCAGCGCCGAGCGCTACAACCCCCGGACCAACCAGTGGTCTCCTGTGGTCGCCATGACGTCCAGACGCAGCGGGGTGTGTGTGTGTGTGTGTGTGTGTGTGTGTGTGTGTGTGTGTGTGTGTGTGTGTGTGTGTGTGTGTGTGTGTGTGTGTGTGTGTGTGTGTGTGTGTCCACCACGCTACTAATTTCTACACTTTTAGTCCTGCGCTTTGCAAGGTTTATATTTTCTAGTACTTATTGGATATGGTTTTTATTTATTTGTATTTATTTTTTTCAGTATTGCCCTCGGCATAGTGTTGCCCATCGATGTTGTGAGATGAGACTAGATATCATCTGTGATTTCTGATGTTGTCTTTAAGGCGGCATTAAGATAAGAAGGCCATCTTCCCTTAATAACTAGGACAGCAGAATAATAATAATAATAATAATAATAATAATAATAATAATAAAGAATGATTAAAGGTTGATATAAAACATCATTTTGTCATGCATAAGTCATATTAACTTGTGCCTGATTTAAAAAATAAATAAATAAATAGCCCCAAATACTGTCCCAACCTTTTCATAATTCCAATATCGTTTCAGGAGTTTTAAATCCTTTTAGACGCTCGTCTGACACGTTTATGGAATTCTCTCGAGTTCCTCACAACGGACGCTCCACTCGCTGTTTTTGAGTACGCAGCCTTCATGTTGCTCCTCTGCCCCAGGTCGGCCTGGCTGTGGTGAACGGTCAGCTGATGGCGGTGGGCGGGTTTGACGGAACCACGTACCTCAAAACCATAGAGGTCTACGATCCGGATGCCAACACATGGAGGTGCGTAACAGGGCTGTACAATATATCGTTATAATATCGAGGTTGTGATATGAGACAGGATATCGTCTGGGATTATGGTTTTCGTCGTTTTGTGATACATTGAAAAGTCTTTACGTTTTCTGAACTCCACAGACTGTTGTAATCAATGTCTTTCTCTCAAATATCCTCATCAATGATATTGTCAATATCACCCAGACGTAGCGGGTAACACCAGTCTGGAGGAGTTGATTCTCACAGTAATTAATTCAAATCCTCTCGATAGATGGATCAGAGTAATAGCGCCACTAAAAGGCAACATTTTAAAATACTTCAGTATCAATAACAATCTTAACCAGGATATTGCTATATGGTATCCCAGAAAATATCTAGTCTCTCACCTGTTATAACATGGATATCGATGTTACCGAGACATCAGTAAGGATTCCATGTCGGTGACGTACGAGACGGTACAAAACGCTGAAACCGCCCTCCTGACCGTGTCGCTGTTCTTCTGTCCAGGCTCTACGGCGGAATGAACTACCGTCGGCTGGGAGGCGGCGTGGGCGTCATCAAAATGACTCATTGTGAATCGCATATATGGTAGCTGAGAGGAGGGTAACGGGGGAAGGACGTACAGAGGAGGCGAAGAAGACAAAGACAGACAGACAGACAGACGGAGAGAGGGACAGACATGACTATTGCTTACTCACCCCAGCCATCGACTTCACCAGCCGACTTCACCAGCGAGACGACGTCGTATTCAGTTCCACGTGTGCAAGCGCTCTGAGGGTGGAGCGCTGCAGAGAACCACGACGCCCCACCTCCCATCCCACCCCTCCAGATGCCTCAGAAGGGCTTGCGGTGAAAATCATGAAGTAAAACAGGGCCGCCTGCGTGTGATTCACACTCAATTAAAAAAATAAAAAAGTCAGTTTGGACATGGAGGCTGGATGTGGAGGACTCATCCATCAATATTTTTTATTCTATTTTTTTGAGACGCGAAGTAAAGGACCTGTGATGGCGCCGAGGAGACTCTGCGGTCTGGTAGACGGAGGTAGAACGTCGGGACTTTGGTGGCGCGAGCCTGCAGAGACTGGCTGCACCGTCACCGCATTTTTCTACCCCCGAGATTAGAGCGAGGAGTGTTGCCCAAAGGGCTAGCGTGCTCGCAGGGTTGAAGAACGGCTCGGACTAGTTCCTGGATGTACGCCGCCATTTATCAGAGGATGAATGCAGCTCGGTCTCTGCGTCTGGTGCTTTCCTGAGGACGGTGACTCGAGCGCTGCGTCCTCCACAGAGGCCACGATTCACTCATTTGGTTTCCCGTTCGTTTCTGTTTTTTTTTTTTTTTTTTTTTTTTTTTGGTCGTTTTTTTTTCGCGCTACAATTGTGTAGCGTGTAAAGCGTAGCCAGGATGTGGAGTTATGTCTCCCTTTTGTCGAACCGTACTTTTTTAAGATTGTCCCCCGACCTGCGAGAGAGAGAGCGAGAGAGAGACATTTCAGAAGCAGGCCAGTGAATAAACGTTTTAAGTTGTCATTGAAAGGGCCTCCACTGCTGCACTTTAGGATAACAGAGCGTCTGGTTTAGCTGTCTTCATCTTCATCACACTCACCGTGGGGGTTTCCAGATTTCTCAGACATCCTGAACAAACAGTTTATGAAACATACTTTTTTATATATATACACACACACAACTAAAGTATGTTGCGGTGGGTTCATTAGTGTTTTCAGAATGTGAGGGCAGGAGGACTCGTGACCGAGGCCGATCAGGCCTCAGCTATTCACACCTTCCCTACAAAAGAAAATTTGTTTTTACTAATTTCCACACAATCCAACTTTTTTTTTTTTTTTTCCCTAGCAACTCCTCAAAAGGTTAACATAGTACACGCTCCTAGACAAGCTTCCTCGCTGGCCATAAACAGACATTTCCTGACCTTTTTCTGGTAAAATAAGTAGAAAGAGCGTTTGAAGCCAACGTGACTCTACTCCATTGTGGAATTGTCTGCTCTGTTTTGTTTTCTTATGAGAAGCAGAGTTTTTGGAAAAAGTCCTTGGGTGTGGTGTCTAGTTGTGGGCGTCACACACATTGAGGAAACCGGTGATGTTGCTTGTCTGTTTTGTTTTTTTTGTTTTGTTTTAGGATGAAGCTTCTTTCTTATTAAATGCACCGTGACATATGTTTATTTTAACTGATTTTTATTCTGAAAGAGTTTGACTTTAAGCGTGGTCTGGGTGTTCAAACCTTCCAAATGGCTGGGGGTGAGGGCCGACGGTCAAAAATGAGTTAAGTTTACACAGTGTACAAAGAAGCAGACATTCTTACAGCATGTACTTTTTTTTTTTTTTTTTTTAATTTTCCAGACCTGCAGGAGAGGACCTCGACATTTCTCGATGCAATAGTACAGACGTGATGATTCTTTTGGGTTTGTGACACAATTATGCCCCATTCTGCACTTTCATTTGGTATTGTTTCCATCAAATGCGTCGCTAAAGTTACAATTCCCCCAGACGCAGCAAAACAAGAGATGGATTTTAATTTTTCATTGCGTTTGATGTCTAACAGAAATAGGCAATGCAATTCATTGTGTCATGACGCTCAGTTTGTTTTCTAAAGGGGAACTTCATGCTGGAGAGTTGTGCATTGTTTTGCAAGGATGTATTAAAGCCTAATAAATGTTTCATGGAGATGAATGACGCCTAAATCATCTAGGAAAAATGTAACTATTTTAGAAATTTGGTAGCAGGAACAAAAAAAAAACTAAACAAAAAAATTACCTGATGCGCTAATCTCATTGATTTTGCAAATACGTGTATGCATTCAAATGGACCATCGTATGTTCATTCACTCGAGGAAGAGAACCTTGGTATCTGGGAACCTACTACTAACTCGGAAACACTGCTGCTGTAGTTGTCACTGCCACTTTCTAAAGGGAGAACCATCCAATTGAGTAATCTGTACATACATGGTTCAAGGAGCTAGAACAGTCCAACACATTGGTTGACTAAGTCATTTCCCCAGTGTAGGAAAACACGTGGCTTAAATTTGAGGCTTTGATGTAAATAAAAAAAAATAAAACAAAAAAAACAAACGTTTTGTATTAATTTTTACCAACCAAAAAAAAAGAACATTTTCTAGATCCTTTTTGGAATCGATTCTTTAGTGTTACCCATCCCAAAAAGTTCAGACCTCCACAATTATTATTTTTTTTTAACTTGACATCCCAGTTCTCTTTACCCTCCTGTTCCTGACTGATCTGATTCTAGGGTGGGAGGAGTTTTCAGGGTTCTCAAATAGTTTAGACGGTCTTTGAAATTGAAGAATAATGGAACACTATCCGTTTTCAAACTGATTGATCGGTCTTCCCCTTGAACATGAAAGAGGACGACTGCGCGGTTTCTGGTGACTCGCTCAGCCTTGGTGGAGCCTCCGTAGAACAACCCACGGCGAAAAAAGCTCACATAGAACGCTTCCCCCGCTTATGTCAGATTGCGACCTCTGATAAATGTGTTTATTTCTGTGAGCACGAGCACAGCTTTAGATCGTCTGTTGCGCCGACAAAACGTTTCCCTGCCCAAGTGGGGCCAGAAGGGGGGGGGGAGAGAAGAAGAATCTTTAATTGTCACACAGCACACACACACACTTTGGATGGTGGGCGGTGAAATGAGGCCCCTGCATTTAACCCATCCTTGGCTTGTCCTTCCTCCGGGGCCACAGCCAGGAGCAGTGGGCAGCATTCGTGGACGCGCCCGGGGACCTGGTGATGAGTGTCCATCGCTGGTCAGACCATGATGGGTGCATGTTTTTGGTGGGGGTCCTTACTGACATTAGGTGGAGGAAACCCCATGTGAGCACAGGGAGAACATGCAAACTCCACACAGAAAGGCTTCTATTTGGGAGATAACCCGCCCGGAGCACGGTGCCAACAGCTCCCCAGGCGGGAATCGAACCAGGACCTTCTTGCTGTGAGGCCACAGTGCAATGCACTGAGGGAGAGAGATGATTACGAGGGAACCAAAAATTGAGAAAAAGTTCAGTTCAAGTACAGACATCGCTCTTCAGAGACAACTAGGTACGCAGGGATCTGTTGATGCCTTCACCAGGTTTGAAAAGAAATAAAGAAAGAGAGCGATAAAAGATCACAGGAAAGTCCCAGGTTATCATCCTGGACAGAGCACAGCACCTCCCCAACACCCCATACACTTCTGAAAGTGTCCAATTTGCCAGTCAGTTTGTAAAACTCAAACTCCACCCTGAGGCAGGCTGAGAGCTGACCAATCATCATCTGGGCCGAATCCACTGACCCCTGACCCCTCACGACGTTCTCCCTGCTTCCTTCCAGTCTGGCCACCCCTGAAACAGCGTTCACCAGGACATGGACAGTTTTGTTTGACGGTGTAAACAGGACCGAAGATAAAACGTTTAAAAGAGAGAGAGAGAGAGAGAGAGAGAGGGAACTTTTGCACGTCGCGCAACGCATTTGAGTTTGTGCTACGACTAATAGGACCAACCCCGAGGTGAGCAACTAGTCGCTGGCGAAACGATCTGGAACGCAGTCACTGAGAGCTGTTGCCCAACGTGCGCTGATGCCGACGGGGCTCCACCCGCCCGGCGTCGCTCATCAAGCCTATTGCACCCGAAAAGGATGGCGTTCCGTTATGCCACGGGCTGGGAACCCTGTGTTGTGTGTTGCTGCTATGTTTTAGAGTGAGAGTGTAGAAGAGTTGCTCCCTTGGTAGCAACTGATGGGGATGCAAATAAACCCCCATCTTAGAAATTTGTGACCACCAAAAAATATATTTACATTAAAAAAAATGATTTAAAATGATTATCATTTTAGAATGACAAAACAGGTTATTTCAATGTGGACCTGTTGGAAAACATCTTCCACTTTTAATGTAAACACAGCTGATATTTTAATTTAACATAATATAAACATAACTTTATTCTTCGTTTCCTATAGGTCTGTTGTGACTCTTTTCGAGGGAGACTTTGCAAAGACAGGCATCAGCAAAAATAAAAAAAAATAAAATGAAAATTGCACAACATAAGAAAATACAGGAACACAACATTGATGGAGAGTTTCTTCCAATACACTGCTCTCTGTATTACTGTACATTATGGTCATGTTGCCTTCTAGTGGATTATAAAAGTAATGCACAGGTTTCCAACAGACTGATCTTTGACCGGCCTGACTAACTAGGCCTTTTGAATGTAAGACAAGTTCATGAGACCCAAAATACGTTCACTGGGTCGTGAAAGCATCTGATCTGACACACAAATATAAATATTTGACATGCAACGTTTTTTCCATTGATGTTCATCATGGGAATCTGTCCCGTCACGTGTAGAATAACCTTCTCTCATAAGCAGTTCACTGCTCTGGTATTAAAATAATAGCTGAAGTTTGAAAAATTCGAAAATAACAAAAGATTTGTCGCTAATAATTTCGTTTTGTAGAAATTTGAAAGATTTGATACTTGATAGATGTTATCTCAGGGACGTTCAGGTGTAATTATTGTGTCAATGTCAATTTACACACAGGGCTTTTTTTTTTTTAAGTACATTTGTTGATTTTCTTTCTTTCGTTACAATTTGAAGTGCAGGCAATTTGATTACTTTCTCACCATCAAATGATGTGATTGGATGAGGAATGACCATTGCTATAAGGTTTGCCTTTATTTAATTGAAACGTCACCGTGACACCACAGAAATCCATGACTTTGAACGGAGCGGAGATGCCTGCTCATCTCGTTTGGAAACCCTGCCTGCGCACTACAGACGCGGCCGATGAAGGGGTTCGACGACTGTCACCGCCCGACGCAAGAATCGTGCAATTTCAACTCCCCTTTGAGCTCGGCCCGGTCACCAGAAAATGCATTTTGGTAGTTTCGAGGGCCGTTGGAGGTGCCCGCTTAGGCGCAATGACGCTGATATTGCGCTTGTGCCCAACGTTGTCACAGCGTGTTGCATCCTACACGGTGTGCGCGAACTGAACAGGGAGAGCTTTTCACCCCACTGGAACACCGGCCGTTGTGGGAATATGCAGGACCCAGACAAGGACGCTCACCGAGGGGAAGCCATGCATGGCACGCGTGCATCGGTGCCCCTGCTATGAATTATTTATCCGGCTTTTGTCCATTGTCATGTTTGTTTGCGAGACGGCCCACTAACATTTCACCAAACATGTAATGTTCAGAATTACGGCAAGAGTTTGGCACCATTCCTGAACCATTATGCTCGTATAAAATCAAAGCTGATTATGGTGGTAAATGTACTGCATTTATCATCTCCAGCCAGTCATTATTTCTGAATTTCTTTTCTTATTTCTATTTCAAAAGAACTTGTATTGCTTATTAGTTATCAAACCGCCTGTGAAAGCATTGGCAAGGCAACCGTTCAAACACGTCATCATCGGAGTCCTGTGATTGGTTCGCTCGCTCCACGTGAAAGCCTCTTTCGTCGGACGGACAAAACCCTTCACACGCTCGTCCCTGCAATGTCACGGCTTTCATTCAGGTATTTTACCTGTGAAGTTATTTGGTCCTGGGGTGGGAAATTGCCGGTACAGATTCCCTGAATGTCGATCCCTGCCCCCCTTCATACTGACCCCATGCAGGAAATGTTCCTGAACATTTCTGGGACAGACTGCATGTGCGAAAGGTGCGAAAGTTTCAGGGACATTTTAGGGTGGGGCTGTGGATATTTTGTTCAGCTGAAGACAAAATCAAAGAAGGCATAACTTTAATCACATTTTAAAAGATGCATTGAAAAGGTAAAAGTGTGTGTGTGTGTATACACATACATACATATACATATACATATATATATATAGATATATATATATATGTATACACACACACTCATACACATATATACACATATACAGTATACATACATACATACATACATACATACATACATACATACATACACGCACACACAGACAGACAATTCTGTGATATGATGCAACATTAAACAACATTAGTCAAAACACCTAATCTTCTTTCCTAAATGTACTTACATGCAGGGGAGTGTATCTCTGTGCAGGTTTTTATTTACATTTTATTCGCTCTCAAAATGCATTCTGCCTGTGAATATCCTTAAAATAGTTGCTAAGATGGTGAGAGGTTAAAATTTTGAAAACAAAGTCATTATAATCGTCAGAAATTCGATAGTGTTGTTCAGCTCAACTAATGGCTTGTTGATGTTGTTGTTTTTTTTACCGTAACCTGTCTCCAAAAGTGCCAATATTGGAGAAAAGTCACAAAAATATATATCACTTCCATAATTGAATATTTGCTATTATAAAAAACAACTAAAAAACAATAAAAAATAACAGGAAAAGCGCCTGGCCAGATATTTCTTGGCACCATCTTGGAGAAAAGAATGTTGCATTTGTCTGTTATGTGAAAAATTCTCAAGACCTTTGTGCTCAGACGGGCATTTTGAGGAGAGCGCACTCGGTCAGCAGCATCAGGGTTGTGAGCATGTAACTGCTGTTGGAGATCTGGAAAAAGACACAAACATCAGAAAATCACCATCACCATAGCGTCAGTAAGAGTTTCGGGGGGGTAATTACTTAAAGTCCACCAAAATATACCAATCCCATCAACAGACACTGGGGCGGGGCAATATATCATTATAATGTTGATATTGGGATACAAGACTGTATATCATCTGGGAATCCGATTATCGCAATATGGTGTTGTCTTTAAGGCTGCATTACAGCAAAATAATGCAATTTTTTGATCTTTATTGACTTGTTGCTGTTCTGATCAATACTTCTTCCTGCTAGGTCAGAATATCCACATTACTAATGATTGTTTATACATTTTATTTGTGTGTGAATATCTTATGAAAGCACCAAATTATCGAAACCGGGCTATTAATAATACCCAATAATAATAATTTAATTATCTATTGTGATATTTGATTCATTTCAAAATAACAGGCACCCAAAAGTATAACTGGGAGAATTTATACAAAGCCTATCCAACTAACTCGATAAATGTTTCACATCTTTCCCTGCACGGCTTCACCTTGAGTTTGCCGCTGTGCTTGGCAGATCCCAGCGCTGTGGAGACCTTCGTCAGCCATCCAGCGGACAGGTCCAGCCTGAAGTGTCTGAAGAAATGCCTCTTCAGCCCCTTGATGAATCGCGTCACCTCCTCTATGCCAACAGAACCGTCCTCATCCTCCCCCTCCTCCTCCCTCCCCTGCTGCCTCTCGCTCCTCCACAGCTCCCAGGCATCCTGTGGGTGGAGCGAGTAGCTGACCTCCAGCGGCGGCACGGCCGGCAACGTCCACAGCAGCATCAGGTGCTGGATGTTGGACTCGGGGTGGCAGTCGGTCCACAGCGCCGCCAGCCACTGCAGGTTGGTGGAGGTGATTTCCAGGGGGCCAAAGCGACAGTCGAATGTGCGCTCGAACCACGCCTTGACCAGGGCGGTGAGTCTCTCGCCCCCGTCGCTGCAGAACAGCGGCAGGCAGACAAAGTCCTTCGGGAGGGAGCGGAGGTAGTCCTGGTTGCCCCTGATGCAGGTGAACCAGCCGCTCCAAAACACCTTCAGGGGCTCGTCCTGCGCCGCAAACAAGTTCTTCGAATGGATCTGTGGTGGGCGGAGAGGAAGCGTGAGAAATAGCGACTAGCAGCATTGTGAGTATGGTAGAATTATGAGGAATTTTAAATCAACACAAATATTTTTTCCCCTCTAATGTATTTTCCCCCCTTGAAATAATTTTACCATAAAAACAGACATGGAATACGCTCAACTGAAGATTTGTGAACTATCCAACGGGAGTAGTGAAATCAATCTCCCACCACAGGCGGAAAGCTGTGTCTACCTGTATGAAGATTGTGTCCGCATCGTCCTCCGTCTCCGCCATCCCCTGAACCACAGTGAAAGACACCTTGAGGTTGCTCTCCAGTCCCACCTCCACCGCCAAGCCCTGCTGCTGCTCCGATACGATGAACGCAGAGAGCTGCCTGGTGTAGCGCTTCAGCTGGTCGTGTTGGAACTGGTACAGCGGTGTGACGTAGGACAGCTGCCACTCCCTTTTCATCAGCAGGGCCAGCTGCGCAGGGTCCACCTTGTCCTTTAAGAAGGAACGAAGAGAAGCAGAAGGTATTTCACAGCTCGGATGAGCGAGAGGGGGGTGGAAATGTAAGGTTGCGAAAGGCATGGACCAAAAAAAAAAAAAAAAAAAAACACATCAGGAAAATATGTCAACTTCCTCTCAATTATTCCATCAATTTAGGGCTGGGCCTAAGTTATGGCCTAAATGTATATAATCACCATCAAGCAATATTAAGGAAAGATGCTAAGTTCCCTCACAGTGATGCTGTGGCACTTGGGAGAGATTCTGCTGGTGGTAAGCCTCCGTTTGGACAAGCCTGGTGTGTAGCCCAGATGTGAAGCAGTTCCAACATAGCTGCGGTAAGACTGTCGGTATCGCTGCACGTGGAGGCTGTTGAGAGGAGTCCTCACCGGACTGGAAGCAAAGGAAAAACAAACAATCTGTGAGGCGACGCTTAAATTAGCAGTTGATTTGCAGCATCTGACTTCATGGTGCATTCTAAATCCACCCCCCTCTCTCTTCTACACAGAGACCACTAGATAGGTCAAACACTACTACACATATATGAGTTAAACATGGACTACATTATGATAAGAAGCCTAAACAGATTGGTGAAACTTTTATTCCATTTGTGAAATTGGATTTTATCGTATTTTTTCCCCACACTGACCACTTAAAGGCGCAGTGCGTACAATTTAGTGGCATCTAGCGGTGAGGTTGCAGATCGCAAACCAACTGAATACCCCTCCCCATGGCGGTGCAACCGCGGCAGCCTCCGTGAACGAGACGGTGGCCGTGAAACTTGCAGAAAACGCGAAAGGCCCTGTCAAGCGCCCGTGTTTGGTTTGTCCGTTCTGGGCCACCGTAAAAGCAACGGCGGTGCAGCCTCCGTGGAAGCGTACCCGCTCCCTACGTAGATAAAAATGGCTCATTCTAAATTAACGCCAGCACAACAATTCCTATTTTCATTGGATTGTACACACATTTAAACGTACCTACAACTGTTCTATTCTGTTTCTGCCAAGTCCGTTCCGTAAACTCTACACACTGCACCTTTAAGGCACGGAAACGACTGTACTTATAGTAGTCAAACCTGTCCTGGATTCTAACAAGAAGCCCAACATGTCGACGGTTCTTCTTCACACTGAAAGCGACACACAAAACTGAAGCAAATAATAATAATAATAATAATAATAATAATAATAATAATAAAAAAACAGCTTAAAACGAATCGGTGAATCAGTTGTTGAAGAAATCTGTTTTGATGCTTCCTGACCTCTGACCCGACCATTGTTATTGAAAGCGCAGCTGCTTCCGAACCCGCCACCCGATGATAGGGCGTTTTTGTTTCGTTCGGGTGGAGGTGGGAACGGGGTAATGCGCCAGTGCTTTACACACAGAGAAAACGGGCACGCGGACGGCGGAACACACGCCGGCATGCGGTGACCGAAGCGGGGGAGTGTAAAAGGTGCAGCTACCAGCTCCGTCGCTCCATGTTTGCCTCCAAGCAGCAACGACCGGAAACAGGAAGTCAAATTTGAACGTCGCGCTTTCCCCACGGGCCCGCGCGGAGTGCGAAGCAGACGATCGCCGCATCGTTCAACGACAAATCGCGAAATTGGGTTTCTGTTCACTCAGTAGCCACACGCGTTTCACTTTTAGATAAAAATCTAGAATTTACGATTCATATTGGCTGACAGCCGACAAAGGAGGTTGATAGCGGGACAAAACACATCGCTCCGGCGTCGTTCGAGCGATCGCATCTCCGTCTGGCTGCTTTTGTCTGATGTTGACGTCATGTGTATGCGCCGAAAGCGCCGCTCGACCACTGCAGATCGCTAGATGTAAGGATTGGCGTAAACGCGCGTGTGCGGCCGTGGAGCAGCCGCTCCAGATGAACGCGAGTCTGTCCGCGCTCAGGGACGGACGAGAGGCAGCCCGCACGCAGGAACCGACTTACGCGTCGAGCGGCGACCGTGGCGAAT
Organism: Zeus faber; assembly: GCF_960531495.2. Lineage (NCBI taxonomy): Eukaryota > Metazoa > Chordata > Actinopteri > Zeiformes > Zeidae > Zeus > Zeus faber. The sequence goes on along the minus strand of NC_137196.1, from coordinate 25,958,314 downwards.
AACGGAAGGAACCGTACGCGCCGGTGGCCAGAGCCTGTCATGGCGGAGCCCCCTTCCTTCCGTGCGCACCCGTAGACCGGGCGGAGGCCGCTTGGCAGAACTGGCGGTGTAATAACATGTGACACTCAGTTTTTTTTTATTTTTTATTACAGCGTTATTTTCCTTCCAAATGGCGACCCGGACGCTGGTGCGTTTGCGGAGGACGCTGCCCGCGTTCAGCGCACACGCGCTCGGGCGCCCTGCGGTGATCCGACCGGCCTCGGTTCAAGGGCGTGTGCCCGCGGGATCCGGCGGCGCCGGGAGCCTCGGACGCCTCTCCACCTCCGGCGCCGCCCGCCTGGTCCCCTCCACCACAGGTATTCCGCTGACTGGGACAGCACCGGCGCACGACTGACGAGGGAACTAATGTGCAGTTCTCGTGGATGCAAACATATCTCATGAGAGAGAGAGAGAGACGAGTATGACAAACAACAAATAACCCAGTAGGATGTCTGTGTATGTATTCAGAATTCAAGGGAAGGCAAGTGGACTAGTACAGGTACTCCTCACTTAACGACCGAGTTCCGTTCCTAGGGCCAGGTCGTTATGCGAATTGGTCGATAAGCGAGTACCCGTGTTATTTCACGTAAGGGGGCGTGTATATAGTGTTTATACTGTATATAGTACATATAGTGCTATTTCACGGCAAGGGGACGTGGCGATCGCGAACGCTAGTGTAGACCAACTGCGGGAGCGAGACTTGAGACTGAGAACGGTGATGAGATGTATACAGTGTATATGGTGTATATAGTATATATGGTGTATATAGTATATATAGTGTACATAAAGGCTGATGCGCAATGAGTTGCTTGACGTTGAGACGCCACGGTATTGTACGCATTGTATTGACGGGTCAGAGAACTGGTCCTAAGTCTGAAGGGTCGTTAAACAGGTAGGTCGTTAAATGAGTTAAAGTACCTGTATAGCACATTTCATACGTAAAGCACAAAATAAATAACTAAACAAAGAAATATAAATGCAGAGAAGTAGTAAAAGCTATAAAGACAGGGGTTAAAGTGCAATTGAAACCTGCAGGCCTAATTCACCTGTTATACCAAATGTTAACAGAACCTATCAGAATTCTACTGTATAATTATTTTACTGTATGCTGCTGTATCTGACCTCACTGTGGTGTCCCCAGGTCCGTCCAGTCTGTCCATGCGGAGTCACGCCTGTGGAGAGCTGCGGTCACAGCATGTTGGAGAGAGGGTGATTCTGTGTGGCTGGGTCCAATACCTCAGGTACCATACTGGTGGTGCCGAGAAACTGCTAAAAAGTCAAGCATTTTAATATTATTTCAGCTTATTTCAAACCGATGTTACATGTATTTAATATGTTTGAATATCAAAAGAAGAATGAATATGAGGCAGTCTGGCAAAGTAAAGATATGTGGGAACCAACGTTTATTTTGATTGGTGTCATGATTTGCAGGTCAGAAGTCAAGGTGGGTTTATTCAGATAATGGTATAAGCATAGCAAGTCCAAAAGTTTAATTAGTACCTAAAGACCTCATGGTCTTTATTTTGTATATTTCAATGGGGAGGGCATGACGCTTAAACTGTAGGTGGCTCATGCTACGTTCACTCATTGTACAAATGTTTATTCTCACATTAATTAGATGATGCTTTTGATGAGAGAAATTTTAGAAATGTCTCTAATGTGTGGTGTCTTTTGTCCTCGTCAGACAAGACCTGTTTGTAATCCTGCGGGACTTCAGCGGCCTGACTCAAGTTCTAATTCCACAGGATGAAGTAAGAGTGAAAACCTTCAAATGCAGAACTATGCATTTATATTCATATTATTCACATTGCAAAGTGATTGGTTTGAATGTTTTGGAGAAGGATACATGGGTATGAGCTCCTCAGGGGAAAGGACGGCTGTGGGTCGAAGGATTCATTTAATTTGGCTTTTTACTCCTTTCAGTGTGAGCGCAGTCTTAAGAGAATGTTGTGTGAGCTCACTCCCGAGTCGGTCGTCAAGGTTACGGGAACAGTCCGACTGAGACCACCGGGTCAGGAGAATAAGGTGAGGTGTGTGTGTGTGTGTGTGTGTGTGTGTGTGTGTGTGTGTGTGTGTGTGTGTGTGTGTGTGTGTGTGTGTGTGTGTGTGTGTGTGTGTGTGTGTGTGTGTGTGTGTGTGTGTGTGTGTGTGAATTCACAGTCTGGAAACCCACTCTGTTGAACGAGTCATGTATCGGTTGACTTTCGAGAGCAGATCTCGGTTTGAGAGCAAAAAAAAAAAAGGCAGCACCTTTTGTTTTCCTCTAAAACTAGGAAGGACGGTTGTCATTGGTTTTCCCATGTAGACAATGATTTACTGGAGAAAACATGTTCTTTTTTGAATATCGACCATTTGTTTATGATAATACACCGGTGTTGTCTTGGTTTTGAAGAGATTCCCTTTATACATTGAATGGATTCAAATAAACAGTTAATGTGAAAATATATATACTGTATGGGTTCATTTAGCCTATTTTCATGTTCTGCGCATACTAGGAAATGCTTACAGGGGATATAGAAGTTCTAGCTGAGAGCGTGGAGGTACTCAACACATGTAGGAAGCTGCCTTTTGAAATCAAAGACTTTGTTAAGGTAAGTGTGTGATTTATTATTATATATTTTTTTGTTCATATATGTATAATGTTGTAAGTATATGTACATCTAATAAAGCAACTATGGTATATTGAAAGTTTAGTTACTAGGATGAACACACACAGTACATACTGAATGTGCTGACAGTGGGAATTTAACCTCTTGGTGGTACAATGGCAATTGCTTGTTTCCAGCGATAGACTGTTGAGTTTTTCTCGCCGTTGCCTTGGGTTTCTCTAGAAATCTGAGTCTTTGCGGATGCAGTATCGCTACCTGGACCTGCGCTCTTCCCGCATGCAGCATCATCTCAGGCTGAGGTCTCGGCTGGTGATGAAGATGAGAGAATACCTCTGCAATGTACACGGTACGCAGAGCGATACATGAGCACCAATGCCATTAAAGTTATTATACGATGCAATAGTCTCAGGTTGTAATCTGGGGAAGATAGTGCACACACGCTCTGTGTGTAATAGCAGGCTTTATAAGTTACTGCTCAACACTGTTTAACACCTCATAAGCAGTGGAAAATAACCCTTATCAACATGAGTTGTCAATTTAAAAAAAAAATGGGGGCTTCAATGAATGTGGAAGTTTCAATAAAATAAAAACAAGTTGTTGTTTCTCTCTCTAACTTTAGGTTTTGTGGATGTGGAAACTCCCACGCTGTTCAAACGGACCCCGGGGGTAAGATCTCAAACAGACTCTGTAGTGACGTTTACATTGTCTATTAACCTAATATCGAATTGTAACGCAAATCTGCCTGGTCATCGTGACTTAACATGCATGCTGTTTACATTAAACCTAAAATCCAGAGGGAGAAAATAAATTAAATATATTTATATCGGATCATCAGACGAGAGGAACAAGATTTCATGATATTTTCATAATTTTTCACGGTATATCATCCGTATGTCATCGTTTTTGGATTTGGAAATGCTACTCACACTTTGAGAAAATGTGTTATTATTATTTTCAAAATCTTTCGAATTGTATTCCAATTCCATTTTCACCGTCAGACCTTTATGCCGCTAATGATTTAATCTATTTGAAAAGAGAACCAGAAATGAGCATGAATTTGATATTGTTAAAACATGATTGTATTCAAGAGATACCGTTTACCTTGAGCGATGTGTTGCCTTATATGACGGTAGAAAAGTAAACGGGATACGACCTGCTTCCGTTCAGTGATAAAACACTTGTTGCGAGTGTTTCATCTCAGTCCTTCTTAGTAGTACTTCCAATACTGTGTTGTTCATCATATCTTTAAAATAAAAAGTCACACTGTTGCCCGAGCCCATGCCAATCAACTCAACGGTTTTCCAAGTCCACAACAAGATACTGCAAAGTAGGAAAGGCATTGGTTATTTTACTCAGATGCTAAATTAACCGTATTTTTCTGTGTGTTTCAGGGAGCCAAGGAGTTTGTAGTTCCATCAAGAGAGCCCGGCCGATTCTACTCACTTCCACAGAGCCCACAGCAGTTCAAGCAGCTTTTAATGGTGGCTGGAATAGACAGGTGGGCTGCTGCACACTAAAATAAACTCCAAAATCCACTGTTTTCCACGTTTTTCTTTCATTGTGGACAAAAAAGACGTCGCTTCGCGTCAGTTTTTTGGACCCCAAGGACCGGAGTTGAGAACCACTACTCTAGACATATCTTTTCATTACAATAATTATAATATTACACATAATATATAATCAGGTAAAACCCATTAAGACAACAATGAAATAAAAAATAAATAATAGCAAAACAACAACTCTCTCCGTCTCCTTTTCAACGTTCCCAATTTCGGCAGGTACTTCCAGTTCGCTCGGTGCTACAGGGACGAGGGTTCCAAACCAGACAGGCAGCCTGAATTTACGCAGGTAGGAGTTGGGGCCGGGCCATAAATCAATATTATCCACCATCGTCTTTCAGTCGTATGACGTTGTTATGAAATCAAGACAAAATTAATGATGATTAGAAGATACTTCCCAAAATGTCTCGGTTCTTTCGAGCTGCAAAAAAACGAAATTCAAAGGAAATCACGATTGATGTAAACAAACTCTGTTGTGAGGGATGCTTCGCTCTCTTCACCAGGTGGACATAGAAATGTCCTTCGTGGAGCAGTCGAGCATCGTGGCCTTGGTGGAGGGTTTGCTGCAGTGCTCCTGGCCGGCAGAGAAAGGTCCAGTTAACACTCCCTTCCAGACCATGACGTATGAAGAGGCCATGAGGGACTACGGCGTGGACAAGCCCGATACCAGATTTGATATGAAGGTTGAAGGTGGCTTACGTTTCTTTATCTTAGGGAGCTGGAAGTCGTTTGAAAAGACAGCCGGAGTCGGACCTTTGCCTGTTTTTTTTTAAAGACATTTTCAAAGGCTGCGTTTTGTAGGTGCAGCAGATCTGCGTTGTGGTATTGACTCTTGTTGCATTCTGAGAGAGGCGGCACGCTGACGTAAAACAGGTCCCACTCGACATTTACTCACTCAGTCGCTCATAAGTGATTGTTAGAAGAGGAACATGAGCAAAAGCTCCTCAGTCAAAAAGCCCTCTTTCTTATGCTTTATATGTTAATTAAAATGTGCTGTCTTAAGTGTCATGAATATTCTGCGAAATGTTATATTTAAGCATAGTCTTCCAAGGAGTACAGGGTCATTTCATGCTCTCTGCGACTGGTTGGTGCACCCCGGGGTCATGCCTGGGTGTTGCTCTACGGGTTCTCGGCTTCTCTGTGGGTCGTGGGTCTTCTGTGGCTGCAGTGCGTTGTGCTTGGAGTGTTCTTGCGGTCATGGGGTGTCTGCACGGCTGTGGGGCTTGTGAGCAGCTGTAGGTTTGTATTCATTTTGTGATTAATACAATTTCTGTCTGTCTGGTTAGCTGACTGATGTCAGCGAGGTGTTCCGGAACACAGAGGTGCAATTCCTGAAATCGGTTCTTGCCCAGTCAGAAGGTTCCATCCAGGCCATCTGTATTCCTGACGGAGTGGTACGACATTAACCTTTATTCCTGCAGTCGGGAGTCATGTACACATTTCCGTATTATGGTGTCCTTTCTGCAAATTAAACCTCATGGAAGTTATTACATAAGTATAATAATGATTAAAAAATAATAGATCTATATTTTATCTTTTCTTTCCCATGACAGAAGCATTTAAAAGCTAAAGATTTGGAAGCACTCAGGCAAACAGCCCAGACTATGTTTGGACAGGTAGGTCTTTCTTAAAGAGAAAAATAAATTTAAAATAGCATTTGGGGAGCAAATTCTTTTAAATATATTTATTTCTTATAATGATCCTTGCTTAAGATCACACTGACTGACTACGTCTGGGGGATTGTTCGCCATATTATTCTTTTGCAGTATACACTGTGTGCGTGACTGTCAGGTATTGACCGCTTTGTCTACACCGAAGGAGCTGAGCACGGTTGCCGTGAGAACAGACGGAACGTTGAAGTCTCCCCTCAGCAAGCTGCTGTCCGTCTCTGCAACAGAGACGCTGCTGAGGGCGACGGGGGCAAAACCAGGCGACCTGCTGCTTCTGTCCGCCAGCGCCCTCGACACTGTGGTGAGTGACCGATGTTGGCAGGTTTGGCCTGCGCTCTCAGTTTATATTGAGCTCCAGACTCACTGCACTTTATTTGCCCTGTTACAGTACTTTCAACATCTTCTATTGAGTTTTTTTTTTTTTATCCAGTTGTTAATATTAACATTCCTATCTTTGTATATGTATTAGAACTCATGTTATGGTTTTGAGGCTTAATTTAGGTTCACAAAAATTTGCGGCTTGGTTCTTTACGATACAGCGGTGCCACGGTTCGGTAATAATGAAGAATTCAAGATGTGCCTTAATGAAAAACATCTATAAAAGCTTAAACAAAATGGAGATACCTGGCTCACCGTATGGCTTGGCTTCATAAAAGTAGAACCTTTTTATAAAGATAAAACAAAAATAATAAGATTTGGACAAAGCAGGAGTTATGGTAATTCCAGTGAAATAAAGTGCTTCTCATCTCATCCGTCACCCCACCCCCTGTTTTCCTCACCTCTCCACCCAACGCACCCCTCCCACCTTTTCAGCGCCCAATCCTCGGTAAACTGAGGCTGCAGTGCGCAGAGCTGCTGGAGTCCCGCGGTGTTCCCGTCCGGGACCCAACAGCGTTCCACTTCCTGTGGGTCGTGGACTTCCCCCTCTTTCTGCCCAAAGACGACGAGCCACATCAGCTGGAGTCGGCCCATCACCCTTTCACCGCTCCGGTGCCCCAGGATGCGGAATTGCTCTACACAGAACCACACAGGGTTAGTAAGAAAGGGTGCTTGTTGCTGCCCAATTGTTTTTAATTTGATTTTATAATAAATCATTTTGTAAAAAAATCATTTTGAAACACTGTTTTGACAAGAACTATAATGGTAGTGTGGTTTTCCTCTGGTTGTTTGGGAACATCTTGGCTAACCGACTAACCAGAGCTGATTCATTTTGAACATATTGTACTTCTGAAATAAAGACATTTGTTATGTTACGTCATGTCATTTGCGTTCCATCATTTAGCTAACTATGTTGTTTTTTTTTGTTGTTTTTTTACAAATTACCAATTACAAAGAAGTTGCTTTTTTATTTGATATTGTTTACAGAACCTTAAAGTCTGTTATGTCCAGCCAAGCCCTGGCTACAAAGCGACAAATGCTGTCATTATTTGCAATTTATGGCAGATGGAAATATATAGCAATTATCCAGTTGTCGGGACGAGAGGTAAAAGCTAGAAAATACTCTATTTACACCTTTATTAAGACATACAGCATTTGAAACTTCACGGGGATCTTTGTTTGGAGTGGAAGAATAAATGAATAAAGAAGTAAAAAAAAAACAAAAAACCTCAAGGCAGTGGCTTTCTGGCTACAGGTTCGTGGGCAGCACTATGACCTTGTGTTAAATGGCTGTGAGATTGGTGGTGGCTCCATCCGTATCCACAACGCCGCGGAGCAGCTCCACGTCCTCAAGAACATCCTCAAGGTTAGCCGCACGTCGATGACCATGTACCTGGTTTGCTTGCCTTTTGATGTCATTTTTATTTTTGCTTGGATTGAACCGTATGGTCAGGGTGTGCAGCAGGTGACCCCAGAAGAGACGCGGTACACATTTGGCTCAATGTGCTCGATCAATATGGAAAAGATATTACTTGAAGTGTCACTATTAAAAATTGTATATTATGAAAATAGATTGAAGGATATAGTGTTCATGTCATCACAGCTTATTTTTGTCTCCTGCCAACATTAAGCAGAAGACTCATAGAAGGTATTCATGGGTTATCTTGGTTAACCATGCTTAATAACTATAACTATTTTTTTGTTTGTTTGTTTGTTTTGTTTCCAGGAGGATCCTTCTCTTCTGTCTCACCTGCTGGATGCACTGGAATCTGGAGCACCCCCACACGGAGGCATCGCTCTGGGTAACCGCTACCTCATAACTGTACTAAACAACACATGTAATAACGGGTGTAATAATGTGGCCGGGGCAGTGAAGTACAGACTTGAGAAGAGACTATCTTTTCAAAACGGATTGATAGAGATTAACGACTTGGGTGTCAGTGTTTTGGGATTTTTCCATACTTGATAGGAGGCAGTTTGGGTGGTAGCATCCAACGTATTTCGGCGTGCCCCATATCCAGATGCCTGTTTATTACATTTTTAATTTTTATTTATTTGATCTCTTTTTTCCCCAGGTTTAGACCGGCTTGTCTCCATCATGGTCGGCGCTCCCAGCATCCGAGACGTCATCGCTTTCCCAAAGTCCCTCCGGGGTCACGACCTCATGAGCCAGGCTCCAGACTACGTGGCGGAGGAGGATCTGAGGTCCTACCACATCTCTGTCGACTGGCCCGCGGAGAAGGAGAGGGGGCGTGAGAAGGAGCTGAGGGACGGGGATATCGGGAGGCGACTGCAACGTTAAGGGAGATGCGCAAGCCTCACCAGATCTCCCTCCTTCCATTGGGAACAGATCTTTGTTTTCAAATTCAACTTAGGATTTTTAAAATGTTGTAAATACTTATGACCCCTAATAATTAATAAAATCGACTTCTCCAAGATATGCACGCTCCTTTCAATGCCGAGTGGTTGCTCTCTCGATACTGACCAATAGTTTCTCTAATGATTCTACAATATTAGTGTGTCGTTTGTAGTGGGACTATCCACTTGCAGCTGTATTTGTTTTACTTGTATTTATTTATTTATCTATCTATCTATCTATCTATCTATCTATCTATCTATCCATTCATTCAACTAAAATGCCACTCCCAGGTTCCAAAGGTATATTAAATCAAGCATCTGGATTTGCTAATTAGCAGAGGCCCGAGGAAAAGGAACTATGACATGTATTTCTCTTAACACTTCACATTAGTGCTTGACAGCTTTCTTGCCTGGTCTCTATGTTTTCACTGATCTAAATCATACACAAAATGTTGTGTACGATGTGCACTGCTGCCTCACTGCAAGAAGTTCCTGGGTTCGATTCCCGCCTGGGGCGCTGTCGGCACCATGCTCCGGGCGGGTTATCTCCCCAAAAATAGGAGCCTCTCTGTGTGGAGTTTGCATGTCTCCCCGTGCTCACATGGGGTTTCCTCCACCTAACGTCAGTAAGGACCCCCACCAAAAACATGCACACAACATCGTCTGACCAGCGGTGGACACTCCCGGGCGGGTCGACGAATGCTGCCCACTGCTCCTGGTTGCCCCCCCCCCCGAGGAAGGACAAGCCAGGATGGGTTAAATGCAGAGGCCTTATTTCACTGGCCACCATCCAAAGCATGTGCATGTGTTGTAGTGTGGTGTGTTGCGTGATAATTAAAGATTTTTCTTCTAACATCGTGACAACGATGTCCTAATCACTCTCGTAAGTGAATCAAACATACAATAATCAAATAAAAATAAATTCATCTTCAGAGGCAACATATTCGAAGGTGTGTGTGTGTGTGTGTGTGTGTGTGTGTGTGTGTGTGTGTGTGTGTGTCTGTTATTTAAATAATAAATGGAGTTAAGCGAGTTGGGCTCATTGTTTGATTGGCTGGCCGTCCTGTGACGTCACGGGCGACAACCCGGAAGTTTAAGTGCGAACCCTCCCACACTGGGCACGTCGAGCGGATCGGCGGCTCCGAGGCACAGAGGCTCGATTGTTCCGCGGTCCCGTTCGAGTGAAGCGGTGTGGAACTGAGGCGTCTAAGCCAAGACACGGGAGGGGGAGGAGGAGGAGGTGGAGGAGGAGGAGGAGGAGGAGGAGGCGGAGGAGGCGGAATGCCACATTTACATCCCCGGGTGGACTTCGTCTGACGAAATCTCCGAAAAATGTCAGCTGTTAGCCGCTAGCTAGCGAATTCCTCCCTCTCACCCTATGCGGCTCGTTTGAGAAGCGTCCGTTTACCTCGCGGCTTTCTCCCGGTCTTTGTCCTCTCTGTCTTTAGTTTTTTTTTTGTTTTTTTTTTAATTAAGCCGTGGCATGGCGCCGATGGGTATCCGCCTTTCCCCGCTCGGCGTGGCTGTGTTCTGCCTCCTGGGACTGGGAGTCCTCTACCACCTGTATGCCGGGGTCCTCTCCAGCCGCCTGGCCGCCTTCAGGTCAGAGCGTCCGCACGCTGCCTGTTTCGAAGCCTCCCTGCGCAGATCCAAGAGTCAAGCCTTTCACGACCGTGGTGTTTTAGTTGACGATTAATTGATATCCAAGTAATTGCGATTAACAATTCAATCGTCTCCTCTCTTATTTAAATCATCAACAATGACGTGATAACGCACCTCTACCTATCGCGGAAGAGCAATAGTTTGACATGAGCCCGTTCACATTGTGTTTACTTTAACACTTTTAACAGAGGCTTGAAATTGCTGTAATGTTTAGATGGCGTTCCCGAGGGATTCGAACCGACGACCCCCTAGATTCCCAGGGAACCCGCTCCGCCTCCTGATCCACTGTCCACGGTCGCCCCAAATACCGCCGCTGCTGCTGCTCCGCTCTGCTTACTGCAGCAGTCGGGAATAAAGCAGGGTTCTGTCCAGACCGCTGATCTAAATGCTTCCACTATTCACTCATGATCCCTGCTTTTACATTAACCCACGTCTACCCCTCAGCCAGTCACAGTTGTAACACGGTGCTTGCAATACATACAGTATTATCACTCTCTTGCACTCTACTCTGTCACAACCACGCTGCGTACATTTGTGAGTGAGTGTTCAAATGACGGTTTACTATTTAAACTAGGGGATGACACATGGGATAACCCATGGAAGTTCTATTTTTATTGCAAGTGACAACACTTATTATCCAGTGAACACTTAAAAATCTGCCTTGGATACACTTTGACTCTGATGGCTGATCCAATTTCCTCTAGATTCACAAGATGGGATTTATAGGAAAAAATCTGGACCGGTAGCAGTAACTACTTTTTTCCATCTTTGTACCCCGCCTGCGGATTATTTACCGTTCGCTCTTCATTTGCTGCCGTTTCCTCCCATTTGATTTCCTGTCTGCCTCCCCCTTTTCCCGATATCTTGATCCAATCTATACCAAGCCCTCTTCATTTTCTTATCTTTTCCCCCATCTCCCTCCCTCGGTCCATCCTGCTGTCACCAAATATCACTTCTCCATCTCCTCGTCTCTGCAGGCAGCAGAGGGGAGTGGATCTGAGGGACCTGCTTGCCCTGTCAGTGGAGGCTGCGGTACAAGGAGGCAAAGAGGTGAAAACTATTGACCAGTCCTAGGTTGTATCAACAACATTCACAACTATCACAATGTTTTTGACCAAATAAGTCACGGATAGCAGACAACTTTGTCCAAAGCATCCTGAATTTTGCCCTTTGGATTAATTAGTTGTTACCTTATCTTACAGTACATCATATGATAATATTTTGGGAATGGCTATTGGTGCTTTCAGTAGTTAATTAACGCTTCACTAGTACCCATACTTGAGAACCTCTATGCAATATCACGATAACCAAAATAACACAATATTTATATTGAAGACATATGTGGCCAGCTCCACAGATGACTGACGAAAGTCATGTAATCATCCATAGCGTTTGAATTCCAATCCAGATGAATCCTGTTTCAAATTTTCCATTAATTGTCATTGATTTCTGGCAAATTCTTGAATATTTATTGATCTAAAATATAGCAAATTATATTTGTGTTTTAATGACTTGTGTCTATTAAGTCCCAAGAAGAAAAGAAAAGTTATGTTTACATCAGCGGTTCTGCAATGTTCTTTAACTACAATTTTGACGTGAAAACTTTCAATTTCATATCGTTTTCAGGTAAAGAGGGTCCGTGAGGAAAATGTCCTGGAAGAACAGTCAAAGGGCAAGACCAAAGAGGGAGCCAATGAGTTTCTGACACTGGGCGACCTGAGCTCGCATAAGAAGATGTTCTACCTTATCAAGAACACTTACCCTGACCTGAAGGTGAGCAGAAGCTCAACCATATGTTGCATTGATACTTGTTTTCAAAATGTCACCAGAAAATTAACAAGAGAGAAAGTAGACTAGACCCATGGGACTCAAAGTCCGGACACCGACCCACATCAGATGAATCAATGTAGGAAATTATTTCCTACTTGTATCTCAAAGCACACAGCGCAAGTTGTCGACAGGTGGACCTTTATCTTTTTTTTTTTTTTTTTTAAATGAGGAAGGAGAAAAAAAAAAAAAAGGTTTACCCCTGGACTAGACTATCATGTCGATTTTAGGTTAGCATATCCTAGTAAAATCTGGCGTTCCTAAAATGTATATATTTGTATATAACCCTTTTTTTCAATTATGTGCAGTATTTATTTGAGATTCTGTCAATGAGGTCTTCACCCACTGACCCAGGCAGAGCGGTACTCCCTGAGCCTGCTTTCCAAACTACATGCAGAAACCATGTGTTTTTTTGGTTATTTTTTAAAGGACACAAATTAAATAACTTTAGAGGGAAAATAAAAGGTATATCTAATTATCATATGCTTTCGTCGATGATCCGTTTTGAATGTCCCTTGTGTTGTAATTTGCAGCTCTTTTATTTGAATGTTAAATGCTATGTATGGCAGTGACAAACCTGCTTCTAACATTACACAGTGTTGAGGTGTTGGTTAACAAGCCCTACTTGCCTTGCTTTAACATACTTCTACGTGCTAGTTTAAGTGAAGTTTTTGTGTGTAGGGCTAGGCAATGTATTATACGGATATAATAATATCTGTATTGTGATACGACTAGATATTGTCCTCTGATTGGTTATTGCAATATTGTTAAATGTTGTCTTTAAGGCTGCATCACAAAAAAGTAATGCAAGTTTTTGCACTTCCTAGACTGATCTCGCTGTTTTAATTAAGGCCTCTACCTGCTTGGCCATAATATCCACATTACTAATGGTTGTTTCTCTTGTCTGTAAGTATCTTTTGAAAGCACCAATAGTCCTCCCAAAAAATATCATCAATATCCAACATTTTCCAGAATAAAGTTGTTAAATTTGGTGCATGAAGCCTAGACAGGTAGCCGATCTCGCCACCCCTGTGGGCTCACTTGATATGCACACGGGTTGCTGGACATTTCTAAAAGTGATATATCTATATTTGATTGATATGTTTTTAACCAAAAACATAGTTAAATTGTTACGTTTCTATATAATCCATTTGGAGCACCCCCCTGTGCTCTACCATATAATAAAAGCAGCTGATGTGTTACTCAAATTCACACGAAACAGTTTCCTAATAAGTAGAGCTGCCCCCCTGAAAGTCAATTAGCCGAATCATCAATCAGAAACTTGTCAGTCAGCTGAGATTCTTCAAGTTGAGCAGTCAGGTTTTGTTTTTTTTCAGTTACAATAACAGGATAAAACAGGTAGAGGCTTACAAAATGCACAGGCATAACATTTCAATGGGGAATTATAAATAAGGGGAATCATAAATATATTTTTATTTGTGTGAATCGTCCGAGTCTGGACATGGAGGCGGACACGGCTCTCTGTGCGCCCCGATCTCTGTGCCCTGTTCCTCCAAATGAAACAAGTAAAAACAGTACAGGACGGGGTTCGGAGATAGGCTCCCCATTACGCACAGTTTCGGTCCATACGCACTTGTTTGGTTCCATAAGGAGATGTAAAATAAATGAACCTATGTTGAAATGTGAATTGTAATGTATAAAAAAAAAAAAAAAATAGTGGCGCCAGCTCCAAAATACTAGGAAAAAATAAGGGGTGTGTGTGTGTGTGTGTGTGTGTGTGTGTGTGTGTGTGTGTGTGTGTGTGTGTGTGTGTGTGTGTGTGTGTGTGTGTGTGTGTGTGTGTGTGTGTGTGTGTGTGTGTGTGTGTGTATTCCCAATCTGGAAACCCACTCTGGTGAACGAGTCATGTATCGGTTGACTGTAGAGAGCAGATCTCGGTTTGAGAGCAAAAAACAAAAGGGCAGCACCTTTTGTTTTCCTCTAAAACTAGGAAGGACGGTTGTCATTGGTTATCCCATGTAGACAATGATTTACTGGAGAAAATGTGTGTGTGTGTGTGTGTTAGGTGAACAGCGAGGAGCACGACAGTTCGGTGGGCGACACACAGGTGTGGAGTCGGGACATCCCGTCGGAAATACTAGAGAAGATAGGAGGGGGCAAGGAGGTTCCCCCTGAGAGCGTCACGGTGTGGATTGATCCACTAGATGCCACACAGGAATACACCGGTGGGTACAACGCTATTAGACAGTCGGCCCAAAAGGGAGAGCATCGGACAAAATCACCCCATTACGTATTATTACCGATTACCACCAAATGACAAATATGTAAGGGATAATAAACAGCTTGATGGTCGTTGTCGGAAAAAAACAAACGACATGGTGATCAGGACGCTGACGCCACGCAAAGGGATCTTATGTCACTTCTTTAACCCTGATTGAAAAGACTTGTTGTTTTTGTTGTTGGTTTTTTTTGCCATAATCTGACCTGGTGGTTGACCGCATGAGGTCACACGTGCTGCTCCAGAGCGTACGTGATTGGTCAAATGAATCAACGTAGGCACAAGTTTTCTCTAGAAGCGATCAAGTATTGTCGAAGTAGCAGCTCAACAGAAGGAAACAGTTCCTTGAAAACGTGTGGAAGGTGTGTCACTCAGTCAATAAAGACACACCTCAAATATGCATATATACTGGTTTTTAATTAATTAAATTATTAAAACACCAGTATGCGTTGTGGAAGCAGTATAATATATAACTCACATTGTGATCACTTCTGTTTTTGAGGGAAATATAATCTTAAAAAACACACCTATTAACTTTATCTATTTACTATTTCAACTGTTAATACTATTAATCATTTACTATTAATTAAGTCGAAATAGCTGTAATTGGGGTACATAAAATGGAGAAGCTTGGCTTAATTCCAAAGTACAAATACAGAATGACCCCAAGGCTTTTTATTAGTTCCTGCTGGAGTCTCTTTTGTGTACACATGACTTGTGTGAAACTACAACCCAGAGCTGCTTACAAAAAGAACCATGCTGGAACTGGGTCCAGTTTACCTGGATCATCTTACACTGTTGACATGTTCAACCCATTTATTCCTCTTGTCTCTTTTTCCCCTTCACATACTTACCTTCACACTCTGCTCTCTGTGTTTTTTCTCTGTGTGTTTTTTGCTCCACTATTTGTCCCTCTCCACCTTTTTATCCCCATTCCCTTTCCCCCTCTTTCTCTCCTGCACTCTGTCCTCCATTTCATCCTGTCTTCTTCATTCTCCTCCCTTTCTCTTCATTGTCTCTCTCCATAGAGAACCTGTTGCAGTATGTCACCACCATGGTGTGTGTGGCTGTGGATGGTAAACCAGTCATCGGAGTCATACACAAACCCTTCACAGAATACACTGGTATTTAGCAATCTTCATGGGGCTGTTTGTGTCTGTGGGTGTCAAACACTGCATAACATTATAGCAAGTGTCATGTCGGCGCTGAAATGCTCTTTGTGCCAATTCTCAACAGTGCAGTTAAATCAATTAAAAAAAAAAAAAAAGTTATAAAAATGTAAACTAGAGCCCGGCCAATGCCGGATTTTTGGGTCTGATGCCGTCGTCCGATTTTGGAAAATCCTAGCCCACAGATTACAGATGTTTTGACCGATATTTTGTCAACAAGTGCAAAATGTTCAAATCAATTAGAAAAACTAATTTTTTATTGAAGTTTCTATATTTGAGAACATTTTAATTATTAGCAAAATATATAAAAAATAAACACTCAAAGAACTTTTGTTACAGTTAAGTTTTGTATGGGCATTATTATCGGGCATTTTGACCGGCAAGTTTATAATTTATAAAAAAAAAAAAAATACAATTTTAAGTATATAAAATTTACCAGGCCAAAAAATGAGAATTACCAGAGGCCAACATCAACAAAGTGACTTAAGTGCAGTAAAGCGTAACGCACTTTTCCTGCGATTTTGTACCCGAACACAGAAGTTACATAGTGCAAGAACAGGCGGGAGGGTGGGAATGACAGCGGTGCCGGTCTCCAAATTACAAGTCGATGTAATATCAAAATTATTTTGAAGCTGCTATTTTAAGGCAAAAAAAAAGTTACATACTGTTGCTTGAAATTTTAAATACAATTTTATTTTGTATTTATTTTCCGAGTGCCAGTGAACACATAGTCACTTCCGAAATAAATTTGTTTTCAGAGTTTGCCATTATCGCAGCATAGCTTCCTGTTGGGAAACTCGCGTCCGTGTCTATCGGCCAAACCGATATATCGGTTGTGGGCTCTAATGTAAACAAAGATGTAGCTTGGGGGTGGGATTGAGTCAGTGTGCCTGAATCAGACAAAGCCAGCGTGTTTTTAAGAATAGCTGATTACTAGGGGTGTCACGATTCCAATTTTGAAAATCGGTCGAAATGAGCGTTCGATTTCGAACTACGAAATCACAAGGAGGGGCTCGGTGTTGGGGCGGTCGAGATCCGCCGGTAAACAAATGCAGTGTGCGCTGGGGGGAGGGGGTGTGGACTGCGGCTCGCCGGCCCCGATACGGTCTTTGGTTCGGATTTGGGAGAGCTGCGGTCGGCTCCGCTGCAGGAACGAAATTCGTATAGGATTTAAATATTAAAATAAAAAAATCACCAATGAAGTTGAATATCAGTTCATCCGGTTTGTTGCACAGTGAACACACATGCCAGGGAAATATTCCCGGTAACGGTGTGCAAAGACCGACCGGCGCGCTCCCCGCTCCCTCAGCCAGAAGTGGGGAAATAAACCCGACCGTCACCGGGGGAGTGTCCCCTAGTGCAGCGGTTCCCAACCGCCGGGGTATTTGCCCGTACCCCGACCGTGAGGAAGGCGGGCTGCATTTTTTCCTGGAGCGATCTTGAGATGTGCTCCGCAGCAGCAAGAAATGGAGTTAATCCATCTAGAGTACATATGTCTAGAGTTTTTATTTGCTTTGTTTGGAGAAGAGATGGCTCTGATCGGAGCTGCGGAGCCGCAGGTAGTCCTTTTCCTTGTACTACCAGCGTTTCCCTCTGGCGACAAACAGCATCCGTTTATCTGCGCTGATCTTGGCGACTTACTAAACAGTAGTGTAATTTGTAGCTTATTGTTTATTATTCTAAAGTCTAGTTTTGCTACAGCTCTCAACTCTTTAGGTGTGTTGTGTAAATATTCCCCTATTTCTGTTATTTTTTTATAATCTTTAATATATAAATTAAAGTTACCTATTGAGGGGAAAAAAAGGTTTTGCTTTTCAAGACTCGACAGTCTGACAATGGCAAAGCCGTCCGTTCTGGGAAAAAAAAAAAAAAGTTTGAATCAAATCGTGACCCTAAAATAGAAAGTCTAATCGTGGATTTGGAAAATGGTGACACCCCCCCCCCCCATTTAAGACTTGAAAACGTTTTGTAGCACCTGGGTCTCCCTAAAATCCACAAAAAGCTTTTGCTAATGGCTTTGTCTGTGTATGTGTGTCTGCAACAGGACAGAATAAGTTTCTCATCATTTCTATGACCTTTTCTCACCTTTACCCTGATGAACGTGCGCTCTCGCTCTCACGACCCCCCCCCCCCCCCACCCTCCAGCATGGGCCTTTGTGGGCAAGGGTTCGAACGTGAGTCCACGTGCGTCCTACAGCGCCAACCCCCACAGGGTCATCGTGTCGCGCTCCCACGCCGGAAAGGTCAAGAGCTTCGTCCAGGATGCTTTTGGAAACAACACCACCATCATACCGGCGGGTGGAGCTGGTGAGCAGAGATCTACTGGCTTACAGAAACGCACACACCTTGATTTTGTGTGTATGTAGTGTATGTCTAAGAATGTGTGCCAGGACGCCTCCAAATATGCACGTGAACATGTATTCCCACAAACATTGTGAGGGCTTGATTTATTCATGTATTCTTTGCTGCCCTCCGCCATTGTTCTTCGTTGTACTTGTAAGGTGTCGCAATGTTAATGGGATATCCATGCCAGTGGACTGCACGGTGTTTGCATGCTACGATATTTCACCAGATGCAGTATGTTATTGTGGTACTTTTCTCACACTATGAGCATACTATTGGTTCAGGCTAAACACTTTTTAGGCGTGCTAAATGCTATGCCGGTATGCTGTTCCGGATGCGGCGTCTGAGGTAGGGTAGTGTTTGTTTGTTTTTTTGGGGGTGGGGGGCTTCATCAGTGGCACGGAGGCCAGAATGAGCACAGCCTACATTTAAACGCAAACAGCCTCTTTTGAGTTGGAATATTAATCGTGTATGTGTTATCCTGTAACCACATCACTTTACAAACCGTGTCAAACTCGTGTGCCCTCTCTGTCAGGGTACAAGGTTCTATCGCTTGTGGAGCCCCCGCCCGGTGAATCCAAGTCTGCAGACCAGGCGGATGTGTACATCCACGTCACCTACATTAAGAAGTGGGACATCTGCGCCGGTGCTGCGCTACTGGCTGCTCTTGGTCAGGGATTCCGCTGTGTTTTGTTTTGTTTTTCTATTAATTCCAAGTTTGTCACATCCAGCCGTTGCCAGGTTGATGGCAAAGTAAATGATAAAATGAGTGATAAAACACATCACAAATTGATGCTCTCACATAAATTGTTCATTATAAATATTATTCACGGAGAACCTTTTCAAAACGGTTACGAAATGCTTCACAGAAAAATAAGTGTGCATAATAAAAAGGGAAGAGGTATACTGTGAATATGCAGATTAAATAAATGAACAAACATTTAAGCAAAACAGTGACTTGAGAAAATGACATAACTTTTTTTTTTTTTATTAAAATATCAAATATATGCACTGTACAAAAATAAAGATTGAAATTTTCTTGGGATAGAACACATAACAGCATGCAGTACAACCTGATGGGGTTGTTGTGGAATCGCAGTGTTTTAAAAGTCGTAATGAGCAGTAACTGGAGTTGCGGTTCTTGTGTGTTTTTATTTTAATTTTTTAGGAGGCCAGATGACGACCCTTCAAGGAGAAGACATCGACTACAGTGGGACGGAGGCCAACAAGGGTGGACTGGTGGCCAGCATTGGAGTGGACCACAAGGCACTGCTGGAGAAACTCCCAAACTGGGACCCTGATAAGCACTGAGACACACACATACACACACACATTCAAATACATAAACGTACGCACACACATTCAAACACACGCATTCAAACACGCAAACACACATAAACAGAGCCACGGTTTGGTCAAAACAGCATTATGGTCCCCGTGTTTGGGGACAAGACAATCTGTTACATCGTCATTGTGGGATGTTCATCATTATTAAAAACAAAAAGCAGTTGGATTAGCTATGTAGCAAAACATCTATCAGGCAAAATGGTGGAGCGAACCTGACCAGGTACTACTGAACACTGGACAACTAGAGTTGGGCTCCCCAACGCCAGTGGGAGACGTTCAATGATGTGAACTATAAAAATTACACCGAAGAGCACAATGGCCGACATGCAGCAACTAAACAGCGGATGGAGGAGGAAGATTGGGACGTAAACCGCCTCATTTTCGTCTTGCGTACTGCAGGAAAAGAAAAGGCCAATGACTACGCAAATGGATGAGCCGATCATCATCATCTTCAAATTTTTATTCGTATTTTTTTTTTTTTTTTTATCACCGTAGCAGAGTAGGTGAAAAATCTGTTGAAGCGACCCCGACTCCATCATTAGGAAGTAGGTGTCATGCAATTCAAATTTCAGAAACATTTTCGGGCTTGGTTGATGCACTCTCCTGCAGCATCAGTTTGGCCCTCGAGCCCTGTTGTGCTGTTTACCGTGATCGTCTCAGCCTGTTCACAGTAACACGGACCGTTACACAGCAAATGGCAAACGTGTCGAAGCACAGAACTAAAATGAGCTGTTTACTTGAACAATGACACCAGCAAATAGACGAGCCCAGCTTGCTGTGCTGATGCTAAGGATATTGCCTGTATACGAAGGTACACAGGGACTGTTGATTAAATGTGTCCCTGTTCTGTTGTGATTACCTTGTATAGAAGTTTTTTGGTTTTTTTTAAATGGACAGAAAACAAACTATAATACTTACACAGTATGTATCTAAGACTAGAGATAACGATAATGGCTTGGAGGCCAAATCTGGGAGGTTCTTTCTTGGATGACAACAAAGTATCCAGAATATTGACTAATGGCTTTTTTTTTTCTACACCGCACCGTTTGCTATCCATTAATTGTGACTGAGCTTTAAAAGCCCCCAAATGCAGTTTATTGATTGAGTGCCTTCGTAGGGAGACATGGTTCTGGGATGAGGGAATCCCCTGTAACACAGTTGTCAGACTATTTGGCCACAGCTCCTGGTTCTACGCTTGTTCTTCCATATTAGACGTGTTGGGGTGCAGGGGTATTGACGTGTTGACATTGGTAAAGCTTTTTCAATAACTTTGTTCTCTTGGTTTACAAAGTCACAAGTGTTGGTAAAATCTTGGTGGTTTGGAGAGTTTGACAGAGCTTTGTGGTGTATAACCTTTTTTTTTTCTTGTCTTTTATTTATAATGTATTATAGAAATATCTGTAAACAAAACATCGGTATGAATAATAATCTTATGTCTGAAAACAAGTAGAAATAATATGGATTTTTTTTTCCTGTGGGCTAATGACACACACCTCACTGCATCTGCAAATATGTTTGATTACGGAGGTGCTCTAAATTCTGAAATGCTATTCGTGTATTTTTAAACGGCCGGTTTCTCAGCAGCGGCAACGGCAGTAGGATATGGAGCTCACGTGGCTGCAACTATAAACGGCAAGGTGCTTGGGGACCTGATTGTCAATATGTCGGAACATTTCGAATTGTACTTTATGTGGATTTATTAATTTGTACTGTTAAGCACATTGACGGTGATACAAGAAGAATAAGGTACTCAATGCAGAACATTATGTTGGAAGTGATATTTAGTCCTTCTTTGGGGATGGTTGTCCTGCAAAAGTGGTCGCGTTATCCCAGCAAGTCGCACCAGATCTACAAGTTATGTTCTGTGTACTGGTTTGAATGTTTTTCTTTTTATGCTTATTTATTTACTATTGTCATTGTATACTTCAGGATTTTATGATTGGCCTTCTCATACATTTTTGGTCAAAACTTCCCCCATACAGTACCAGCACACATGTAGAGATGCTCACTACGACAAAAAAGTGTATTATGTTGGATTTTTCAATAGCCTGACAAATATTTATCATTTCAAATCAGTCGGCTGGAGTTTAAACTTATCTATTGATTTGAGTAAAAGTGAGGGAACCCCTAATTTGTTTTGTTTTAATCTGTCTTTATACTGTATGTTACTGTACAATTTTGGCATTGTATTGCCTCAGAAAAACCAACTGCTGTGAAAAACCAACTCATGTTATGGTCTTCCAGGATATACTTTTGTTTTTTTCGGCTTCTCAGTGCTGATAAGTGCCAACATCCTCAGGCACGAAGAACGGGGGGGGATATTGGCTGTGACATGGAGGGGAACTGGCACCAGAGTCCGCAGATAATACCGCGCTTTTATTGAGGCCGGTGATGGACGCAATGAGTCACAAATCCTCCATGGACAATTACACAAAGAGCTCAGAGAGCAGAGCAGTCAAGACAAACCAGACCCAAACGCCCAGTCCGTTAGATACATGTTTGATTGCGAAGCACAAGCTGAAAAGCATAAACGAGCAGATATGTACTGTCTCATTTCATGCTGTCGAAAGGATAATTGGTGCCCACTCTTAGGCGCTGGTCTCCTCAGCTGGTGCACGGCATCTGTCTCAGATTCTGCCTTTTGTTGTGAGTTTCCAATTAAAGATCTGTGTGCATGATGACACCAACTCTGCAGATGTTTTTGCATTTCTTTTTTGTCCACTGGCAGTACATTAAGCACACAAGGATCTTGTCTTATGTCCCCATTTTTATTTGGTACTTATTTAGCATCAGCGCTTGTTGAATTTTAACAAACCTGCAGAACTATTTCTGTCTTCATTTCCCTTCCCTTTTGCTCTTTCAAAAAGAACAATCTTTACAAAGTTCACAATATGTTGCATGTTATTGCAGTTTGGAAAGTTATGGCCCGCAGCTTAAAGTATAGACTTGAGCTGTGAGGCTTTAGAAGAAGAAGAATATATATTCAGATTGGAGTATGACACAAGTTACATATGAAGATATTATTCAGATATTATTTACAGTGATTTTATTCCAGCTCATTTAAAATGTGTAAATTTAAAAAACATTTTCTCATTTTAAGGATCCCTATGGATACTCCTATGCATGATGACATGATGAGAGAGGTTGCAGAGTGTCTGGGGAACAACGATGCACCCACAGCAGCATCAAAGATCCAGAAATATTTGGAAGACCTGGACAAAATTCCACTGAATATGGCCATCACCGGGGAGTCAGGCTCTGGGAAATCCACCTTTGTTAATGTCTTCAGAGGGATTGACAACCAGGATGAGGAAGCTGCTCCTACAGGTTGTGTGGAAACCACCATCGAGAGTAAAGAATACCCCCATCCAAATTACCCAAATGTTAAATTATGGGATCTCTCCGGCATTGGAGCCACCAATTTCCCAGCCAACCAGTATCTGAGGCACATACTGGTTGACTGGTTTTCAGAGAAAATGATGCAAAACTGGCTCAGGAGATCAAGAAAATGGGCAAGAAATTCTACTTTGTCCGATCTAAGATTGACAACAACCTACGCGATGAGCAGAGGAGTCAGAGGGACTTCAATGCAGAAAGGACTCTTCAGAAAATGAGAGAAAATTGCATTTCAGGTTTGCATTTTCTTAAAAATTATTATGGGAGAGATATTACAGTGGAAAAACATTTGGAATATTTACTATGTAGTTTCACTTTAAAACAGGGCAAACCTTAATCTAGATTTAGGTGAGAGAACCTACTACTGGTGTCCTTAGAAATGAATGGTCACTTACAATGTCCTTCGAGGAACATGATGTTATATCAGATTGATATCCATTATGAATTATATTTTATGGCCATGCCAGTGCTTTCAAGGGACTAAATGTTAAAGTTGTGGCTTTAACAGTTTATATTCTGTTTGTCACAGGACTTGTGAATCAGGGCGTGGAGTCTCCTCAAGTCTTCCTGATCTCCAATTTTGATCTTTATCTGTACAACTTCCACCATCTCCAGGACACCATGGAGGGAGACCTTCCTTCACACAAGAGGAATGCCCTGCTGTTTTCCCTCCCCAGTGTCAGCCTGGGAATCATCTCTAAGAAGAAAGACTCTTTTATCGTGCTATTTTCTGCACCTGTTAATATAGATCTCTGAGGTCCCCAAATCATCTTCCACAACTTCCAGTTTGCTCTGGTCGTCAGCGAGCGAATATCCTGTTTCAGCTCCCCGTCTGGACAGCCCAGCCTAATGCGGCCACGCACAGAGTCATAAATCAAAGCTGATTCCTTGCAATCAGCGGCCGAAACACAAAACCTCTTCTCCTGCATCAAAAACCCAGCTTTTCCTTCTATTTCACCAAGACTATCGGCTCCTTTAACCAACAGGACTCACAGCAAGCACTGTCACACACTCCAAGCACAAAGAGAAAAAACTCACACACCAACCAAACAATCCACAAATCCTACCCGTAATTCAGAGCGGAAGATTTTCTTTTATTTTCTGAATGTGTACATGCATGTGTAGGCAGACTGTTTAAGGTGATTCTAGTCCTTCTCTCAAGAAGGTTCATTTTGTTATCAAATATATAAAGTCCTGTGAAGGTTCATGTCCTTTATCAAATGTATAAAATGTCCTTGAAAGAAAAAGGCTCATATATATTTATCAAACGTCCTTTAAGAAAAAGGCTCATAATCTTTATCAGCTTTACAAAGTCCATAAACAGGCTCATATATATATATATTTATCACTAAAGGGGCAGGAAATGTTTCTTTTATATATTATTTAACTGCTCACCACATATGTATACCTATTTAAAAACCCATGTATTCTATAAATCATTTACACATATAAACGAACAATACACAAATCTCTTCACACCTCTTTAGCCTCTTTTTCATCTTTTAGGCACATGATGACTTAGACACACTTAAATATGTATCCTATTGGATATGTATACTATCAAAAAGATTTTTCTTTAAGAGATTGAACAAGCAAGTAATAAGGGAAAGTAAGATGATATGGACACATTCGAAGTGAGGAAGATGAGGTTTTAGATGATCCAGCACTGTGCCCAGAGGAAGTACAAGACCATGATAGAGAAGCTATTGTTTGCAGACGAGCCAACAGGTGTGGTGAGGAGGCAGAACTGTAGAGAATCACGCCCTCAGACTCAGAAGGCAAGTCATTCCCCAACTATTTACAGTACAGTCAGCCAACGGAAGAGAAAAGGTGCAGAGAGACTGGCTTATTTATAGTTAGAGTGTAAAGGCATTATATTGCATTCCGTGTGTTATTTTTTCTCGTGGGCAAAGTAAACCATCACTCAGTTCCCTGAATAGTAATGATGGCTATAGGATATCATCAGTGAAATGGCGGAGAATGTATGACAAACAACCAGAGCATGAGGATGGTGTGTCTCACAAGAACTGTTACTGGAAATGGAAAAATCTGCAGCATATCTTAACTACAGCGACAGGTACAGACAGTCAGCTGCAGAGACAAATCCAGTCAGAAACTGATGAAAACACTTCAAGAAAGGATTTTGGATGTGACACTGTACTTAGCATCTAGGAATCTGCAATTCCGGGGGAAATCACTCAATCTTGATGATGTGCTTAATGGACATTACCTAGGCTTACTTGAACTCTTGTCAAATTATGACTCGCTATTACATGAGCACTTACAGAAAGTCAGGGACAAAAAGAAAGGAGCACGACTGAGTCATTACCTCAGCCCTGAGAGCAAAAACAAGTTCATAGGAATGATGAGGTCAAAGGGTTTCGAAAACAATACTTCATGAAAGAGAAGATGCAATTTATTACTCGGTTATATGGAATGCAATTCCAGACATTTCCCATACTGAGCAAAATGTATTATTGGTGACAAAGATAAAGTTCAGGGAACGGGTGAGTGGGAAATAATTGAAAGTTTTCTTGAATTTAAAGATTTTATGTTAAGCCCACGGCCTCGCAGTGCCACTAGAGGCCGCACTGGCCCCATCCACTGCTCCTCCCTTTGGGCAGTTCCAGCTCCACCCAAGTTGTACTGCTACTGGCCAGTTCCTCGCTCCTAACTCTTTGTTCCTAGCTCCAAGTTGATGTCTCCTTGTTCGTCTTGCCCTAACCTGCTTTTCTCCTCTCCTCGACCAATCCTGTCTGTCCCTCTCTATCCAGCCCGGCTCCCTGTCTCTCCACCCGACTGGATCCCTCCGGCTATCTCCACGGTGTCGAATAAACATCCTTTGTCTAACCCCCGGTCTGCCTCCCCTCTCTGTGTTGTGTGTTTGGGTCACTCCTAGCTCTGGTCGTAACAGTACGGTCTGGCCAGAAAACATGGACCCAGCCGACACAGAGGGGCTCCACCGGGCACTCAGGGAGCGAGGAGCGTTGCTAGGTCAGTATGACCAGGCCTGGTAACACCCCTGGCTTAAAGTATAGACTTGAGCTGTAAGGCTTTAGAAATTGTACAGAAAATGTGAGCAGCCTCTTTTTTTCCTCACATGTGTAAAAACCATGTGAATGTGACAAATTTACGACAGAACAGTCGTCATTGTCCCATTTTATTTATTTGCAACCAGCTGCCACCAGCAGAGTAGTAAGAGTGAGAGAAGCTGATGGAGCCACTCTCAGAGAGGTTCTAGCAGTGGCACAGTCCAGCGCTTGGTTTTGAAATAGTAATAAAGTGAAAGCTTGTGACAGGGTTTACAAATTTCTTAGTTCAGGGGTGTTATCTTTTGTTATTATAAAATGTGATTTCAAATGCGTTTCAAGCCTGTCCTATAATAACATATTTATTATGCATTATTAACCTATTTATATACCAGTTATGACCCTTACGGTTCCTGTGTGTTTTTATTTACATTTTTCGATTCTAGTTTTAATTTGAATTAGATTTATTTCCGTTAGTTTAGTTCCATTAAATGACCAGTCGTGGAGCATGACTGGTCTGTGTGTGGGGAAAAATACGGTGAAATGCACCTTTCACCTTGTTTTCACAAATCTGAATTGGGGTTTGTAATCCTGTGAAGGTTTTTTATTACTATCTAGTCAAGGTTTGATTGCGATGAGTACAGTCGTTATTTTTTAATCTAGACCTGGTATTTAATGGCCTGTTTGTAGAAAAAACAGTGAAATCCCTGTTTTCTCTGTTTTCACTCATAAAAAGTTTTCCTGAATATGAAATAAGGTTTTACATGTTGTTTAATAGGACTACCATCATACAAACCATTTACCATGTGTTCTAATTGAAGTTCAGCCGTGCACCAGTTATGTTTGTGTGCAGAGGTTTTTGAAATCTTCTCAAAAATCGGAGGTTTTTGAACGCACCATAACATCATACACTGCGAATTGACTGGCTTTATGTTGATCACTGGTTTTTGTTTATTATTGGCTTTATGTTGGAATATGATCTACAGCTGAAACAACAGAAAGTAAATGTCAAACTGGGTTTATTAGAAATCACGTGGTTAAGCGTAGCTGGTCAAGCTTGTTTATATATCCCTTAATAAAGTCTATACACACCCAATGTTTTAGAGGCTTTTAAAGCCAAATAAGTATGTCATGTACAGTATATATCCACCCTATTTGTGTTTCTGTGCTCAAACTGAGCTAAGAATGTGAACAAAACGCTGACTGTTGTGGACCAGCTCTTACAGGGCGTCAGCATCTCACAGTTCATTCACATCGCATAGTTTTAATTTCCTTTTTTTTCCATCTTTATTTACAATCCCATTGAGGTCAGGATCTCCTTTGCAAATTCATGGAGAAAATGGCCCGTAAGTTATCTCCTGTTAAAACTAAATATTCCTTGATGGCGATCTGGGGCTGCAGCTGCAGGAAAGGCCTTCTCTCTGCTTGCAAACTACACCCTGTTCACAGCAACCACGTGATTTCTGATAAATCCACTTTGACTTTCACTTTCACTTTCTGATCGCCTCAGTCACAAAGTTCAGCTCACATTCTTTTTCGTTGAGACAAACGGTAAAAATCCTCAACCAAGCCCCCCTTATGTAAGGAAAGTCCTTTAAAGGCAGACTGACTTTTAAAAGAGGGGTGGGGAGAGCAGCAGAGGGCAGGGGACCTCTCAGCTGTGAGTATAAGATACTGCAGATATTGTGCACATAGTAATTTACTATTGGGCAAAACCAAACAAAGTTTTAGGACACTTCAGTCTGCCTCAGTGGATATTTGCTGCAGTTTCCTCAGTTTCCACATACGGAACAGACTTAAAAGTAAGTAGTGTCACAAAAACATTAATGGTTGATCTGTCTGGCTGTATTAAGTAGAAATGAGGATGAGACCTAAACTTATCACTGTGGCCTTTTCAGTTTGTTGTTCCACAGAACATTGCTGTACTTGTACTAATAGTATTATGGTATTGTATACAGCCGCTGGAGTAGTAGTCTGCAGTCAGACGGTGGACTCTTCCTGGAGCTGTAGAAATACTGTAATGTCAACTGAAAAACTAACAATAACTTTCCTATCATAAGACCACAGGAAAGCTTTCATTCTGCTGCATTCATGCCAAGTGTGGCATTGTCTAATGCCTTTGTAGTAAAGAATATATATTCAGATTGGAGTATGACACAAGTTACATGTGAAGATACTATTCAGATATTATTTACAGTGATTTTATACCAGCTCATTTATAATGTGTAAATTAAAAATCATATGTGTTCTCATTTTAAGGATCCCTATGGATACTCCTATGCATGATGACATGATGACATGATGAGAGAGGTTGCAGAGTGTCTGGGGAACAACGATGCACCCAGAGCAGCATCAAAGATCCAGAAATATTTGGAAGACCTGGACAAAATTCCACTGAATATGGCCATCACCGGGGAGTCAGGCTCTGGGAAATCCACCTTTGTTAATGTCTTCAGAGGGATTGACAACAAGGATGAGGAAGCTGCCTTCCTATGTTTGGAATTGCGGTAGCAATGGGTTTTTCTTTTATGTCCACTTACAGGTATTTAAGTTCTGCTCTAGACATGCTTGCCAAGGATGCACAGAATGTCTTGAAGAAGGCCTTGGCACAAGACACCTCATTGTGATTAATGTTTAAATAGGACCGATCATGCTCTTTTCTGCACATGCTAATTCAGGTCTCTGGGGTCCCTGGTTGCTGAAAATACTGCTTAAACCACACCACCCCCACATAACACTGATCTTTAAACATATGTCCTTATTGGTTTTGAATTTTCAATAAATACATTCAACAGTGTTTGTGTGTTGCTCCATTCTGGTCTGCAGAACGTCTCAATCACATCGAGCTGCATGTAAACAGCAGCACTGCCCCCTACCCGTACCATCTGGTATCTGTGTTGGCCAGATCAAGAAAAATTGAATGGGGCATATAAGTAGAAAAGATTATTCTTATATTGTTAAAAAATGAATTTTTAATACTGGAATTACTTTGCCAAATGAAGCAAAAATGAAATAATACCCTGTCTTATTAATATCAGACAGAGGCTTGTGTATCATAGAACAGCTTTAGTAGGATAATATAGGATTGTGACTAGACTTCACAATACAGGCTGCACTACATAAGGTGCAGTTTATGGTCAATAGTTAATATTTTATCAAACTCAGATGAACTTACAGAACACTGCAAGTGAAACGTTTGAGGCTTTGACAAAAATGAGATATTAATGCTGCATGTGATACATTTTTTGGGGGGAAAATATCTACATTTTAGTGACTGCTAGGGTTAGAATTGGCCTAATCAAATGGAAGTGGAAATAAGAACTGGTCTCAAGAAGTACTATGCGATCAAAGTAGTAAGACATCAATGTCTGCCTTTCAAAGAAGACAAAACCTCCTGCAGCATTATAGAGGATATTGAAATGAATCTACAACGCAGGGTGGACCAAGTAATCCTACCTATTTAGATGTCAGTCATGAAAACACCTGAAAATAGTATCACTGAAACTGTCGCCCAATATAATGAAAAATTAGTTGTTGGTTGATGCTGAAAGGACATATCTGCAGTTCGGTCCCTTTGAGAAATGGAACACACTGAAGTGCTTGGGCCCGCTGTTTAATTGGATCACAAAGGTGTCTTGTACTGGTTTGAGTCACCCAATTCCACACTAAATCAGTGATTAATACTGAGACAAACAATTTAATGTTTAAGATGCAACAAAATGTGGAAGATATGTTTGCTGCTCACAAGGCAAATGGAAAATGCAAAATGTAGAGTAAACAACAATCCACAGCTAAAGTCTATCAACACACACCCACTGTTTTAGATGCTTTCAAAGCCTAATTAGAATGTCATGTGTCCACGGAGACCTGTTCACACACACATACAGAACACCATACGTACAGATCAAATCACAAGGAGTGATTGAAGCAGCCTCAAACAAAAGACAACAACATAAGAACATTTCAAAAGACAACTACAACAATACAGGACACGCGCTGAAGTCAATCTCATGATTCAATAGATCAGGTACTAAATCAGGTGCCGGTCTCACATCTAAGAAATTCACAAAATCAGCAGTAGGCCTTGATATTTTACATCCAATTATTGGCATTCATCATTTGACAGGTACAAAGGAGACACAACAATACACAGGATGTTATTGCTATACACATTGTCCCTACGCTCAAGGAGGGAACCTCAGGCAGTGCCACCATGAAACTCCAGAACTCCATGAAAGCTGCAACAACCACTGGGAAAAAGAAATAAAGATTCTTCCAAAAAATAGAATGACAACAACTTGCTTTCAGTATGCACACCAACAATGAAATTATGACCTCTTGCATTATATTACTGGTTATTCATTGTCACAAAAAAATATAATTTATCACAATGAAATGTTCAGTGTCTGCATCAAGACATTCTGAGCACCTTTGGCAAAGATGTCTCGAACAGAATTGAGACAGTTGTAAGTGGACAGAAAATAAAGAGATATAACAACATAGAACTTGATTTTTGAGTGAAAAGCATCTTCCTTGTTAGAGAAGATTCCCAGGCTGACATTGGGGAGGACAATGAGCAGGGCATTCCTCTTGTGTGAAGGATGTTCTCTCTCCATGGTCTCCTGGAGGATGAGGAAATGGCTACTACTACAGCAGCTTTAAACAAAAATATAATACTATTAGCAGAAATACGGCAATGTTCTGTTGAACACCAAACTGAAAAGGCCATGGTGAGGAGCCTAGGTCTATGAAAACTCTGTGCTCAGTTTTCCAAACTTATTATTATTTACTATTTAGGAAAGATATACGATTTTCTGTTTGTCTTGCAGCATTTCTTACGACTGGTCTTTACTTCTCCTTTTTCCTGATCTACCATTTGGATCCAGATGTGGTCCAGTGTATTACAATAGTTGACATGCAGAAGCATGTTGTGCACATAAGTTTTGGAACTTTTTATTTCTTTCAGCAAACAGAGATGTTTGCAAACCGTACATTGGCCTATTTGCTGGCTCACTGGCAGGCTGCAAACACCGTATTTGGATGTAGTCTGTGGACTCATTGTACTTAGTCCAATCCTATCAGTGTACTGCTAAAGAGAACAATATCAATGATGGCAGTGCCTGAGGAAAGACAGGAATCTTCCTTCATGAGCTTCATAGTGAAGGGATACCTGGAATTACTAATTCACACAAATTCTGAGGATTTCCCACCGTAAATGCAAGCGAACAACTTATTAATATTGAATGCAAATTTTAGTATTTTGAGTATTTTTAGAGCTTATAGAGCTTGCTGTGCGTAATCACCGGGTGCCATGACATTTCACTGCATACTGTATATGTATGACTGTATGTACAGTATATGTATGTGACAAATAATCTCTTGAACTGGAACTTGAACCTGAAATGCCCGAAGGACTTTTTCTCATGTGACAAGCCAGTCAGTCAGATAGATACAGTTAACACCATGTTCCATATGTTGAAACAGATCAAACTCCAGAAAATACCATTTCAGCTTCAACCAAGTACAAATCTACACAAAAATAAAAAACTCTGGGTTTGCCTGCACAGTGAGCCTTTTTTTTTGGGAGTTCTGGAGGGTCACATTCGCTCTGGAATCACAACTGAAAGAAATGGGAAGGCCCTGATTTGAGTTCTCTCCCTGATGACATGCTTGCCAAGGATGCTCAGAATGTCTTGATGAAGGCCCCTGCATCAGACAACTCATTGTGACTCTTCTCTTTCTTTGGGCCGCTCCCGTTAGGGGTCGCCACAGTGGATAATCTGCCTCCAACACCTTCTGTTCTGCGCATCTTCCTCCCTGACACCAACCGCCTGCATGTCCTCCCTCACCACATCCATAAAGCTTCTCTTTGGCTCCCTCTTTTCCTCTTGCCTGGCAGCTCCATCCTCAGCCTCTTTCTCCCAACGTAACTCTCATCTCTCCTACACACGTGTCCAAACCACTACCAATGATGGCTAGCTAATTAGCTATTTATACATTATTATAACTATTCCCCAATATTTGCGTGATATTTGTTCGCTAGCTAGACCAAAATTAAATCCTACCTGTCCATACTGTAGATGCCACTGCTACTCCTGCTGTAGTCGACAAAGATCCCGGCTATTGGGGAAGAAAGTGAAATCTTGTGACAGGGTTTTCAAATATCTTAGTTCAGGGGTGTTATCTTTTGTTATTATAAAATGTGTTTTCAAATGCGTTTCAAGCCTGGCCTATATTTATTATGCAGTATTAACCTATTTATTTACCAGTTATGACACTTACGGTTCCTGTGTGTTTTTATTTACATTTTTAGATTCTAGTTTTAATTTGAATTAGATTTATTTCCGTTAGTTTAGTTCCATTAAATGACCAGTCGTGGAGCGTGACTGGTCTGTGTGTGGGGAAAAATACGGTGAAATGCACCTTTCACCTTGTTTTCACAAATCTGAAATGGGGTTTGTAATCCTGTGAAGGTTTTTTATTACTATCTAGTCAAGGTTTGATTGCGATGAGTACAGTCGTTATTTTTTAATCTAGACCTGGTATTTAATGGCCTGTTTGTAGAAAAAACAGTGAAATCCCTGTTTTCTCTGTTTTCACTAATAAAAAGTTTTCCTGAATATGAAATAAGGTTTTACATGTTGTTTAATAGGACTACCATCATACAAACCATTTACCATGTGTTCTTATTGAAGTTCAGCCGTGCACCAGTTATGTTTGTGTGCAGAGGTTTTTGAAATTTTCTCAAAAATCTGAGGTTTTTGAACTCACCATATCGTCATACACTGCAAATTGACTGGCTTTATGTTGATTACTGGCTTTTGTTTATTATTGGCTTTATGTTGGAATATGATCTACAGCTGAAACAACAGAAAGTAAATGTCAAACTGGGTTTATTAGAAATCACGTGGTTAAGCGTAGCTGGTCAAGCTTGTTTATATATCCCTTAATAAAGTCTATACACACCCAATGTTTTAGAGGCTTTCAAAGCCAAATAAGTATGTCATGTACAGTATATATCCACCCTATTTGTGTTTCTGTGCTCAAACTGAGCTAAGAATGTGAACAAAACGCTAACTGTTGTGGACCAGCTCCTCTAGGGCGACAGTATCAAGATTCAAGATTCAAGAGGTTTATTCGTCACATACATACACATACTTTCATACATGTATGCAGTGAAATGTCAATGCAACGCACTCGGTGATTACTCACATTATAACCTAAACCTAACCTAAACCCACTAACTGATTCCTAAAACGTAATGCAGTAAGTCAAATACTAAAGAATAAAATACAATATATAGAATAAAATACATTAAGAACTTAAAGTTAATGCAGAGTGGGGGTACAAAATAGAAATAAAGGGAATAGACCTATGTATATGGGATAGGCTTATGTTTACGGGATAGGCTATTATATATATACAGATATGTTCATTAAAGTGGCATGTGAATAAAGTGAGGTAGTGTGTGTGAGATATACAGCACAGTATACAACAGTACGGCGCAGTGATACGGTAACACCGAACAGAACAGCAATACAGCACAGTATGCAGTAACCCCGAACAGTAATACAGTATGCGGTACAGTATGCAGTACAGTAAGGTATTGGAACCTATGTGTGTGTCTCAGTGAGGACCCCTGGTGAGGTCAGCATTGACAGTTCTTATGGCTTGTGGGAAGAAACGCCGACTCAGTCTCTCTGTTTTCACTGTGTCCCTGCGGAGGCGCTTGCCTGACTGCAGCAGCTGGAACATTCCGTTGTTGGGGTGATGAGGATCCTTCATGATCCTACAGGCTCTGCCTTTACACCTCCTGGTATATAAGTCCTGCAGGGAGGGGAGGGTAGTTCCAGTGGTACGTTCAGCTGAACACACCACCCTCTGCAGGGCCCGCCTGTCCTGTGCAGTGCAGTTCCCAAACCAGGCAGTGATGTTGCCTGTCAGGATGCTCTCCACCGCTCCAGAGTAGAAGGACTTGAGGATCCTCACGAGACCCGGAATGTCTTTAGCTTTCTGAGGTGGTAAAGACACTGCCTCTCCTTTCTCATCAGAGTGTCTGTTTGTGAAGTCCATGTTAAATCCTCTGTGATGTGGACTCCCAGGTACTTGAAGCTGCTCACCCTGTCAACAGAAGTCCCATTAATCACCAAAGGCGCGTGCGTCCTCGGTTGTAATCCTCGCCTAAAGTCCACAATCAGCTCCTTAGTTTTGCTGACGTTCAGGTGGAGGCTGTTGTCCTGGCACCAGAGTGACAGGTCCATCACCTCCTCGCGGTAGGCCTTCTCATCGCAGTCGGTGATCAGGCCCACCACAACGCGGTCGTCAGAAAACTTGATGATGGAGTACAGTACAGGGAGTACAGTAGGGGGCTGAGGACGCAGCCCTGGGGGGATCCTGTGTTCAGAGTAAAGAAGCTGGACATGTGCTTCCCCACCCTAACCACCTGGGGCCTCGCTGTGAGGAAGTCCAGGATCCAGGCACAAAGCGGAGTATTCAGTCAGTCTGGTGGGGACTATGGTATTGAAAGAAGAACTATAATCGATGAACAGCAATCTCACATAGGCCCCCTTCTGGCCATCACGGCGCGCGAGCGTGGTGTGCAGTACCTGGGAGACCGCGTCATCCGTGGATCTGTTCTGCCGGTACGCGAACTGCAACGGGTCCAAGGTGCAGGGGAGGGAGCCGCACATATAATCCTTAATCAGCATCTCGAAACACTTCATGACCACCGAGGTGAGGGCCACCGGACGGTAGTCATTCAGGCAGGCAGGAGAGGCGATCTTCGGGGCAGGAATGATGGTGGACCTCTTGAAACAGGACGGGACAGCTGATTCAGCCAGAGAGATGTTAAATATTGTAGTGAACACCGGGGCTAGCTGGTTAGCACAGGCCTTCAGTACTCGCCCAGATATGTCATCTGGGCCCGCAGCTTTCTTGGTGTTCACACGTATCAGAGCCCTCCTGACGTCATGCTCACACAGTTCTCACAGTTCATTCACATCGCATAGTTTCATTTCATTTTTTTTCATCTTTATTTAGAATCGGGATATATCATGATCTCCTTTGCAAATTCATCGAGAAAATGTCCCGTAAGTCATTTTCTTTTAAAACGAAATATTCCTTGATGGCGATCTGGGGCTGCAGCTGCAGGAAAGGCCTTCTCTCTGCTTGCAAACTACACCCTGTTCACAGCAACCACGTGATTTCTGATAAATCCACTTTGACTTTCACTTTCACTTTCTGATCGCCTCAGTCACAAAGTTCAGCTCACATTGTTTTGCGTTGAGACAAATGGTAAAAATCCTCAACCAAGCCCCCCTTATGTAAGGCAAGTCCTTTAAAGGCAGACTGACTTTTAAAAGAGGGGTGGGGAGAGCAGCAGAGGGGTGGGGACCTCTCAGCTGTGAGTATAAGATACTGCAGAAATTGTGCAAGCACACAGTGGACTTGGACGACAGCAATATTGTACACATAGAATTTACTATTGGGCAAAATCAAACAAAGTTTTAGGACACTTCAGTCTGCCTCAGTGGATATTTGCTGCAGTTTCCTCAGTTTCCACATACGGAACAGACTTAAAAGTAAGTAGTGTCACAAAAACATTAATGGTTGATCTGTCTGGCTGTATTAAGTAGAAATGAGGATGAGACCTAAACTTATCACTGTGGCCTTTTCATTTTGTTGTTCCACAGAACATTGCTGTACTTGTACTAATAGTATTATGGTATTGTATACAGCCGCTGGAGTAGTAGTCTGCAGTCAGACGGTGGACTCTTCCTGGAGCTGTAGAAATACTGTAATGTCAACTGAAAAAACTAACAACAGCTTTCCTATCATAAGACCACAGGAAAGCTTTCATTCTGCTGCATTCATGCCAAGTGTGGCATTGTCTAATGCCTTTGTAGTAAAGAATATATATTCAGATTGGAGTATGACACAAGTTACATGTGAAGATACTATTCAGATATTATTTACAGTGATTTTATACCAGCTCATTTATAATGTGTAAATTTAAAATCATATGTTTTCTCATTTGAAGGATCCCTATGGATACTCCAATGGATGATGACATGATGAGAGAGGTTGCAGAGTGTCTGGGGAACAACGATGCACCCAGAGCAGTGTCAAAGATCCAGAAATATTTGGAAGACCTGGACAAAATTCCACTGAATATGGCCATCACCGGGGAGTCAGGCTCTGGGAAATCCACCTTTGTTAATGTCTTCAGAGGGATTGACAACAAGGATGAGCGAGCTGCTCCTACAGGTTGTGTGGAAACCACCATCGAGAGTAAAGAATACCCCCATCCAAATTACCCAAATGTTAAATTATGGGATCTCCCCGGCATTGGAACCACCAATTTCCCAGCCAACCAGTATCTGAGGCACGTTGGATTTGAAAAGTTTGATTTCTTCATCATCGTCTCAGCGGATCGTTTCAGAGAAAATGATGCAAAACTGGCTCAGGAGATCAAGAAAATGGGCAAGAAATTCTACTTTGTCCGATCTAAGATTGACAACAGCCTACGCGATGAGGAGAGGAGTCAGAGGGACTTCAATGCAGAAAGGACTCTTCAGAAAATGAGAGAAAATTGCATTTCAGGTTTGCATTTTCTTAAAAATTATCATGGGAGAGATATTACATTGAAAAAACATTTGGAATATTTACTTTGTAGTTTAACTTTAAAACAGGCCAAACCTTCTCAATCTAATTTTAGGTGAGCGAACCTACTACTGTTGTCCTTAGAAATGAATGGTGTCACTTACAATGTCCTCCTAGGAACATAATGTTATGTCAGATTGATATCCATTATGAATTATATTTTATGGCCATGCCAGTGCTTTCAAGTGACTCATGTTTAAGTTGTGACTTTAACAGTTTATATTCTACTATATTCCGTTTGTCACAGGACTTGTGAATCAAGGCGTGGAGTCTCCTCAAGTCTTCCTGATCTCCAATTTTGATCTTCATTTGTACGACTTCCACAAACTCCAGGAGACCATGGAGAGAGACCTTCCTTCACACAAGAGGAATGCCCTGCTGTTTTCCCTCCCCAGTGTCAGCCTGGGAATCATCTCTAAGAAGAAAGATGCTTTTCACTCCAAGATCAAGTACCAAGCATTATTGTCTGCTGCTGTAGCAGCTGCACCAGTTCCTGGGCTTTCATTTGCTGTTGATGTAGGCATTCTGGTCGGGGTCATCAGAGGCTATAAGCTGGGGTTTGGTCTTGATCACCAGTCACTGGAGAAACTGGCTCAGAGCGCAAAGATGTCCTTGGGTGACCTACAAGCAGTCATAAAATCTGACCTTGCTTCAAATGAAATAAGCAAAGAGCTCGTCATTAAACTGCTGTCAATGTCTGCAAGTGGAGCTGCACTGATGGCAGTCGAGGAAGGGGCCAGATTCATTCCTATATTTGGAATTGCGGTAGCAATGGGTTTTTCTTTTATGTCCACTTACAGGTATTTAAGTTCTGCTCTAGACATGCTTGCCAATGATGCACAGAATGTCTTGAAGAAGGCCTTGGCACAAGACACCTCATTGTGATTAATGTTTAAATAGGACCTATCGTGCTCTTTTCTGCACATACTAATATAGGTCTCTGGGGTCCCTGGTTGCTGAAAATACTGCTTAAACCACACCACCCCCACATAACACTGATCTTTAAACATAAGTCCTTATTGGTTTTGAATGTTCAATAAATACATTCCATTCAACAGTGTTTGTGTGTTGCTCCATTCTGGTCTGCAGAACATTTCAATCACATCGAGCTGCATGTAAACAGCAGCACTGCCCCCTACCCGTACCATCTGGTATCTGTGTTGGCCAGATCAAGAAAAATTGAATGGGGCATATAAGTAGAAAAGATTATTCTTATATTGTTGTTTGCACGGTGTTTGCAGCCTGCAAACACCGTATTTGGATGTAGTCTGTGGACTCATTGTACTTAGTCCAATCCTATCAGTGTACTGCCAAAGAGAACAATATCAGTGATGGCATTGCCTAAGGAAAGACAGGAATCTTCCTTCATGAGCTTCATAGTGAAGGGATACCTGGAATTACTAATTCACACAAATTGAGGATTTCCCACCGTAAATGCAAGCGAACAACTTGTTAATATTGAATGCAAATTTTAGTATTTTGAGTATTTTGAGAGCTTATAGAGCTTGCTGTGCATAATCACCGGGTGCCATGACATTTCACTGCATACTGTATATGTATGACTGTATGTACAGTATATGTATGTGACAAATAATCTCTTGAACTGGAACTTGAACCTGAAATGCCCGAAGGACTTTTTCTCATGTGACAAGCCAGTCAGTCAGATAGATACAGTTAACACCATGTTCCATATGTTGAAACAGATCAAACTCCAGAAAATACCATTTCAGCTTCAACCAAGTACAAATCTACACAAAAATAAAAAACTCTGGGTTTGCCTGCACAGTGAGCCTTTTTTTTTGGGAGTTCTGGAGGGTCACATTCGCTCTGGAATCACAACTGAAAGAAATGGGAAGGCCCTGATTTGAGTTCTCTCCCTGATGACATGCTTGCCAAGGATGCTCAGAATGTCTTGATGAAGGCCCCTGCATCAGACAACTCATTGTGACTCTTCTCTTTCTTTGGGCCGCTCCCGTTAGGGGTCGCCACAGTGGATAATCTGCCTCCAACACCTTCTGTTCTGCGCATCTTCCTCCCTGACACCAACCGCCTGCATGTCCTCCCTCACCACATCCATAAAGCTTCCCTTTGGCTCCCTCTTTTCCTCTTGCCTGGCAGCTCCATCCTCAGCCTCTTTCTCCCAACGTAACTCTCATCTCTCCTACACACGTGTCCAAACCACTACCAATGATGGCTAGCTAATTAGCTATTTATACATTATTATAACTATTCCCCAATATTTGCGTGATATTTGTTCGCAAGCTAGACCAAAATTAAATCCTACCTGTCCATACTGTAGATGCCACTGCTACTCCTGCTGTAGTCGACAAAGATCCCGGCTATTGGGGAAGAAAGTGAAATCTTGTGACAGGGTTTTCAAATATCTTAGTTCAGGGGTGTTATCTTTTGTTATTATAAAATGTGTTTTCAAATGCGTTTCAAGCCTGGCCTATATTTATTATGCAGTATTAACCTATTTATTTACCAGTTATGACACTTACGGTTCCTGTGTGTTTTTATTTACATTTTTAGATTCTAGTTTTAATTTGAATTAGATTTATTTCCGTTAGTTTAGTTCCATTAAATGACCAGTCGTGGAGCGTGACTGGTCTGTGTGTGGGGAAAAATACGGTGAAATGCACCTTTCACCTTGTTTTCACAAATCTGAAATGGGGTTTGTAATCCTGTGAAGGTTTTTTATTACTATCTAGTCAAGGTTTGATTGCGATGAGTACAGTCGTTATTTTTTAATCTAGACCTGGTATTTAATGGCCTGTTTGTAGAAAAAACAGTGAAATCCCTGTTTTCTCTGTTTTCACTAATAAAAAGTTTTCCTGAATATGAAATAAGGTTTTACATGTTGTTTAATAGGACTACCATCATACAAACCATTTACCATGTGTTCTTATTGAAGTTCAGCCGTGCACCAGTTATGTTTGTGTGCAGAGGTTTTTGAAATCTTCTCAAAAATCTGAGGTTTTTGAACTCACCATATCGTCATACACTGCAAATTGACTGGCTTTATGTTGATTACTGGCTTTTGTTTATTATTGGCTTTATGTTGGAATATGATCTACAGCTGAAACAACAGAAAGTAAATGTCAAACTGGGTTTATTAGAAATCACGTGGTTAAGCGTAGCTGGTCAAGCTTGTTTATATATCCCTTAATAAAGTCTATACACACCCAATGTTTTAGAGGCTTTCAAAGCCAAATAAGTATGTCATGTACAGTATATATCCACCCTATTTGTGTTTCTGTGCTCAAACTGAGCTAAGAATGTGAACAAAACGCTAACTGTTGTGGACCAGCTCCTCTAGGGCGACAGTATCAAGATTCAAGATTCAAGAGGTTTATTCGTCACATACATACACATACTTTCATACATGTATGCAGTGAAATGTCAATGCAACGCACTCGGTGATTACTCACATTATAACCTAAACCTAACCTAAACCCACTAACTGATTCCTAAAACGTAATGCAGTAAGTCGAATACTAAAGAATAAAATACAATATATAGAATAAAATACATTAAGAACTTAAAGTTAATGCAGAGTGGGGGTACAAAATAGAAATAAAGGGAATAGACCTATGTATATGGGATAGGCTTATGTTTACGGGATAGGCTATTATATATATACAGATATGTTCATTAAAGTGGCATGTGAATAAGTGAGGTAGTGTGTGTGAGATATACAGCACAGTATACAACAGTACGGCGCAGTGATACGGTAACACCGAACAGAACAGCAATACAGCACAGTATGCAGTAACCCCGAACAGTAATACAGTATGCGGTACAGTATGCAGTACAGTAAGGTATTGGAACCTATGTGTGTGTCTCAGTGAGGACCCCTGGTGAGGTCAGCATTGACAGTTCTTATGGCTTGTGGGAAGAAACGCCGACTCAGTCTCTCTGTTTTCACTGTGTCCCTGCGGAGGCGCTTGCCTGACTGCAGCAGCTGGAACATTCCGTTGTTGGGGTGATGAGGATCCTTCATGATCCTACAGGCTCTGCCTTTACACCTCCTGGTATATAAGTCCTGCAGGGAGGGGAGGGTAGTTCCAGTGGTACGTTCAGCTGAACACACCACCCTCTGCAGGGCCCGCCTGTCCTGTGCAGTGCAGTTCCCAAACCAGGCAGTGATGTTGCCTGTCAGGATGCTCTCCACCGCTCCAGAGTAGAAGGACTTGAGGATCCTCACGAGACCCGGAATGTCTTTAGCTTTCTGAGGTGGTAAAGACACTGCCTCGCCTTTCTCATCAGAGTGTCTGTTTGTGAAGTCCATGTTAAATCCTCTGTGATGTGGACTCCCAGGTACTTGAAGCTGCTCACCCTGTCAACAGAAGTCCCATTAATCACCAAAGGCGCGTGCGTCCTCGGTTGTAATCCTCGCCTAAAGTCCACAATCAGCTCCTTAGTTTTGATGACGTTCAGGTGGAGGCTGTTGTCCTGGCACCAGAGTGACAGGTCCATCACCTCCTCGCGGTAGGCCTTCTCATCGCAGTCGGTGATCAGGCCCTCGACCACGGTGTCGTCAGCAAACTTGATGATGGAGTACAGTACAGGGAGTACAGTAGGGGGCTGAGGACGCAGCCCTGGGGGGATCCTGTGTTCAGAGTAAAGAAGCTGGACATGTGCTTCCCCACCCTAACCACCTGGGGCCTCGCTGTGAGGAAGTCCAGGATCCAGGCACAAAGCGGAGTATTCAGTCAGTCTGGTGGGGACTATGGTATTGAAAGAAGAACTATAATCGATGAACAGCAATCTCACATAGGCCCCCTTCTGGCCATCACGGCGCGCGAGCGTGGTGTGCAGTACCTGGGAGACCGCGTCATCCGTGGATCTGTTCTGCCGGTACGCGAACTGCAACGGGTCCAAGGTGCAGGGGAGGGAGCCGCACATATAATCCTTAATCAGCATCTCGAAACACTTCATGACCACCGAGGTGAGGGCCACCGGACGGTAGTCATTCAGGCAGGCAGGAGAGGCGATCTTCGGGGCAGGAATGATGGTGGACCTCTTGAAACAGGACGGGACAGCTGATTCAGCCAGAGAGATGTTAAATATTGTAGTGAACACCGGGGCTAGCTGGTTAGCACAGGCCTTCAGTACTCGCCCAGATATGTCATCTGGGCCCGCAGCTTTCTTGGTGTTCACACGTATCAGAGCCCTCCTGACGTCATGCTCACACAGTTCTCACAGTTCATTCACATCGCATAGTTTCATTTCATTTTTTTTCATCTTTATTTAGAATCGGGATATATCATGATCTCCTTTGCAAATTGATCGAGAAAATGTCCCGTAAGTCATTTTCTTTTAAAACGAAATATTCCTTGATGGCGATCTGGGGCTGCAGCTGCAGGAAAGGCCTTCTCTCTGCTTGCAAACTACACCCTGTTCACAGCAACCACGTGATTTCTGATAAATCCACTTTGACTTTCACTTTCACTTTCTGATTGCCTCAGTCACAAAGTTCAGCTCACATTGTTTTGCGTTGAGACAAATGGTAAAAATCCTCAACCAAGCCCCCCTTATGTAAGGCAAGTCCTTTAAAGGCAGACTGACTTTTAAAAGAGGGGTGGGGAGAGCAGCAGAGGGGTGGGGACCTCTCAGCTGTGAGTATAAGATACTGCAGAAATTGTGCAAGCACACAGTGGACTTGGACGACAGCAATATTGTACACATAGTAATTTACTATTGGGCAAAACCAAACAAAGTTTTAGGACACTTCAGTCTGCCTCAGTGGATATTTGCTGCAGTTTCCTCAGTTTCCACATACGGAACAGACTTAAAAGTAAGTAGTGTCACAAAAACATTAATGGTTGATCTGTCTGGCTGTATTAAGTAGAAATGAGGATGAGACCTAAACTTATCACTGTGGCCTTTTCATTTTGTTGTTCCACAGAACATTGCTGTACTTGTACTAATAGTATTATGGTATTGTATACAGCCGCTGGAGTAGTAGTCTGCAGTCAGACGGTGGACTCTTCCTGGAGCTGTAGAAATACTGTAATGTCAACTGAAAAACTAAAAATAGCTTTCCTATCATAAGACCACAGGAAAGCTTTCATTCTGCTGCATTCATGCCAAGTGTGGCATTGTCTAATGCCTTTGT
Organism: Zeus faber; assembly: GCF_960531495.2. NCBI lineage: Eukaryota > Metazoa > Chordata > Actinopteri > Zeiformes > Zeidae > Zeus > Zeus faber. The sequence goes on along the minus strand of NC_137196.1, from coordinate 25,915,906 downwards.
AGTAAAGAACATATATTCAGATTGGAGTATGACACAAGTTACACATGAAGATATTATTCAGATATTATTTACAGTGATTTTACACCAGCTCATTCATAATGTGTACATAAAACAAATATATACATTTTCTCATTTTAAGGATCCCTATGGATACTCCTATGCATGATGACATGATGAGAGAGGTTGCAGAGTGTCTGGGGAACAACGATGCACCCACAGCAGCATCAAAGATCCAGAAATATTTGGAAGACCTGGACAAAATTCCACTGAATATGGCCATCACCGGGGAGTCAGGCTCTGGGAAATCCACCTTTGTTAATGTCTTCAGAGGGATTGACAACAAGGATGAGGAAGCTGCTCCCACAGGTTGTGTGGAAACCACCATCGAGAGTAAAGAATACCCCCATCCAAATTACCCAAATGTTAAATTATGGGATCTCCCCGGCATTGGAACCACCAATTTCCCAGCCAACCAGTATCTGAGGCACGTTGGATTTGAAAAGTTTGACTTCTTCATCATCGTCTCAGCGGATCGTTTCAGAGAAAATGATGCAAAACTGGCTCAGGAGATCAAGAAAATGGGCAAGAAATTCTACTTTGTCCGATCTAAGATTGACAACAACCTACGCGATGAGGAGAGGAGTCAGAGGGACTTCAATGCAGAAAGGACTCTTCAGAAAATGAGAGAAAATTGCATTTCAGGTTTGCATTTTCTTAAAAATTATTATGGGAGAGATATTACAGTGGAAAAACATTTGGAATATTTACTTTGTAGTTTCACTTTAAAACAGGGCAAACCTTCTCAATCTAATTTTAGGTGAGCGAACCTACTACTGTTGTCCTTAGAAATGAATGGTGTCACTTACAATGTCCTCCTAGGAACGTAATGTTATGTCAGATTGATATCCATTATGAATTATATTTTATGGCCATGCCAGTGCTTTCAAGTGACTCATGTTTAAGTTGTGACTTTAACAGTTTATATTCTACTATATTCCGTTTGTCACAGGACTTGTGAATCAAGGCGTGGAGTCTCCTCAAGTCTTCCTGATCTCCAATTTTGATCTTCATTTGTACGACTTCCACAAACTCCAGGAGACCATGGAGAGAGACCTTCCTTCACACAAGAGGAATGCCCTGCTGTTTTCCCTCCCCAGTGTCAGCCTGGGAATCATCTCTAAGAAGAAAGATGCTTTTCACTCCAAGATCCAGTACCAAGCATTATTGTCTGCTGCTGTAGCAGCTGTACCAGCTCCTGGGCTTTCATTTGCTGTTGATGTAGGCATTCTGGTCGGGGTCATCAGAGGCTATAAGCTGGGGTTTGGTCTTGATCACCAGTCACTGGAGAAACTGGCTCGGAGTGCAAAGACGTCCTTGGGTGACCTACAAGCAGTCATAAAATCTGACCTTGCTTCAAATGAAATAAGCAAAGAGCTCGTCATTAAACTGCTGTCAATGTCTGTAAGTGGAGCTGCACTGATGGCAGTCGAGGAAGGGGCCAGATTCATTCCTATATTTGGAATTGCGGTAGCAATGAGTATTTCTTTTCTATCCACTTACAGGTATTTAAGTTCTGCTCTAGACATGCTTGCCAAGGATGCACAGAATGTCTTGAAGAAGGCCTTGGCACAAGACACCTCATTGTGATTAATGTTTAAATAGGACCTATTGTGCTCTTTTCTGCACATACTAATATAGGTCTCTGGGGTCCCTGGTTGCTGAAAATACTGCTTAAACCACACCACCCCCACATAACACTGATCTTTAAACATATGTCCTTATTGGTTTTGAATGTTCAATAAATACATTCCATTCAACAGTGTTTGTGTGTTGCTCCATTCTGGTCTGCAGAACATTTCAATCACATCGAGCTGCATGTAAACAGCAGCACTGCCCCCTACCCGTACCATCTGGTATCCGTGTTGGCCAGGATTAATGTTTAAATGGGACCTATCATGCTCTTTTCTGCACATGTTAATATAGTGAAACGTTTGAGGCTATGACAAAAATGAGATATTAATGCTGCATGTGAGGTATCTTGGAGGGTGTTGCGTCCCAAGACAGCCCCATCGTATAAGATAATTACTAAGAGACGGTGCCAGGGGGCCCGGAGATAAGGGAGGTGGAATGTGTCCTGTGACCTATGTAGGCGATCAAAGTGGTCACCATTGTCTTTGGGCAGGCATAAAAGAGCCCGCCCGAATTTTATTCGGCAGAGAATCCTTCCGGCTCGGTTCTCTCCCAGACCGTCCATGGCAAGTCTGGTCTGATGCTGTTCTTTTGTAATAAATCTATTATTTTACTTAAGTCAGCGTCAGCGGTCTCTCCTTCTTCATCAACACATCAAATACATCAAGAAACTACACATGTGATACATTTTTTGGGGGGAAAATATCTACATTTTAGTGACTGCTCGGGTTAGAATTGTCCTAAACAAATGGAAGTGGAAAGAAGAACTGGTCTCAAGAAATACTATGAGATCAAAATAGTAAGACATCAATGTCTGCCTTTCAAAGAAGACAAAACCTCCTACAGCATTATAGAGGATAGTGAAAAGAATCTACAACGCAGGGTGGACCAAGTAATCCTACCTATTTAGATGTCAGTCATGAAAACACCTGAAAATATAATATTATTATTATTATTAATATAATATTATTATAATATTATTATATTATTATATAATACAATATAATAAAAAATTGGTTGTTGGTTGATGCTGAAAGGACATATCTGCAGTTCGGTCCCTTTGAGAAATGGAACACACTGAAGTGCTTGGGCCCGCTGTTTAATTGGATCACAAAGGTGTCTTGTACTGGTTTGAGTCACCCAATTCCACACTAAATCAGTGATTAATACTGAGACAAACAATTTAATGTTTAATATGCAACAAAATGTGGAAGATATGTTTGCTGCTCACAAGGCAAATAGAAAATGGAAAATGTAGAGAAAACAACAATCCACAGCTAAAGTCTATCAACACACACCCACTGTTTTAGATGCTTTCAAAGCCTAATTAGAATGTCATGTGTCCACGGAGACCTGTTCACACACACATACAGAACACCATACGTACAGATCAAATCACAAGGAGTGATTGAAGCAGCCTCAAACAAAAGACAACAACATAAGAACATTTCAAAAGACAACTACAACAATACAGGACACGCGCTGAAGTCAATCTCATGATTCAATAGATCAGGTACTAAATCAGGTGCCGGTCTCACATCTAAGAAATTCACAAAATCAGCAGTAGGCCTTGATATTTTACATCCAATTATTGGCATTCATCATTTGACAGGTACAAAGGAGACACAACAATACACAGGATGTTATTGCTATACACATTGTCCCTACGCTCAAGGAGGGAACCTCAGGCAGTGCCACCATGAAACTCCAGAACTCCATGAAAAGCTGCAACAACCACTGGGAAAAAGAAATAAAGATTCTTCCAAAAAATAGAATGACAACAACTTGCTTTCAGTATGCACACCAACAATGAAATTATGACCTCTTGCATTATATTACTGGTTATTCATTGTCACAAAAAAATATAATTTATCACAATGAAATGTTCAGTGTCTGCATCAAGACATTCTGAGCACCTTTGGCAAAGATGTCTCGAACAGAATTGAGACAGTTGTAAGTGGACAGAAAATAAAGAGATATAACAACATAGAACTTGATTTTTGAGTGAAAAGCATCTTCCTTGTTAGAGAAGATTCCCAGGCTGACATTGGGGAGGACAATGAGCAGGGCATTCCTCTTGTGTGAAGGATGTTCTCTCTCCATGGTCTCCTGGAGGATGAGGAAATGGCTACTACTACAGCAGCTTTAAACAAAAATATAATACTATTAGCAGAAATACGGCAATGTTCTGTTGAACACCAAACTGAAAAGGCCATGGTGAGGAGCCTAGGTCTATGAAAACTCTGTGCTCAGTTTTCCAAACTTATTATTATTTACTATTTAGGAAAGATATACGATTTTCTGTTTGTCTTGCAGCATTTCTTACGACTGGTCTTTACTTCTCCTTTTTCCTGATCTACCATTTGGATCCAGATGTGGTCCAGTGTATTACAATAGTTGACATGCAGAAGCATGTTGTGCACATAAGTTTTGGAACTTTTTATTTCTTTCAGCAAACAGAGATGTTTGCAAACCGTACATTGGCCTATTTGCTGGCTCACTGGCAGGCTGCAAACACCGTATTTGGATGTAGTCTGTGGACTCATTGTACTTAGTCCAATCCTATCAGTGTACTGCTAAAGAGAACAATATCAGTGATGGCAGTGCCTGAGGAAAGACAGGAATCTTCCTTCATGAGCTTCATAGTGAAGGGATACCTGGAATTACTAATTCACACAAATTCTGAGGATTTCCCACCGTAAATGCAAGCGAACAACTTATTAATATTGAATGCAAATTTTAGTATTTTGAGTATTTTTAGAGCTTATAGAGCTTGCTGTGCGTAATCACCGGGTGCCATGACATTTCACTGCATACTGTATATGTATGACTGTATGTACAGTATATGTATGTGACAAATAATCTCTTGAACTGGAACTTGAACCTGAAATGCCCGAAGGACTTTTTCTCATGTGACAAGCCAGTCAGTCAGATAGATACAGTTAACACCATGTTCCATATGTTGAAACAGATCAAACTCCAGAAAATACCATTTCAGCTTCAACCAAGTACAAATCTACACAAAAATAAAAAACTCTGGGTTTGCCTGCACAGTGAGCCTTTTTTTTGGGGAGTTCTGGAGGGTCACATTCGCTCTGGAATCACAACTGAAAGAAATGGGAAGGCCCTGATTTGAGTTCTCTCCCTAATGACATGCTTGCCAAGGATGCTCAGAATGTCTTGATGAAGGCCCCTGCATCAGACAACTCATTGTGACTCTTCTCTTTCTTTGGGCCGCTCCCGTTAGGGGTCGCCACAGTGGATAATCTGCCTCCAACACCTTCTGTTCTGCGCATCTTCCTCCCTGACACCAACCGCCTGCATGTCCTCCCTCACCACATCCATAAAGCTTCTCTTTGGCTCCCTCTTTTCCTCTTGCCTGGCAGCTCCATCCTCAGCCTCTTTCTCCCAACGTAACTCTCATCTCTCCTACACACGTGTCCAAACCACTACCAATGATGGCTAGCTAATTAGCTATTTATACATTATTATAACTATTCCCCAATATTTGCGTGATATTTGTTCGCTAGCTAGACCAAAATTAAATCCTACCTGTCCATACTGTAGATGCCACTGCTACTCCTGCTGTAGTCGACAAAGATCCCGGCTATTGGGGAAGAAAGTGAAATCTTGTGACAGGGTTTTCAAATATCTTAGTTCAGGGGTGTTATCTTTTGTTATTATAAAATGTGTTTTCAAATGCGTTTCAAGCCTGGCCTATATTTATTATGCAGTATTAACCTATTTATTTACCAGTTATGACACTTACGGTTCCTGTGTGTTTTTATTTACATTTTTAGATTCTAGTTTTAATTTGAATTAGATTTATTTCCGTTAGTTTAGTTCCATTAAATGACCAGTCGTGGAGCGTGACTGGTCTGTGTGTGGGGAAAAATACGGTGAAATGCACCTTTCACCTTGTTTTCACAAATCTGAAATGGGGTATGTAATCCTGTGAAGGTTTTTTATTACTATCTAGTCAAGGTTTGATTGCGATGAGTACAGTCGTTATTTTTTAATCTAGACCTGGTATTTAATGGCCTGTTTGTAGAAAAAACAGTGAAATCCCTGTTTTCTCTGTTTTCACTAATAAAAAGTTTTCCTGAATATGAAATAAGGTTTTACATGTTGTTTAATAGGACTACCATCATACAAACCATTTACCATGTGTTCTTATTGAAGTTCAGCCGTGCACCAGTTATGTTTGTGTGCAGAGGTTTTTGAAATTTTCTCAAAAATCGGAGGTTTTTGAACTCACCATATCGTCATACACTGCAAATTGACTGGCTTTATGTTGATCACTGGCTTTTGTTTATTATTGGCTTTATGTTGGAATATGATCTACAGCTGAAACAACAGAAAGTAAATGTCAAACTGGGTTTATTAGAAATCACGTGGTTAAGCGTAGCTGGTCAAGCTTGTTTATATATCCCTTAATAAAGTCTATACACACCCAATGTTTTAGAGGCTTTCAAAGCCAAATAAGTATGTCATGTACAGTATATATCCACCCTATTTGTGTTTCTGTGCTCAAACTGAGCTAAGAATGTGAACAAAACGCTGACTGTTGTGGACCAGCTCCTCTAGGGCGACAGTATCAAGATTCAAGATTCAAGAGGTTTATTCGTCACATACATACACATACTTTCATACATGTATGCAGTGAAATGTCAATGCAACGCACTCGGTGATTACTCACATTATAACCTAAACCTAACCTAAACGCACTAACTGATTCCTAAAACGTAATGCAGTAAGTGGGGGGTACAAAATAGAAATAAAGGGAATAGACCTATGTATATGGGATAGGCTTATGTTTACGGGATAGGCTATTATATATATACAGATATGTTCATTAAAGTGGCATGTGAATAAAGTGAGGTAGTGTGTGTGAGATATACAGCACAGTATACAACAGTACGGCGCAGTGATACGGTAACACCGAACAGAACAGCAATACAGCACAGTATGCAGTAACCCCGAACAGTAATACAGTATGCAGTACAGTAAGGTATTGGAACCTATGTGTGTGTCTCAGTGAGGACCCCTGGTGAGGTCAGCATTGACAGTTCTTATGGCTTGTGGGAAGAAACGCCGACTCAGTCTCTCTGTTTTCGCTGTGTCCCTGCGGAGGCGCTTGCCTGACTGCAGCAGCTGGAACATTCCGTTGTTGGGGTGATGAGGATCCTTCATGATCCTACAGGCTCTGCCTTTACACCTCCTGGTATATAAGTCCTGCAGGGAGGGGAGGGTAGTTCCAGTGGTACGTTCAGCTGAACACACCACCCTCTGCAGGGCCCGCCTGTCCTGTGCAGTGCAGTTCCCAAACCAGGCAGTGATGTTGCCTGTCAGGATGCTCTCCACCGCTCCAGAGTAGAAGGACTTGAGGATCCTCACGAGACCCGGAATGTCTTTAGCTTTCTGAGGTGGTAAAGACACTGCCTCGCCTTTCTCATCAGAGTGTCTGTTTGTGAAGTCCATGTTAAATCCTCTGTGATGTGGACTCCCAGGTACTTGAAGCTGCTCACCCTGTCAACAGAAGTCCCATTAATCACCAAAGGCGCGTGTGTCCTCGGTTGTAATCCTCGCCTAAAGTCCACAATCAGCTCCTTAGTTTTGCTGACGTTCAGGTGGAGGCTGTTGTCCTGGCACCAGAGTGACAGGTCCATCACCTCCTCGCGGTAGGCCTTCTCATCGCAGTCGGTGATCAGGCCCACCACAACGCGGTCGTCAGAAAACTTGATGATGGAGTACAGTACAGGGAGTACAGTAGGGGGCTGAGGACGCAGCCCTGGGGGGATCCTGTGTTCAGAGTAAAGAAGCTGGACATGTGCTTCCCCACCCTAACCACCTGGGGCCTCGCTGTGAGGAAGTCCAGGATCCAGGCACAAAGCGGAGTATTCAGTCAGTCTGGTGGGGACTATGGTATTGAAAGAAGAACTATAATCGATGAACAGCAATCTCACATAGGCCCCCTTCTGGCCATCACGGCGCGCGAGCGTGGTGTGCAGTACCTGGGAAACCACGTCATCCGTGGATCTGTTCTGCTGGTACGCGAACTGCAACGGGTCCAAGGTGCAGGGGAGGGAGCCGCACATATAATCCTTAATCAGCATCTCGAAACACTTCATGACCACCGAGGTGAGGGCCACCGGACGGTAGTCATTCAGGCAGGCAGGAGAGGCGATCTTCGGGGCAGGAATGATGGTGGACCTCTTGAAACAGGACGGGACAGCTGATTCAGCCAGAGAGATGTTAAATATTGTAGTGAACACCGGGGCTAGCTGGTTAGCACAGGCCTTCAGTACTCGCCCAGATATGTCATCTGGGCCCGCAGCTTTCTTGGTGTTCACACGTATCAGAGCCCTCCTGACGTCATGCTCACACAGTTCTCACAGTTCATTCACATCGCATAGTTTCATTTCATTTTTTTTCATCTTTATTTAGAATCGGGATATATCATGATCTCCTTTGCAAATTCATCGAGAAAATGTCCCGTAAGTCATTTTCTTTTAAAACGAAATATTCCTTGATGGCGATCTGGGGCTGCAGCTGCAGGAAAGGCCTTCTCTCTGCTTGCAAACTACACCCTGTTCACAGCAACCACGTGATTTCTGATAAATCCACTTTGACTTTCACTTTCACTTTCTGATCGCCTCAGTCACAAAGTTCAGCTCACATTGTTTTGCGTTGAGACAAATGGTAAAAATCCTCAACCAAGCCCCCCTTATGTAAGGCAAGTCCTTTAAAGGCAGACTGACTTTTAAAAGAGGGGTGGGGAGAGCAGCAGAGGGGTGGGGACCTCTCAGCTGTGAGTATAAGTTACTGCAGAAATTGTGCAAGCACACAGTGGACTTGGACGACAGCAATATTGTACACATAGTAATTTACTATTGGGCAAAACCAAACAAAGTTTTAGGACACTTCAGTCTGCCTCAGTGGATATTTGCTGCAGTTTCCTCAGTTTCCACATACGGAACAGACTTAAAAGTAAGTAGTGTCACAAAAACATTAATGGTTGATCTGTCTGGCTGTATTAAGTAGAAATGAGGATGAGACCTAAACTTATCACTGTGGCCTTTTCATTTTGTTGTTCCACAGAACATTGCTGTACTTGTACTAATAGTATTATGGTATTGTATACAGCCGCTGGAGTAGTAGTCTGCAGTCAGACGGTGGACTCTTCCTGGAGCTGTAGAAATACTGTAATGTAAACTGAAAAAACTAACAACAGCTTTCCTATCATAAGACCACAGGAAAGCTTTCATTCTGCTGCATTCATGCCAAGTGTGGCATTGTCTAATTCCTTTGTAGTAAAGAATATATATTCAGATTGGAGTATGACACAAGTGACATGTGAAGATACTATTCAGATATTATTTACAGTGATTTTATACCAGCTCATTTATAATGTGTAAATTTAAAATCATATGTTTTCTCATTTTAAGGATCCCTATGGATACTCCAATGGATGATGACATGATGAGAGAGGTTGCAGAGTGTCTGGGGAACAACGATGCACCCAGAGCAGTGTCAAAGATCCAGAAATATTTGGAAGACCTGGACAAAATTCCACTGAATATGGCCATCACCGGGGAGTCAGGCTCTGGGAAATCCACCTTTGTTAATGTCTTCAGAGGGATTGACAACAAGGATGAGCGAGCTGCTCCTACAGGTTGTGTGGAAACCACCATCGAGAGTAAAGAATACCCCCATCCAAATTACCCAAATGTTAAATTATGGGATCTCCCCGGCATTGGAACCACCAATTTCCCAGCCAACCAGTATCTGAGGCACGTTGGATTTGAAAAGTTTGATTTCTTCATCATCGTCTCAGCGGATCGTTTCAGAGAAAATGATGCAAAACTGGCTCAGGAGATCAAGAAAATGGGCAAGAAATTCTACTTTGTCCGATCTAAGATTGACAACAACCAACGCGATGAGGAGAGGAGTCAGAGGGACTTCAATGCAGAAAGGACTCTTCAGAAAATGAGAGAAAATTGCATTTCAGGTTTGCATTTTCTTAAAAATTATTATGGGAGAGATATTACATTGAAAAAACATTTGGAATATTTACTTTGTAGTTTAACTTTAAAACAGGGCAAACCTTCTCAATCTAATTTTAGGTGAGCGAACCTACTACTGTTGTCCTTAGAAATGAATGGTGTCACTTACAATGTCCTCCTAGGAACATAATGTTATGTCAGATTGATATCCATTATGAATTATATTTTATGGCCATGCCAGTGCTTTCAAGTGACTCATGTTAAAGTTGTGACTTTAACAGTTTATATTCTACTATATTCCGTTTGTCACAGGACTTGTGAATCAAGGCGTGGAGTCTCCTCAAGTCTTCCTGATCTCCAATTTTGATCTTCATTTGTACGACTTCCACAAACTCCAGGAGACCATGGAGAGAGACCTTCCTTCACACAAGAGGAATGCCCTGCTGTTTTCCCTCCCCAGTGTCAGCCTGGGAATCATCTCTAAGAAGAAAGATGCTTTTCACTCCAAGATCAAGTACCAAGCATTATTGTCTGCTGCTGTAGCAGCTGCACCAGTTCCTGGGCTTTCATTTGCTGTTGATGTAGGCATTCTGGTCGGGGTCATCAGAGGCTATAAGCTGGGGTTTGGTCTTGATCACCAGTCACTGGAGAAACTGGCTCAGAGCGCAAAGATGTCCTTGGGTGACCTACAAGCAGTCATAAAATCTGACCTTGCTTCAAATGAAATAAGCAAAGAGCTCGTCATTAAACTGCTGTCAATGTCTGCAAGTGGAGCTGCACTGATGGCAGTCGAGGAAGGGGCCAGATTCATTCCTATATTTGGAATTGCGGTAGCAATGGGTTTTTCTTTTATGTCCACTTACAGGTATTTAAGTTCTGCTCTAGACATGCTTGCCAATGATGCACAGAATGTCTTGAAGAAGGCCTTGGCACAAGACATCTCATTGTGATTAATGTTTAAATAGGACCTATTGTGCTCTTTTCTGCACATACTAATATAGGTCTCTGGGGTCCCTGGTTGCTGAAAATACTGCTTAAACCACACCACCCCCACATAACACTGATCTTTAAACATATGTCCTTATTGGTTTTGAATGTTCAATAAATACATTCCATTCAACAGTGTTTGTGTGTTGCTCCATTCTGGTCTGCAGAACATTTCAATCACATCGAGCTGCATGTAAACAGCAGCACTGCCCCCTACCCGTACCATCTGGTATCTGTGTTGGCCAGATCAAGAAAAATTGAATGGGGCATATAAGTAGAAAAGATTATTCTTATATTGTTGTTTGCACGGTGTTTGCAGCCTGCAAACATCGTATTTGGATGAAGTCTGTGGACTCATTGTACTTAGTCCAATCCTATCAGTGTACTGCCAAAGAGAACAATATCAGTGATGGCAGTGCCTAAGGAAAGACAGGAATCTTCCTTTATGAGCTTCATAGTGAAGGGATACCTGGAATTACTAATTCACACAAATTTGGAGGATTTCACACCGTAAATGCAAGCGAACAACTTATTAATATTTAATGCAAATTTTAGTATTTTGAGTATTTTTAGAGCTTATAGAGCTTGCTGTGCATTATCACCGGGTGCCATGACATTTCACTGCATACTGTATATGTATGACCATATGTACAGTGTATGTATGTGACAAATAATCTCTTGAACTGGAACTTGAACCTGAAATGCCTGAATGTCTTTTTCTCATGTGACAAGCCAGTCAGTCAGATAGATACAGTTAACACCATGTTCCATATGTTGAAACAGATCAAACTGCAGAAAATACCATTTCAGCTTCAACCAAGTGCAAATCTACGCAAAAATAAAAAACTCTGGGTTTGCCTGTACAGTGAGCCTTTTTTTTGGGAGTTATGGAGGGTCACATTCGCTCTGGAATCACAACTGAAAGAAATGGGAAGGCCCTGATTTGAGTTCTCTCCCTGATGACATGCTTGCCAAGGATGCTCAGAATGTCTTGATGAAGGCCCCTGCATCAGACAACTCATTGTGACTCTTCTCTTTCTTTGGGCCGCTCCCGTTAGGGGTCGCCACAGTAGATAATCTGCCTCCAACACCTTCTGTTCCTTGATCCTCCTCCCTGACACCAACCGCCTGCATGTCCTCCCTCACCACATCCATAAAGCTTCTCTTTGGCTTCCTCTTTTCCTCTTGCCTGGCAGCCCCATCCTCAGCCTCTTTCTCCCAACATAACTCTCATCTCTCCTACGCATGTGTCCAAACCATCTCAATCTGGCCTCTCTCACTTTTCCACCAAACTGTCCAACCTGAGCTGTCCCTCAAATGTACTCATTCTTAATCCTGTCCATCCTTGTCACTCCCAATGAAAATCTCAACATCCTCAACTCCGCCACCTCCAGTTCAGCCACCTGCCTTTTTGTCAGTGCCACCGCCTTAAAACCGTACAACATAGCTGGTCTCACTACCGTCCTGTACACCTTCCCCTTCACTCTTGCTGGAACCCTTCTGTCACAGATCTCTCCGGACACTCTTCTCCACCCACTCCACCCTGCCTGTACTCTCTCCTTCACCTCTCTCCCGCACTCTCCGCTGCTTTGGATGGTCGACCCCAAGTACTTGAACTCATCTGCCTTCTCCACCTCCACTCCTTGCATTCTCAGCTTTTCACCACCCTCCCTCCCATTCAGGCACATGTATTCTGTCTTACTCCTGCTGACTTTCATTCCTCTTCTCTCTAACGCATGCCTCTGCTTCTCCAGGCTCTCCTCAACCTGCTCCCTACTCTCGCTACAGATCACAATGTCATCCGCGAACATCATAGTCCACAGACTCCTGCCTGATTTCATCTGTTAACCTGTCCATCACCATTGTAAACAAGAAAGGGCTCAGAGCTGATCCTTGATTCCCACCTCCACTTTGAATGCCTTCGTCACGCCTACTGCACACCTTACTACTGTCTGACTGCCCTCATACATATCCTGACCACTCTTACATACTTCTCTGTCAACCCCGACTTCCTCATTCAATACCACACCTCCTCTCTCGGCACCCTATCATAGGCTTTCTCTAAATCCACAAAGACGCAGTGCAACTCCCTCTGGCCTTCCCTCTACTTTTCCATCAGCATTCTTAAAGAAAGCATTGCATCTGTAGTACTCTTTCCTGGCATGAAACCATACTGCTGCTCGCTGATCCCCACCTCTCCTCTTAACCCAGCCTCCACTACCCTTTCCCACAGCTTCATACTGTGGCTGATCAAGTTTATTCCCCTGTAGTTACTACAGCTCTGTACGTCTCCCTTGTTCTTGAAGATGGGTACAAATACACTTCTTCTCCACTCCTCCGGCATCCTCTCCCTTTCCAGGATGGTGTTAAACAGTCTCGTTAGGAACACCACTGCCATCTCACCTAAACATTTCCATGCTTCCCCAGGTATGTCATCTGGGCCAACTGCCTTTCCACTCTTCATCTTCTTTAATGCTGTTCTCACCTCACCCTTGGTAATTTGCTACACTTCTTGATACACCATTCCCACATCATCCACTCTTCTCTCCCTCTCATTTTCTTCATTCATCAACTCCTCAAAGTACTCCTTCCAGCTTCTCAACACACTCTCAACTCGTAACCGTTCATTACCACCTATTGCCTGCCTTACTTCTTCTCTAAATTGCATGCAACACTCCTTTTTTAACTTCCACCATTTTATCTTTGGCTCTTCTTTCACTCTCTTCCTCTTCTTGGCCTCCAGAGTCATCCTACAGACCACCATCCGATGCTGCCTAGCAACACACTCCCCTACCACCACTTTGCAATCACTATTCTCTTTCAGATTGCACCTCCTGCATAAGATGTAGTCCACCTGTGTGCAGCTTCCTCCACTCTTGTATGTCACCCTGTGTTCCTCCCTCTTCTTTCAACACTTGAGACACCTCATTGTGACTAATGTTTGATATCATTTTCAGTGGCAAACAGTAGCAAATGGGAAAGTACAACATTTCTACTCAAGTGTGCAAGTGTTTTTTTTCTGTAGGTGAATACTCAGGCAGATCCTGATTACACTTATTTGCCTTTTCATATATTTATACACTTGGCATAAGTTAAAATATATATACATTTCCAAAAGAAAGCACAATTTTGATTCTTTAGGCAGTATGCAATTTTACTTTGTTTTGATTTTTGAAGTTTGTTGTGATTTATTTTGTTGCTTTGGTTTTTAGTTACATTTCTTGTTTTTCCATTGTAATTAAGCTGTCCACACAATCTTCACAACAGTTTATGGGCAGATAAGTAATACCTAATACATATGTAATACTTTTGGGGATAATGAGGGGCAAAAAAGTTTTGAACCCTTGGCCTACACAAAACGAAATTCTCCTTAATTTATAATCTTACCAATTTCAACAGCCGCATGTTCTTAGAGGATTATGTTTCCCAAAGGTGGAGCAGAGTTGTGGAGGTTTTTCAGCAGATGGAGCCTATAATCCTCTGACTCTCACAGCGCGTCCTGCACAAAACTGATGGAACTGGATGTGGCTTGATCTCACTGCTGTGCGCCCTCACATCTGGTCCTGGGATGGATCCGTCAGGAGCAGAAACCAGTTGGATGTGATTGATTCAGTTTGGGAAAGATTTGATGGAAATAATCGAGGGAGAGAGAGAGGCAGCGACAGCGAGATGAGGGAGAGAGAGAGGGAGAGAGAGAGAGGCGGTGCATCCTCCGGGACCATGTTGCACAAACTGCTGCTGCCAGTCGGTGAGTCTGAGGTCTGAGGTATCTGAAGTAATATCTGAGGTAATATCTGAGGTAGTATCTGAAGTATCAGAAGTATTACCTGAAGTATCTGAGGTATCTGAACTAATATCTGACGTAATATCTGAGGTAGTATCTGAATTACATATTCAATCTTTGTTTTACCTGATGATTGGCCAAACATTTTGCTTCTCTTATCCCTCTCCTCTCCTCCTCTCCTCCTCTTCTCTCCTCCCCTTCCCCTTCCCTCCTCTCCTCTCCTCTCCTCTCCTCTCCTCTCTACTCCTCTCCTCTCCTCTCGTCTCCTCTCCTCTCCTCTCCTCCCTACTCCTCTCCTCTCGTCTCCTCTCCTCTCCTCTCCTCTCCTCCCTACTCCTCTCCTCTCCTCTCCTCTCCTCTCCTCCCTACTCCTCTCCCCTCCTCTCCTCTCCTCTCCTCTCCTCTCCTCTCCTCTCCTCTCCTCTCCTCCTCTCCTCTCCTCTCCTCTCCTCTCCTCTCCTCTCCTCTCCTCTCCTCTCCTCTCCTCGCATCTCTTGTCTTCCATTCTTCTCTCCTCTCTTTTCACAGTGTTAGTTGCAAGCCTGATGCCTGAGTTGTCTGAAGCAACAACCAAAAAGAAAGCTCAAGGTAACCAGAGGGAACAAAATGACAATTCACACGAATAATCATAAATAAGAACAAACAAACAGTAAATATTTCCTGGTTGGACTCTAGTTGGGTTTGCCTTTCCTGGTTGCAAGGCGGTTAAATTGAGACATGTATTGCACTTTAAAGCCAATTACTCACCTGACTGGAACGACACCCGTCGCCCGGGCACCAACAGCGGTTCTCAAAACATTCTCGAAGTGACAAACCTCATCAGCAGGGAGGGGGAGCTGCAACTTGCATGTGTTTACCGAGGCTCTAAAATAGAACGCGTAGGAAAGCCCAAAAGGCAGCGGAGAGGTCCTTGGACCCCACCGTGGCAACTAGTCGTATGTCTCGAGAACACCCTCGGTTTCACACTGTGGCGGACAAAGGGGCGTGGTCAAGCACCGGCTGTGGACGATAGCACGGTTCCCTTTCCCGCGGCCACCAAGCTGCTCGGCAGGCGGGTTGTAAATGCAGTATTTTCACTATTTTTATTTTTTTCTTCTTTTGATTTGCTTCTGCGGGTAAACGTGCCGATCTCGCAGCTATTTTCAAGCCGCTCCCGGCCCCCAGAGTGACGCCTCCCGGAGATGGATAACACGGCAGACCTTGAGGCCGCAGAGCTGATCTGGTATTGTTGTTTCCCTTTTCCTAGTGAAGAACAACTCCGGGGTGACTCCCGCCGGCCAGTGTGGAGACTGGGTGAAGGAGCCGAGCGGAGGCTCTTTTACCTCCCCCAACTACCCCGAGAGATATCCGCCTGAGAGGGAGTGTGTCTACATCATAGAAGGTGACACGTCATCCCATCCCATCACGCACGCACACACACACACACACACACACACACACACACACACACACACACACACACACACACACACACACACACACACACACACACACACACACACACACACACAGTCACTCACCCTCGCCCTGCATCTCTCCCCAGCGTCTCCCCGTGAGTGCATCGACCTGTTCTTCGACGACAAGTACTCCATCGAGCCGTCCTGGGAGTGCAAGTTCGACCACATCGAGGTTCGCGACGGCCCCTTCGGCTTCTCGCCCATCATTGGCCGCTACTGCGGCCAGCAGAGCCCCTCCTATGTGCGCTCCAGTGGGCGGTACCTCTATATCAAGTTTGTGGCCGACGGTGAGCTGGAGGCCATCGGTTTTTCGGCCCGATACAACTTCACGAAAGGTGAGGAGTGCGGGAGAGGCAAGTAGAGGAGCACGCACAGCACGCCGCATCAATTGAATGGCTGTCTCTTAAAAAGCTACGTGTCGGCTAAAGAACGTTGTCAAACATGGAAGCTTGAAGGATTTTTTTAACAAAACAATCTCATGGATTGGCACTTTCATGCTAAATTTCGATGATTGCTGACAGGAACATCATGACTCCTGCATTTAAAAGTAGAATCTGATTCACCTGCATCACTACTGTTTGTCGATGGAAACTCATCCAGTTGGCCTTTAAATATAATGCATTAAAGGTGCCTAACAACGCAAACACTTTTGCGTTGTTGGGCAATTTGTTGTTGGGCAATTTGTTGTTGGGAAATTTGTGAAAAACGAAAACAAAAAAACAAAAGAGCTTGAACTTGAACAATGATGGATTTCAAGTCGCCGCAGAGTCCAGACGTTTATTCGCCAGACTGCAAGGATCAGGTTACATGTCATTGAGAATGAGCTGGCTTGGGGCCGGCCGCGCAGAATCACCAGCCTCAGCTCAGGACAGCGGCCTCAGCTCAGGAGAGGGGATTTTTTTTATTTGCCATAGGCACACACAAAAACACACACACACACACACACAACACACACACACACACACACACACACACACACACACACACACACACACACACACACACACACACACACACACACACACACACACACACACACGCATGCGCAAACACGTGCACACACACACACGCACACAAAGGCGAGTTAATGAAAGCTTGTCTTCAGGGGAATACAGCTTGTCAGTGTTGACCTGCGGTAGCAGCTTAAGGGAGACCCGGGCAGAGTTTATTCACAGCAGATTTTTATAGGCCACCTACTCTGAAGATGGGAACAGATTAATCTGCATCATCCCTCAATCCCTTCACCCATGTATGTTTGTGTGTGTGTGTATGTGTGTGTGTGTGTGTGTGTATGTATGTATGTATGTATGTTGGTTTGTATGTATGTATGTATGTATGTATGTGTGTGTTTGTATGTACAGTATGTATGTGTGTGTGTTTGTATTTATGTATGTATGTGTGTATGTGTGTATGTACAGTATGTGTGTGTGTGTGTTTGTATTTATGTATGTATGTGTGTATGTGTGTGTGTGTGTATGTACAGTATGTGTGTGTGTTTGTATTTATGTATGTATGTGTGTATGTACGTATATATATATACGGTATATTTCTGTATGAATGTGTGTATGTATGTATATACTGTATATTTGTGTATGTATGTGTGTATGCATGTGTGTATTGTGGACTCTCTTGCTGTGTGAGGCAGTGGTGGGTTGTGGATTCATTCACCAGATATGGTAGAATGCAACAAAAACTGATTTATTTATAACTGTGGGGGATAGGGAGTAAGGGCTAAATTAAAACGGAATTTCTTCACCACAAACAGAGTCTTGGTCCCGATCATCCCCTCACCTAGCTGTGCGCCTTTCGTTTGTCTCGGGATGTTCTCTCCTCCAATGGTTGATCTCCATAGTTCACTCACTTACACACTCACTCACTCACTCACTCACTCACTCACTTCGCTCACTCCTTGCCTGCAGCTTCTCACTCCCAGAGTGAGCCAACGTTCCATGTTAGTGCTTTGGTGATGATTCGAGAGCTGCTTCACCTCCAGGGCTGCGTCAGGTGCCGGTCGTGGTACTGATTACGGAGAACTACGCCCAACTTCAGCCTGTTCTTGAATGGGCACTGTCCGTGGTCCTGCTCCCGAGCCGCCGTGGAGAGTCTTGGCAACCCATGGGCCCCGCAGTGTACATGAACGTATATACAGTGTCGTGCGCATGTGTGTGTGTGTGTATCTATCTATCATCTATGTGTCTGTCTGTCTGTCTGTCTGCCTGTGTGCCTCTTGACAACCCTTCTTTGGTGTCTATTCACTGTCTTTCCTTCTCCTATTTGAGTGAATTTGGTCGGCCACTGAAAGATGAGATAAGAGAGGGCGGATAAGGTAGATGATATAGCATAAGACATTGGGGGGAAATTCAGAAAGTATTCGATTAAGACGTGTGAGAGAAAAATGCATATGATCAACTATTTGAGTGATGTTTTCACATGTTTTACATAGGACAATAGCTTTTCGTACATTACATGGGTTTTAAAACATTACCTCTGGGTTTTTAAGGAGCCTCCCAGAGTTTATGTAAAGAGACTGTTCTTTCTCAATAATGTCAATTGTAGTATTGAAGAACCAGATCACATTCCATCCTCATTCAACCTTGTATGGAGATAAGGATAACCCCAGGGGGCTTGAAAGAGCATTGTATGGCATAGTAGGATTGTACCTGTGAGCGGAGTTTGATTGTTAAATCACTGCTTGAGGGTAACACCCGGGGAGACAATTGAGGGGCACAGTCTTGTAAATGACATCCGACCAATGGCACACAACCTCTCTTTGGTATAAAAAAAACTCTCTTGGTCAGAAGTTGGGGTAGACTGGTCAGAACACTGCTTTGGAGCAGTACTGAACCTTTTTCTTTATTCTGCAGAATAAATATCTATCTATCTATCTATCTATCTAAATATTCTTAGTTTTTGTTTTCTTGTAGCGGGCAGATAAACCTAACCGATCTTGCAGAAGAAATTCCTCCACAGACGTTTGAGAACTGCAGTACGCATAACGTGTTGTTTTTATTTTAAAATGGAAGTTTTACAAAGGAAGTTTTTACATCAAATGTAATGAGTCCTTCATGCCTTACTGCCAAATGTTAATCTCCTGCCTAATTCTACTCATCACCAGTGAATTAATTCCCCAAACACACACACACACACACACACACACACACACACAAACACAGTGAGTATTATGTAACGCAGGAATACACACACACACACACACACACATATATATATATATATATATAGGAGAGTATTCACTGCAGTAAATCAGTATATATATATATAAATAAATAAAGTTTAACTTGCAAAGAGATAAATGAAAATCTGTCCAAAGAATTAAACGTATTTCATATGATACATAACAATATATAACAGACATGAAGAATGCTAAGTTAATGAGATGCCCAAATGTCCCGGGAGCAAGTAACATGTGGTCATTCATTTTATATTTAAAGGAATCATTTTGGTTATTTTCCTTGTATGGATCAAGTTTTGTATAAAGCTCAGAAAAGCTCTCTCCCATCTTGATCGGTTGAAAACCAAATTGAATCCTTCAACGAGAGCTGGAAATGTCACATAATGTCATCTAATCGGTTCAAGAAACTAAATCAAGTGGTGTAGGGTTTAGAGTTTAGGATGTTTACATCACTTTGCATTACGCTACGTCATTTACAAGCCTGAACATATGCGGCTCCTCCATCATCATATTGTCTATATTTTTGGATTATTGAAATGAAGGTTCAAATTTTTAATCTCAATAATGTCACAACCACAGAGAGAGGGATTCACATGCATGTTATTTTGAAAAACACTGGATGCTTTGATGATTTTGCGACAATCGCAATCACAACCGAATAGAGGAGATTGAATTAACCATCATGGCAGCATGAGGGAAGCGTAAACCTGGGGATCGTGAGGATCCTCGGGAGGTGGAGAGGTCAGAGCAGGCTGTGTCCAAGTGGAACCTGAGGAGACCGGTTGTTTTGCCTGTAAAGCCATCCCTTACACACCAACCAGCCTCATTTACTGTCATTTGGAATGACTTATTTTTTATTCCAGGCTGGATAGTTTCAGAAGAGTATTCACTGCAGTAAATCAGCCTTTATGAATCTTGTCTTTGCATATGGATGCACATCCATGCAAAGAAGCGAACACACATGCGCGTGCTCACGCACACGCGGTGGAGGGGCTGTGAATAATCTGTTCTGAGCCAAAGTAGAAAACGGAAAAAAAAACTAAAAAATAAACTTGAGCGGATTAACAAAGAGCCCAGGCTGCTTAAGATATAGTTTAACCTCAGCTGTTCAGCAGTTCGTGACTGACTCCGCTGCTTGGATCACAACGATTCTCCACCACCTTGGAAAGACTTTATTAAAGATATTTTCTCAGAATAATAATAACAAAAGAAAATGAGTAAAATTTAAGAGTAATAAAGTATCTGTTCAAATAGTTACTCGAGTATCAGTTACTTTCAGTCAAACCCGTGTTAATTCTTCTGAATAGGAATGATCGGGGTTCTTTATTTTTTGCACATAAGTATGAAGACGTGCCATTGGGGGAAGGATAAGATACCCAAATTTTATGAACTTCAACGGTCAGTGAAGTGAGAGACAGGCCTCATGGTCCGACGTGAAAGTTCCAACCTGACGGAGGGAAGTGAGGGAGAGTTCAAACTGACCAAAGTATATACGAAAATGTATAAAAAAAACAAAAAACCCTCTATGACGTGTAAAAGTACATGTGCTTTGAAAGATTACTTAAGTGACTTCCTAAGTAATCAATAACGCAACTGATTCCATGTTTCATTACCAATGGCTGTTCAAAGTACACAAAGGTCCTTAAAGATGTGGTGGATGATGTGATGTTTTATTCATCTCATCGGTCTAATCTGTCCTGGACTAAGCTAGTGTACTGGGATTAATAATCCACCTAGATAGTAGATTTATCAGCACAAAGGTTTAGGGCACAATCTCTCATTCCTCTTGGTCTCACATGTTATTCATTGACTTATTTATTTGATTTCCCTGAAGGGGCGTCAGGTTGAATGGAGGGTGTTGGGCGAGCTTGCAGACACAGAGCTTAATGCGAGCCATTGTGACCTTCATGAGTGTATGGGAGTGTGTGTGTGCGCCAGCGCGCGCCGTGCGCTTGTTTTTTTCATTTTCTCCTTCTTTCTTTCTCTTATTAATACAGCACAAGTGCTTTTCTTTATTTATTTTGCGGTATTACCGAAAGATTTTCTACTTTACCCCAAAATCCTGTGTCTGCAATTATGAACAAAAAAAAAAAAAGAAGAAAAAACAGACAGCGGGAGTTTTTAAAGACAGGTTTTAGAGAAAAAAATATGTTGTAATCACTCCAAAGCAGAGCTTTGTCATTTGGGACGACGTTTGGGATGTTCCAACCGGAATAGAAGTTCCGGATAAGCTCTACTAGCAGGGTAACCTAGAGATTTCGGAAGGGAAGCCCCTATTAGAATTCTCCCACATTCATTTTTCTATAGACTCGCTTAGAAAGTACATGGATTTAACTGTTTTGTGCTTTTCTTTTAGATCCTGAGTTCAGAGATGCGGGGGCGCTGGCACCGCTGCCACGTGAGTATGGCATATGTGGTATTTTTATTTCTGAACCTTTTTTTTTGGCCCATGACCACAACAGTAATTAGAAAGTGTGACAAATGTTATTTTTTCCCCCTTTTATTATTATTAGTTTGGAGCCAATTGTGTGCATTGCAATTGAATGAGGCGAAATAAGAATTTTTCTGACCGTACTTAGAAAACCAGCGTTTCTGGTCAAAGAGCAGATCTGCGGTATCGCATTATTTACTTTTCTTATATCATGGAGCGTGGGGGTAGCTCCAAATGGATTGTATTGAAATTATGTTATATTCCAATGTCATTCAATGTCATTTTCACGACTCCACGTGTATAATTGGTGACCCCAGAGAACATCTGCCCTCGTGTCCGGCTGCCCAGTTATGGGCAGTCATGCCTTCATCAAACACATAGTCTCGGTTGTGCAACAAACCTGGGTTCATTTTTAAACCTGATGCTGCCGTCCCTGTTAGCTTTTCGTACAAAGGTAATTTTTTTTTTCTTTCTCCACAGTCTGTGACTTTGAGTTGAGCGGTCCCGAGGGCTTCGTGGAGTCGCTCCAGATCGCCAGAGAAAGCCGAGCCCTTCAGACGGAGGCGGTGGACTGCCGCTGGTACATCCGGGCTCCGCCCAAAGCGAGGGTGCGCATGTGTGTGTGTCTTGGTTGACAGTAATCGGTAATCTCAGGTCACTTCACTAATCTTAAATGAATCTCCATCAATCGTCTCCACCATTTTGACAAGACGCCAAGTGACCTGGATGAGTCATGGATGGAGGCGTTTTTTGTATTTTTTGGAGAAAAAAAAAAAACCCGCACTTTTAGATGTCCAAAAGTAAGCGTAGTGTCCGCATTCATATGACATTTTTATACACTCGTGATACCATTATGCCCCCGATCCAACCTGTCCTACCTGGACCCCCACCTCCGCTCCGCCCTTCCTCCACTCCACACAGATCTACATGCGTTTTCTGGAGTACGAGATGCACAACTCCAACGAGTGCAAGCGCAACTTCGTGGCCATCTACGACGGCAGCAGTTCGGTGGAACACCTGAAGAACAAGTTCTGCTCCACGGTGGCCAACGACGTGATGCTGGTCTCCTCCGTGGGCGTGGTCCGACTGTGGGCGGACGAGGGGAGCAGGAAGAGCAGATTCAGAATCCTCTTCACCACCTTCCATGAACGTGAGACTTTTATCTATTTTTTATCTGCTTTATTCATTTTTTTACAGCGTATTAGTTCATTTCTGTCTCGAAGCTCTACACCCTGTTGATCAGGGGTTTCAAACTCAACTTACCCGGGGGCCGCCGGAGGTAGAGTCTGGGTGAGGCTGGGCCGCATCAAGTATTCCACAAAAAAAGTACAACCAATCCAATCTTCTCAATCTTTATTAATAACAGTTTAGAACATGAAGGGTTCTTCAGAACCCAGGCTTCTCTTACCTACTCCTTGCTGCCAGAGACCTGACAGCGCTGCCTCTGACACAGCTGAGCCACATTTGGCTTGAGGGAGGAAGCAGTTGAGACCCTCAGTATGGCTTGAAGATGCTCATCAGTAAGTTTGGACCTGTACCTTGACTCATTAAAGTTCATGGTGGAGAAGAGCTTTTCACACAGATATGTCCATGTTACTCCACCTGCCTTAATTCTTAACATCAAGTGCGTTGTCTCGTGTTTTATATCTTTTAATTTCTTGCACTTTGTGATTAAATTGTTTTTGGTAAATTTGTTTTCCTTTACAATCGCACAAATGTGTCCTTTTTCCTGCTCTTTATTTCTCTTGTAATAATAATCTATAACTTCTTCTTTATAATATTCAGGATCTAACCACCATTTGGCTTTTGTTCTTGTCGCCCATCTCATGCTATTTGCTATCCATGTTATTCATTTCCCTTTCTATTGCAACACTCTGCTGTCTCTATTAGGTCACCCATTACTCTTGTGGAGTTTGCCCACTTCCTAAGTCCTCTGTACCTTGCACCAGGTGACAGGATATATTTTCCTTCCACTTGGTTTCACTCCGGAATCACGTTTCAACCAAGTGACTAACGTTGCTAATTTGCATTGGCTAACTTCTCAACAAACACCACCGGAAGCTGTCACGAGCCTGAGCCATGGTGGTCCATAAGTGATAAAAAAAAAGTATAAAACGACTCGCGCAACGACTCGGCAACAAAGTGCGTGTGAGAAAAACGCGCGGGCCGCACTAGCGCTAAACTTTGATGTCAAGTAGGAGGCCTCAATTGGCCCACGGGCCGCGAGTTTGAGACCCATGCTGTTGATGAAGGCAAATGAAAATGTAATACAGGACATGGAATCCCAGAGGCCAAACATCACTCATATATGATATACTGTATATCATAAGTATAACTGAATGCAAAAATAAATAACAGTGAGTTAAAGCACTTTAATTAATAGTAAAACAATTTGGCAAAGGTTTTTGATCTTTTTTTTTCTGCTTTAATCAGCTGAGGAAACACATTGTAAAATTGTTTTTTTATTGTTTTCTCTCGTTAATATTTACTGGCTCTATTTTTCAGATGATCATTTTCTCGGTTCTATGTCCTCTCGCATCTAGAACCATTTATCTGTGTATTTTCCATTTTTCTCTCCAATAAACCTTTGCCATTTTCCTTGTCACTTGTGTGATAATGACAAGCTCGTGTCTGGAATGCCCGGCTTGTATCTGATACAGGGCCGGCTCATCGTTGTGCACAATTTGCGATGCCAGTAGACATCAACGCTTCAGCGCTTTTTCATTCCATACCATCCATTTCATTATTTGACTCACTATCATATTTATTTTGTATTTAACCCTTGACAAACTCGTACCTCTGACTTTTTTTTTGGTTTGTTTGCTTTGCAGCTCCGTGTGAGAGAGACACTTTCTTCTGCCACAGTAACATGTGCATCAACAGCACCCTGGTCTGCAACGGCATCCAGAACTGTGTCTACCCCTGGGACGAGAACCACTGCAAAGGTACACGGAGACCTCACACCCGGAAAAAATTTAAACAAATGCGCATCAATTGTTTGGCGTTCTAAGCACGGGATGGACGCTATCCATGCAGAATGTAAATTGAGTGTAATATTGGATATTGGAAGAATATTGTTGGATAGTACCAGCCAGGGCTGGCTGGAGTAATACTTTTTTTCCTATAGGTCTGCTTCTTTCTGCTATTGCTTGAATATCTAAATGCTCAACCTCCGCCAGCCATACTTGCCTTTGTCATTTAATAGCCATTGTAGAGCGTCCCATTAGTAATATCACAGAGTATGAACAATATATTTGTTCATTATTGGGTTTGTCCAAATATGTTAAACATGAATACTGCGAATACTAGAATTTGGAAAAGCACCTCAATTACAACTTACTGGCCCGGAGAGCCAGTGGAAAATGTAGTTTTTTGTGAACTAGACGCTGGACTGGAACATTAGTGACTGGACCAAGCGTTTGTCTGTCCTCCCCTAACCAGAGAAGAGGAAAGCCAGCATCCTGGACACGCTGGATCACACCAATCTGACCATCATCGGAGTAACCTGCGGCCTGGTCGTCATCCTCCTCATCATCTCCGTCATCATCCAGATCAAACAACCTCGCAAGAAATATATCATCCGCAGGTTTGGCATTTTGACATTCTCACAATCTTAAGTAGGTTTTAGTTGTTGAATTTGCCCGGAGAACGGGTTGCAATTTCGACTAACTGCATTGCACCCGTGAATGTGTTTCAGCTGTGTGAAATGGAATTTTCTCTCTTATACAGTGGCAAAATAATCACTACGAAAACTACACTAACAATTAAAATGTTCTCTAAATTGAAAAAAGATTAGCTTTGTATTTATTCAGGTAGAGTATCAAACAAGCACCCTATAAAAATAAGTCATTTTATTTCAATGTGTATTTCTTTAATATTGACCTAATTTCAAAAAATTCTTCACATAATAGTAATTTCTGATCCCTGGGGAAACGTGGTTCTCTGTAAAATACCGGAGAAAACAAAAACGATCCACCATCCATTCAAACTGACCTCACGTCATCCTTTCTCAGCTCATATCAGTTTTGTTTTAACGGATCGTTTCTGTGCACACCATCATGAATATTTGAATAATTCTGTATGTGTGTTTTTGTGTACTGTACTCTTCTTTATCCGTCCTCAGAGACGACTTTGACCCCGCCCTCCTCCATCCGGGCTTCGAGCCTCCGCACTACGAGCTCTGCACGCTGCGTCGCGCCCCGTCCGGCGATCTGACCGACCCCGCCGTGGCCGAGGACTTTGAAAAGTTCCACAAGCTGCGCCGCTCCTCCTCCAAGTGCATCCGGGACCACCACTGCGGCTCGCAGCACGGCAGCGTGCACGGCAGCGTGCACGGCAGCCGCAGCAACCTGAGCACGAGGGACGCCACCATCGCCGCCGATGGGGGCGGGTTCGCGGCGCCCCCTTCGCCCCTGATGCCTGCCCTGGCGGCCCAGCAGTCGCCGCACCTGTCGCACCACGCAACGCCCGCCGGCAGGAGGAGCATCCTGGTGATGAAGCACAGCTACTCCCAGGACGGGGCGGAGGGCTGCGAGGCCGACGAGGAGGACGGCCTGATGATGGACGGCGGTCCCACCACCAGCCATCACCGCGTCCACCACCCCCACCAGCTCCACCACGGCCTGTCGGGGATGGAGCAGAGTGTCCACCGTTCAATGTCTAATGACTTTTGATCGGGGGGTTACTACAGCAGCATGATGAGGATGAAAGGAAAACTTTCTCCCATCAACCCAAGTTACGTACATATCAGCTCAGGTTCAAAGAAAAAGGCACTAAATCGAGAGCACCAAGATTTATTTCATTGATTTTTATATAGTAACTTTTTTGAAGTTGTGTCTGGTCTGTGAGTTGCTTCACTTGCTTCTACACAATGGATTTAAATGCGCTAAAACCCAAACACCTTTCACATGCTGGCACATAATGTGAATAGACATAACGCAAGGGGTGAATACACTGTACTTATATATACGACTGCAAAACCGTGGAGACATGGTGCACTCAGTGTGGTGTTGAACACAGCGGATAGTTGCAAGATTAATTGTATCGTCACTTTTTATGAAACAAACAAAATCGAATTGGGGCCTACAGGGGTTGGATAAAATAATGGAAACGTGTAGAAATGTATCACTATCAAGGCCCCGATGAGGAGTAGGGTCTCCTTTTGCCTTCGGGGGCAGCTGAAGTGCTTTGAATGCTGTCATAAAAGTAAAGATATAGTGGGGATGGTAGCTCAGGCGGTAGAGCTGGTGGTCTAGTGATCCAAAGGTCGCTGGTTTGAGCCCAGGCTCCTCCTGCTAGCATGCTGTAGTGTCCTTGAGCAAGACACTTAACCCCTGATGGCTGCGTCCGTCAGCGTTTGAACAATTGTAAGTCGCTTTGGATAAAAGCGTCTGCTAAATGTAATGTAAATAGTGGAGTGCAAAAGCGGGATATTGCGCCATTCTTCACGGAGGACACGGCTCTGCTTCTTTGAGGGATGAAGGAGGTTGACATCTCCTTTGCAGTCCTCGCTCCAGGACTTCATACAGGTTTAATGATGTTCAGATCAGGTGATTGGAGAGGCCACAGTGTCGGCCTGCGGTTCCTGAAACAAATCTTGGATTTGTTTTAGAGCGCGGGAACATCATGGGAGAACAGTGTTTGTATCGTAGGACGCAGCTGGTTTTGTAAAATGGTGTTTATTGGCCGTTATATCGCCACGTATCGCAATTACTGGACCGAATGACTCCTGCGTGGTGTGTTTGTGTGCGTCGGCTGGGTCACCGGGGTGCTCATTCAGTTCTCGGGTCATTTTTCAGGTTGTACATTTGTGGCATTTAACCACAATCATGTTAACTGTCCATCTATCCCTGTCGGTGAGATATAACTTGCGACCA
>NC_137196.1:25805986-25883486 GCF_960531495.2 Zeus faber | reverse complement strand
TTCAGATGGAGCAGCTGGAGGTGAAGCTGTGCAGTGAGCTGCAGAGTACAGCCAAGGTGGTGGCCTGTCGATTCCCTTTCCCCACCTGGGTCCCCGACCACACTGCGGGGGAGGGAATAGACACCGTCTGGGTGTACCGCGCCCAGACATTCAAATCACAACGAGTCCAAACGACATCAACAGGACAAGCTCTCGCGACCGCAACACAGACGTAGAAGCAAATCTAAAGCACGGAGCGTCTGGCAGAACCTGTCGGTCAAAATACGCCGCTGGCCCCGGGTGGGCCGAGTACTCAAAACGCTTGCGTTCGCTTTTTTTGGTGTTGAATGGCGGAGGTGGATTGATGTGAGATTGTGCATCACACAGCTCCCAAGGCTCCGCATATCTACACAGACGTTTGTTTAGATGATGTCAAAGGAAAAAAACAGCGACTAACATCTTGTTAGATAGAGGTCGTCTGCATTTTGGTAAGAATCGTAGATAAACGGCTAAACCGTAGAATAATGATGAACAAGTCGTAATCAAGAGTGTGGCAGACAGGTGAAGGCGAATTTGTTGTAAATGTTTTGAGGGGGGACTTTGTGAGAGGCCGGCTCATTTGAAGAAGAAAGATGAAACTATGAGTCTCAGTGGAAGCAACGCAAACTCAACACGGCTGCGTTGATACTGCTTCTTAAATTATGTGTAAAAATCACACTGTGGATTTTAATTTAAAATGTTTTTTAAAGAAATGTTTCCCAATTACCTAGAAGCCTGGTGTGCAATCTATTTAGAGGAGTCCATGATATGACACCGTATTCAAGAATCAATTTGTCACAAAAATATACATATGTTCACACATGCGGTGATGCAGTGAAATGTCTTTGCAACGCACCGTGAGATTATGCACAATAGTTACTAAACTGAACATAATAACTAAACTAATTCCTTCCTAGCTAACTAACTGAAATTAACCGATTCCTTAAACGTAATGCAGGTGGTGAATAGGATAATATAAATAAAAATAAAATATAAATAAGACTCAAAAAGGTAATACAGAGTGTTGGTACAAAATAGAAGTAAAGGGAATAGAGTTATGAGAGAGAGAGAGAGAGAGAGAGAGAGAGAGAGAGAGAGAGAGAGAGAGAGAGAGAGAGAGAGAGAGAGAGAGAGAGAGAGAGAGAGAGAGAGAGAGATCTGATCAGTGACTGCCATCTAGTGGTCAACCTGTGCACTGCAGCCACATGTGTCACGATTCCGCCTGATATGGCCTGAGCGCAGTCCGAACCGTTGTTGAGTGTCACCGGCTGGGAAGGGCCCCCTCCGAACCAAACCCGACGTAGAACCCCACGGGTCTGCGGCGCAGCGTCTCAACGGCAGCCCGCGATGAGTGCGCTCCTCAGATAGCGCCCACCGCTCTGGACCGGACCGGACACCCAGCACAGAGCCAAGATGGACGCCTCGGATGAAGGTAAGCTAACGTTAGCATGGCTAGCATCGAGTGCTGGAGGAAGAATGACTTTTTTTTTTTTAAGTTTTCATTTTTCTCACAGAGAAGATTTATTGGCCCTGCCTGTCAAATAGGGAAGAATCACAATTGTATTTTGTGAGGTTTTATTTATTTACCGGATCCATCATGACTAAATTAAAAGGGGTAGACGCTGAACGCAGGGCTAACTAGCGTTAGCTTGCTAGTTGCATATACAGCGAAACAGGTGTGTGTGTGTGTGTGGTTTGTCATTCAAAAGTTGACACATGAAGGTCCTGTAAGGCTTGATAAGTCAGTTTGCGAGGTCTGAACCTGTAGTCCTATAATACTTTACCTGTAATACTTATTTAAAATACAATTTTTCTCCCCTGATACAAAGCATGTGCCGAGTACAGACACTCGAAAATGCTTGTACGGTCTGAGTTGGTGCAACTCCACCATCTCCATCACGCTCCCAGCGCTGAAGAGACAGGGGCGTGATGTTGCCTAAACCTGGTGATGAACTGGGTGTTGATCCAGCATCACACACCCCCTTGAAATTAGGGATGACACATCAGTGGAACCAGGTTTTAACTAGGTTTTCTCCCTTGAGGACTGTCAGAGCGTTTTACACACACACACACACACACACACACACACACACACACCCACAGAAAGATCCCCACATATGATGCAACGTAGAGGAATCTATCACTGTGGAACGCCCTTTCCTAAAACCATTCGATCAATAGTCGTGTCGATTGTTGAAATACCACACCATCAACACATGCTGTCATCACATTATGTATTTGTATCTGGGGCGGATAATAGTTATTTTCCTTTTGCTGTCCAAGGATTAAAGTTGGATTTACGCTGTACTGTCATCATCGGAGTACAGCGAACTCGGGGGAGGCACTATTTTAATTGCGGGTATCCAAAGCGTCAGCCATATTGCATTGTAAGTGGGTGGGTATGTGTTATATATGGTCAGTGTTTTGAAAAGAGCTTGGGTCTTATTCTCGGTGACACTTGATTCCTCGTTTCTCGGCTCGGCTCCTCGGCCGAGACTGATGGAAATAACGAGCGCAAAGTTTGAAATCAGCCGAACGTACGGCTCTAGGCGGAGCGTGGCGGCAAGGGAACGGTGCGGTGTCCTGATCTGAGGTCTCCTGTCCCGCAGCAGACATATGTCGGGTCTGTCGGTCCGAGGGCACCCAGGACAAGCCTCTCTACCACCCCTGCGTCTGCACCGGCAGCATCAAGTTCATCCACCAGGAATGGTAGGTTTGGCAGCTGCACAGGCTGATCTGATTTAACTGTGGGATGGTAATATTGATGTATAACGTGACGTCTGTTTATTGATATGGAATTTCCACGTTTGCCCTGGTTTATAGCTTTATTGATGTTTAAAGTACAGCGATGGCATAAAGCTCACTTTCATCAAATCAGATTCCCTCTGATATTACAGAGTCATTTTCATATCGATGCGCTCTTATTTGTTTTCACAGCCTGCTGCAATGGCTTAAACACAGCCAAAAAGAATACTGTGAATTATGCAAACACAGATTTGCATTTACACCAAGTAAGTTGTTTTGTCTGTGTATGCTTCCTTCAGTACACTAATCTCCGATTTTCAGATAGTCTGCCGTACATGTGTATAACAATTACATTTGTGATGGAATATCTCTTGATTATCCCCCGCCTCCTCCATCTTCTTCTCCCAATTCCCTCTTACTCTCAGTTTACTCTCCAGACATGCCCTCTCGGTTGCCAGTCCAAGACATTTTTGCCGGATTGGTCACCAGTATTGGAACGGCCATTCGATATTGGTTCCACTACACACTGGTGGCCTTCGCCTGGCTAGGGGTGGTGCCACTCACAGCATGTAAGTCCCAGCGCTAATGGGGGTGGGATGTTAGGGTGTACATATGCATCATGGGATGATGGGCTGTGTATCCCCAATGCCCGTTACTTCCATGTCACCCTCCATAAAGAGCAGGTAAAAGAGGCGTGTGGACTGCTAACACTCTGCCCGAGATACGTCACACTGGCCTTATTTTTGTGGTCGTGCAAGACACCATATTGATTGGGCCCGGGTTGAAAGAGATCAAAACGAGTAACCTATCCTTTTATGTTGTCTCCTCCGAAACCACCTTCAGGGGTCATTTCAGATCTCAGATCGCAATGATTATTGCCAATTAAACCAATCCCACCCAATATTTTTTGAGAGCTTTCAATTTTGTAAAATTGATACGCCTCTTCTGTATTGAATGTCCGAACCGTCTTCAGAGTGCTTAAAGGGTGTGTGAGTGGTGTTATTGTGGAGTCCAGATCGCTTTACGTTTTCCTCAGAGCGCTCTGTGAAAATAAGAGAAGAAAGAAGCATGTTCAATGAAGAGGTACATTGAAATTGTCAGAAATGTAAAAACATTTTATTTATCTTGGTTGCGCAATCATAGACATACATACACGGACGCCGCGTTGACCGCTTCGACCCCTCGCTGCAATAACGTTTACATTTCTCAACACATTTCAATGAGTCATTTTTATATTCAAGGGTTTATGCTGTACCTGCTGTAGATTGCTCCACCGCCCGCCATTTCAGCTAACGGTTGCGCATTGGTTGACGCACTTCCTGTGACGCACTGCTGTAAATACGTCATTATCTCAGGGATTCCTACCTGGTCCCAGTCAGAATGCACAGTGATGTGGAGGCTTATAGGGAACCAGTCTAAATGCCGATGGTTTCATTATTCTACAGCCATTACACTGTGCAGTCAACATTAACTTCATAATGATAAGTAAAGAAAATAATTGTCTATTCATTGCTCCTTTAAACTTGTCTTCCCTTCCCCGAGAAGATGGAGCCTACTGCAGCGCATCGTCATAGAGTACAGTGATTTGATTTAGTGCTTACCGTATGTCAAATTGAACATTTATTTTATAGAATTACTGGAACACAAGCAAAAGCACAGAATCATCTTATTTTTTAACGTTGAGACCACGATTCCTAATTTTCAGAAAAATATATATACATTTTGTCATTTTATTTATCATTGATATGTGTTTTGTGTGTTTTTCTCTCCCAACAGGTCGTATCTACAAGTGTTTATTTACGGGCTCTGTGAGCTCCCTCCTCACTCTGCCATTGGACATGCTCTCAACGTAAGCTTGGACGGCTCTCTCCCACATTGTTTTGGCAGTCTTTACTAGATACTGTTTCTCCCATCTTTATGAAACATTATATTCAATAGTTTGTCAGGCTCTGAGATTTATGACAATATATGAACAGTTGGGTTTTCTTCCCAGATTTTAGCGAAAGACATGTATTGTGCAAGTCCTTACATCTAACCAGCCTGGGGTCCGAAGAATGTAATTAAAGTTATTCCTTCCCCATCCTCCCCACAGAGAGAACCTGCTGGCGGATTGCCTGCAGGGCTGCTTCGTCGTGACATGCACGCTCTGTGCTTTCATCAGCCTGGTGTGGCTCAGAGAGCAGATTGTGCACGGCGGTGCCCCCCATTGGTTAGAGCAACACCCGCAGCCTCTCGCTCCACACCACCCCAACGCACCCATCCCTGGAAATGAGGTGAGCTCTATATCCACAGAAAACAGCCTTGTGCACAGCCACAGGGAGCTGACCACAGTCCCTAAAAGTCAATGTATTCAAGTGACTCAAATAACAAAGATGTTCTGTGTGTCTGTTTTCATATTTATAAAGAAAAGGGTGGGGGTCAGACCCAAGCCTTCTCGCATGGATTTGAAAAACACTTCTAATTGTTAAATTGAGTAAAAGTTTTAATAGACTTAAGGCTTTTCAATAAGTCGGATCTGTTATTTCAAATAAAAAAAATACCCTTGGTCCCTGGCCTACAATTCCTTTTGCAAAGGTGGCTGTTCTCTAAAGGATGAACGAAACAAAGCAGCTGCATCTTTATGGTCATCAACAATAAGTACCTCACAGTGGTGCAACAGATCACAAAACTCACGGTTCGGATTGTATCACGTTTGAGAGTCATGGAGCGGCTCATTTTTCGGATCAGCAAAACGAAAGAAGAAAGGGAGACAAATATAACTTTGCTTTCCATTTATTCTGTAAAAGGAACTTTTGCGGTCTTCAATTGGAACAACATACAAGATGTCCAATGCTTAAATAAAGTCTTAAAATATATTAAATATTCAATATTCAACTATGTAAAGTGTAATATGAGGCACGCATGATACCTTCTTCCTTAAAACATAGTAGTGAATGGAAAAAATATTAGATCCGCCCCTAGTAGCTGAATTTAATTCCAATGATTAACCAGTATTATGTTCAATTTCTCACGTTTTATAACAAACAAAATTTCATGAAGATCGGTTCAGAATTCGCTCGCGGAACATGATCGCTCCAATATGACGGAAGCGCAGAGGCATGGCGGCCACATACAGCTGCTCATTCCGACATGTCGTAAAGAAGCAGCAACAAAGCGGGACGTACCGCACAGCAATCACTGCGCTTCAGAGTAAAACTCAGCACACGTCTGTCTTGTCTATCTCCTTCACTGCAACTCTGCATCGAGATTTATGGAATTATTACTTTCAAAAGTAACAGACAGTAAAATTCTATTGCACTATGATTTCACTTGCAATTGATCCATGGTTCACATGCCAGCCAAACTGTGGGGGGCGACCCGTACAGATCAACTATGCTCTGTTACACCACTATTACCTCACAATCTATCGCCATACAATAACATTTTTTTTGAGCACAGCCCTATTAAACAGTTAAGGACATGTCAGAAATAGTCTTCAATATCTGCCTCACACAGCCATATTGAATTGACACCATACAGTTCCTCATTGAATCACTTTTTAGGTTTACCATAACGATAGATTTCAACAGCCATTGTGGCATAATTGTTCTATATGGACTGTAATATTCTTGCAGTCTTTTTGATTGCCTTGTGGATTCATGCTGACACAGGTATGGTTAATGAGCATCTTAAAGCTGAATGCGTGGCTCAGACTTCATTCCCGTCTTTTTTACGGCATTATTTTATGCAAAGAACACAGCTGCATTGTTTCAGACGCTCTGGGACTCTGGGCTTCCTTCAGAGTCTGCCATTTCACTACTTTTACAGGAGATTGTTTGTGTCCAGATAAGTCCATCAGAGGTTAAAGACAGACCAATAAAAAAGCAGAAAAGCTGTTTCCATTACAACAGACAGGCCAAAGGTTTCCCTACAAACTTGGTGTTGGCAACTAAGGCCACAAGTAATGATGGTGACATTGTGTGACATCTGGTGACATTATTTTGGATCATAGTGATATTTTAACACAATTCCTCTGCAGGATCCAGCCGCGGATCGAGGAGCTGCTGCGGGGGGCGCGGCAGAGCAGGCACCCAACGACCCAGCAGCAGGTGACCCGCAGGAGGTAGACGCCCCTGGAGACGAGCTTGACAACGAGCAAGACGATGACGATGAAGACGAGGAGGAGGATGAAGAGGAAGAGGGCAGGGAGGAGGATGTAGCCGAAGAAAACAATGGTGGACAAGGTTGGTGTTTAGATTGGTAGACACAAAATGTTCTTCTTCTTTGCTTCTCCATTTCTTTGATAGAGCCATGAGAAACATCTGTACTTTATTTGTATAGTAGTGTTGTAGGGCTGGGTGAAATATCGATATTTGTTACAGTTATTGCAATATTGTTACTTAGATTTTGTCTTTAAGGCTGCATTACAATAAAGTAAAAATCTTCTGAACTTGACATTTTCTAAACACATGTTCTCAGACATGTATCTCAAAAAGGCACCACGAACGGCCGCCACGGTGTGTTGGTGCACACTTCTTGGTTTCTTTTTAGTCTTTAATTGCGTTTATTGTGATTCTACTCTGATTATTTTCACAAGGGGCGAGGTGCTAAACATCCGGGACTCAACACCATCAGTTTTATGTCCCGATTTTCTCACCTCATCCAGTGCTCTGGCCTCTGGCCAAGTGGTGAGGTGGAGCCGGCGAGGCAAGCTCGCCGGGGCTCTGGTTCGCATCAGGGAGAGCGGTTTACACACGCCTCAACCGGGAATACTCCTCAAATTTCCGCACACCATGCAACAGAATGGACGAATTGCTTTTTTTTTTATCAGGCCAGAGACCTTTCTCTCTTTTCTGTTGTGTTTTACGGAACCGTGACTGTGTGACTCCACACCGGACTCTGCCGTACAACTGCCCGGCTTCCAGCTCTTACGTGCGGATTGCGACCCGAAACTTTCACACGATCAAAAGGTGGAGGGGTTGGTTTCTATATAAATCAAGGCTGGTACAACGATGTGAAAGTGATTTTACAAACTTGTTCTCCTGACGTGGAATAATTTTTCATCAGCTGTAGACCATTTTACTCTCCGCGTGAATTCACTTATTTTATATAGGGTGGCGTTTAGATCCCCCCGCAAGCCGACATGCACGAGGCTCAGCGCCAACTCGCCCACCAAATATTAGGAGTGGCGTGAGGGAACCCAGACTCCCCAGTTATTGTCCTCGGGGACTTTAACAAGAGCAACTTAACTCACAAACTCTAATATAAAAAGTTAATTAATTTCCCAACCAGCCAATGATCCAACTTTGGATCATTGTTACAAAACCATCAACAGAGCTTAGCATGCAGTCCCCTGTGCTGATCTGACCACGCTCTTATTCATCTGATCCCGGCATACAAGGGTCATTCTGAACAGTGAAATTCTGGTGACAAGGCAAACACCAATTACGTAGAAGGCATTGAATTTTATTTTATTTTTTCAAAGAAGGTATTCAGTTGTTAAAAAAGTAAGTCTACATAATAAAAAATATACATAGTAAAAAAAAAAACCCCACAATAATAACATTAGCCACAGTACGGGGGAATGTAAAAAGAGTATACGTATGATTTGACAATAAGAATATAAATATTAAATATTATAATATAAAGTGGCAGTGTTCCGATGAATATGTACATGTAGGAGCCTGATGGCCTGGGAATAAACACTGAGTCTGGTAGTTCGTACCTGAATGCTCCGGTAGCGTCTACCAGACGGCAGCAACATGAACAGTCCATAACCTGGGTGGCTGTAGTCTTTCATGATTTTCCGAGCTTTTAAGGCATCATGTGTGGTAGATGTCTTGCACAGAGGGGAGCTGGCAGCTGATGATGCGCTCTGCTGTTGTCGCCACCCTCTGAATGGCCTTGCGATGAGCAGGGGAGCAGCTGCTGTATGCAGGCAGAGAGGATGCTCTCAATTGTGCATCTTTAGAAGTGGGTGAGTTTTGGAAGACATGCCAAACTTCTTGAGTCTCCTCAGGGAGTGTAAGTGCTTTTAGGCATTTTTTTTTTCCCACCGAGCCCGCTTGCCTGGTCCAGGTGAGGTCATTTTTGAACACACCGAGGAACTTGAAGCAGGAAACTCTCCACATCAGCTCCATTGATGTGAATGGGTGCAAGACCCCTCCCCTGCTTACTGAAGTTGACTATCATCTCTTTGCCCTTGCAGACATCGTGAGAGAGGTTGTTCCCATGGCACCATTTTTACCAAGACGCTGATCTTCTCTCTGTAGGTGGTCTCATTGTTGTTGGAGATGAGACCCAGCATTGTGGTGTTGTCTGCAAACTTGAGGATAATGTTTGAGTTGGGTTTGGCCACATAGTCAAGCATGAACAGGGTGTACAGAATGGGACTGATTATGCAGCCCTGAGAGGCTCCGGTGCCCAGGGTGAGTGCAAAGGTGGTGAGGTTACCTATTCTCAACAACCAGGGTTCTCCCCCTCAAGAAGTCCAGGATCCAATTGCAAAGGGAGGTGTTACGCTGAGCTGTAATCTACAAACAGTATCATATATGTCATTTCTGGATTTCCTCAAGGCCTCCAGATCCCCAGAGCTAAAGGGAGAGGACCTTGCTTTGAGCTAAGCACAGATGTCACCATTAACCCAAGGCTTTTGGTTGGGGTAAATTCCTAACGTTGACTTTCAGGACGACATCACCAAGGCACTTGGAGATGTAGCCTGAAACTGAGTCTGTTTATTCATTAAGGCCTCCATACCTCTGCCGGTCTTTGGTTTCAAAATATTCCTTGAGAGTTGCAATGGCTTCCTCACTCTAGTGTTGAACTGCCCGAAGAACCATTTTTTCCTGTTTTAGGCTTTGTCTGTAAGTTTGGAAGGAAGTATGGAGGTGTGATCCGCCCTACCAAAGGCAGCGTAGGAGAAGGAATTGTAGCTGTCCCGTAGTTGAGAATAACAATGGTCAAGAGTCTGAACACCACAGGTAGGAACGTCTATGTGCTGTTGATATTTATGCAAAACCTTCCTCATATTAGCCCTATTGAAGTCGCCAACAACAATACAATCTGCTTCAGGGTGAGTGTTCTCTAGCCTATCAATTACTCCATATAAGTCCTCTAGCACAAGTTTTATCTGCGTGCGGGGAATATAGACTGCTTTGATTAAAGCGAAGCTGAATTCCCGAGGGAGTTAGAAGGGGTGGACTTTTACAGTTAATAGCTCCAGGTCTGGTGAGTAATGTGTTGAAAGTACTGCTACATATGAACTTGAGCGAGAGTCAACCATAATACGGACACCCTCCCCCTCCCGCCTCTCTGCTAACCAGACGCCATGGTCTGTTCTGCTGGAAGATGAAAAAGTCCAGTCAGGGTAACGGTCCCAGTCAGTCACCAAAGGGTCCAGCCGGGTCGTAAACGCCAGCATGCAGCAGTTCGCTATGTCCCACTGGAAATTAATGTGTGTGTAGTTCGTCCATTTTATTGTCCAGGGATTGTACATTTTTTGGCAAAATTCTCGGTAAAGAGGGCTTTAAGTGGCCGTTTGCCTCTTTTCTTTCTCCTCCATTGGCGAATTGTTGAACACAAAGCCATCAGCAAGCGCTCTGCGAGCAGTCAGATGGCGTTGTGAGCAGTTCACACCACATGCTCGGGAGAGCGTGCTATGATTTTCCTCCAATCGTGGGCTTTGCTTGGCAATCTCCAAAAACCCGTCGGCAAGTGGAAAATCAGGCCAGAATGACGTAGTCTGAACTCTGCATGAATTATCGCAGTCTGGAGCCCTGACTCCTCCACAGCTATCACACCTCTTCTTTTCACACCACTTCTTTCCAGCCCAGATAGAGATGCTACCTGCTTCTACACAATGGGCCCAGACAGCCCCCTCCCCCATCACACCTCCCTCCATCCTCTTCAAGAGACAGAACCCCCGCATGGCAGCTGGACTGTACACTCTACACTGAAGCACTGTGCAAATCAGTCTGTCTCCAGTGTACACAGACGTTTTTTATTACCTCACTGGTTGAATGTACAGTACCTGCCGGCTTCAAAACATCCCCGTTCCCAAAAAGCAGAGGATCACAGGCCTTAGTGGCCGTTTTCGCACCGAACAGTTCTGAGGACTCTCCAAGGGGAACTAGGAACTGGGGAGGTCCCCTGAGAATTTAATACCTTCAAGGGCTCTTTTTCTGGTTGCGTTCGCACTGCACTGGAACTCTGAAGTGACGCTGAAGTGACGTCAGCCTACAGTGTTTCAGCATGTGTTCCGTGTCGTGTTATCTGTACACTAAAATCTGTTTCTGAGCAAATTTGAGGCAAGAAATTAGTAATCCAAGTGCTCAATCTTCTCTCGTATTCGATCTCCAAGACATCATTTAAAAGTTGGATTAAAAAGTAAGAAGTTTTCATCTGGGATTCCTCCTGGTGAAAGATCTTGTAATGTGTGACCCCCTTGTCGCCGATCAGGCATGTCGTGTGAAAACCACGACGACTTCCAAGATTCCCGATCAAAAGACAGAAAGTTGTGGAGTGTGAACAGTACAGCAATCTGACCACTTTAAAGGTCGTGGAGTGTGCTCATAGCATTACTGATACTGGGACTTGCACGCACACACACACACACACACACACACACACACACACACCACTAAGAACTCCTACCTCCTGTGCAAATTAAACATTTGCATTACAAATGTGTTTACATACACATGTAAATCTATATTCTATTTATTCCAATTATAGTGTACATGCCTCGCCTCATACCATTTCATAGCCTCTGGTCCACTCATTGCCTCTTAGCCTTTCACGGCAAACATAATTTACAGTTCTTAATAACTGAGTGTGTAATATTTGTTAATTAATATTTTGTTCAATTCTTTGTTCAATATTTTGTTTATTTTTTGCTTATATTGTGTTGCTTTTTGTCTTTTTATGCCCCAACCCCACCAACTCACATTCCTTGTATGTGCAAATATATTTGCACAAATTTACTTATACTTCCTAAAGATTCTGATCCTGGCTGTTCTAATCAATTTCTCTACCTGCTTGGTGATGATATCTTCTAATGAGTCTTTCTAAAATTTCTCTTGTGTGTGAATTTCTTATGAGGGCATCATACTCATCTCCAAAATATAGTGAAATGAACAATATTGAGGTATTGATATTATCAATCCATTATATTCCCTAAATAGTAGTGGTCTTTAATTTACATCAATTACACATTACTGTATATACATCGATTGCGATATCAGTGTCAGTAATTATCTTCTAGTGAACCCAAACTGAACCCTAATGAATTTGGTTCTCTGTATCTGACAATATTTATGTAATACAATACCACACAAAGACACTAAAAAAGTCTATAATGAAGTTTTGCACAGGTCTGTTTTAAGTATGCACATAAGTGTCATTACCTCCCCTCATTTTCCCTCGTATTACCTCTCGTCTTCCACTCCATTGTAGAAGACTTGAACTGGAACGCCCTGGAGTGGGACCGCGCAGCAGAGGAGCTGACCTGGGAAAGGGTATGAAACATTTGGCTTTTACTCTGTTTGGGTTTCTACTCCCCCTCTCTGTCAAGTGTTAAATATAGCTGGTTCACAGTAGTAAAGTAAAAATCAGAAGTAACCGTCTTGTAGGGGAGGGTGATTCGGCTCATCTTCTGCTCTCTGGTTCCCTCCCAGATGCTGGGTCTGGATGGCTCGCTAGTTTTCCTGGTGAGTATGTACTCATGTAAACACAGAGTAGGACTGGGCAGTTATTGATAGCATTAAGCTATTAATAGCTATAGCTATTAATTAGCTTTAAGATATCGATTATGGCCTAGGGTTGGGCGATAGGTCACAATTTTCCCACCGGCAACCGTCAGCCCAACAATAGGCGGTTGTCGATATATTCGCCATGTTGGGGGGCCGAAGGACGTTAAACAAGTAATTTGCCGTCTATGCAAATGCAGCCCTGGGCGGAGCATCGGGTCTCAGCCGCCCCAGCGTGAGGTCTGGTTAAAACAATTGCTTAATTAGGCGTCGCCCAAGTCTCACAGGCAGACAGCACATAAATATTGTATGATAAAGACCCATCTCTTGTCTTTTTCTCTTCTCTAGGAGCATGTCTTCTGGGTGGTGTCCCTTAACACTCTGTTCATTCTGGTGTTTGGTAGGTATAACTTAAATGTAAGTTAATG
The DNA here is from genome assembly GCF_960531495.2 of Zeus faber. Taxonomy (NCBI): domain Eukaryota; kingdom Metazoa; phylum Chordata; class Actinopteri; order Zeiformes; family Zeidae; genus Zeus; species Zeus faber. Next base: position 25,870,570 of record NC_137196.1, on the reverse strand, counting down.
GTCAGGGGAGTGCGTACACAAATTCAATGACAGCCCCCATTTAACTTCATCCAGCTGCCTCTCTCTCTCTCGCAGCATTCTGCCCCTACCACATCGGCCACTTCTCAGTCGTCGGGCTCGGCTTTGAAGAATATGTAAGTGAGGAGAGATGAATCTTAAGCCGGGGGGGCGGGGTGTTGTGTTTGCACAGGACGCGCATATTCTAATCAAAGGTTATTTATTTTAAATTGTTTGTGATTGTGCGTTGCAGATTAAAGCATCACACTTTGACGGCCTGGTCACCACTGTCCTGGGATACATCCTTCTGGCTGGTGCACTCATGGTCTGCCATGTATCCTTCAAACAAACAAAGATGGTTAAAGGTTGGGGTTAATGGCCCCCTAGCGGGCCGTGAAAGAATTCCAGTGGGCCCACAGCAAAATATTAGATTCCTTGGTTTATTACACTTTTTTTTGGAATTTTTCTCCAAATGTATGTATGAACTCACCTTATTGGAGCTGCACCTTATGCACCTTACTTCTACCTACTAGACGTGAATTCCAATTTTGTTGTGAGATTTGTACTTCTTTTCTGCTCAATCATAGATAAAGCAATGCTCCAATTAGGTCCAACCCTCATATTAAAAGAAACATGATTAATGCAGTTTAGTTTTTCGATTCCACTCTTTCGATGTATTTGGGGATCTAAACGCTTTGCATTTCGGACGCTCGTCGCTTTGATGCACCGATTTCTGTTGCAGCACAGCGTGTCAGTCCTTAACGGTGTGTCTCCCAGACGCTGGCCTCAGTGGTGAGGTTCCAGCGGTCCGGACGGCTCCTGGGCATCTGTTACATAGTTGTCAAGGTAACTAACAGTCAGGTGTTTGTGCTGGAAAAAAAGTGGTTTCTTCGGTGGGGTAAAATAAATAAATAAATAAAGTCTTCATTTTATACATGTAACTTGTTTATCATCCTAGGTCTCCTTGCTGGTTGTCATGGAGATAGGGCTTTTTCCACTGATTTGTGGCTGGTGGCTTGACATTTGTTCTCTGGTAGGTGAATTGTGCAGATCAACTGTCTTTGCATAAATTCTTCCCAAACTCAGTTATTTTCAAACTTTTATGGGATGTTTGTAAGAAAATGGACTGAAAGTCATCTTCAAAGTACAGTACTAAAAAAACATAAAACCATAAAAAGTTGAGCTATAAACAGTTATAAATGATGAGAAGCAACATTTTAATAATGGGTTGAATCGAGCAAACATATCCTTAAAGACTGGCCGAGGCTGAAACCATGTGTGTCTGTGTTGCAGGAGATGTTTGATGCCACCCTGAAGGACCGAGAACAGAGTTTTTATTCTGCTCCTGGCACCACCATGTTCCTCCATTGGCTGGTTGGCATGGTGTACGTCTTCTACTTTGCTTCCTTCATCCTTCTGCTCAGAGAGGTACGGGGACAGCGGCCATGTTGGAGTTGCCTCACATATTCCTCAGAGTTTGGGGGGGAAAAAACAGCACTAACTTCACTCATCCATTACTTTGCCATGTTGTCCTCATGCTGTACACCCAGCCAATGACCGGTTTGTCTGTATGAGCTATGTTAATATATTATATCTTGATGGTGAAATTACCACAACATAATGTTAAATTCAATATAATGTCAATTTAAGGTGGCATTGGAGTTGGAACGGCTCTTTTCTATGAATAAAGGGAGCTGTTATTTTTATTTTTTTTCTTTGTCAAGTTTTACAGTTTTATGTCGTGTTGTTTGTTTAAGTCGCCGTCTCCGGAAAATGTTTCCCCCTCCATGTTGGAGATAGCCTAGGCTCCTCCGTTGCTGGGAGGTGCCCTGGCTGAAAAGGAACTGTCACGTCAGTTTCAAAAAGCGAAGGCACACACACACACTAGTCTGACTGAGGTTTTATTTCAATTTGTTATTTTGCTGGTATTATTTATCTGTGAAAAATACTATTTATACCTGTTCTACAACTGTACTGGTTTTAATCATTTTTGTATTGTGAAACCTTTTTAAAATATAATATATATAAATAAGTAAATATTAACAAAAATTAATATTTTAATTATCCACTATCCTGGACACCTCCCCTCAAATCATATCAACTTATGCAAGTTATTACAACCCACCAATGCACTTGAACCCCTGTCACCCCCTTACCCCCACCGTCATACACACAGAGCGTTACACTAGTTATTTGTGGCAGACTACTATGAAAACATTTTTTATACCTTTTTAACTTTTTATTTTTTATTTTTTTATTTCTTAAATATATAGATACCGTAATGTTACCGTTGCCCTAATACCGCGATACATCCTGAACCGTGAGCCCACTGTACCGTTGCATCACTAGTATACTTGTTGTGCATGTAGGTGCTCCGTCCTGGCGTTTTGTGGTTCCTGAGGAACCTCAATGACCCCGACTTCAACCCCGTTCAGGAGATGATCCACCTGCCGGTCTACAGACACCTGCGCAGGTTCATCCTCTCAGTGGTCAGTTGTGTGTGTGTGTGTGTGTGTGTGTGTGTGTGTGTGTGTGTGTGTGTGTGTGTGTGTGTGTGTGTGTGTGTGTGTGTGTGTGTGTGTGTGTGTGTGTGTGTGTCTGTCTCAGATACTGGTATGAGATAAAAAAAAAAATTGATATTTCATAATTTCTTTCTCTATTTTAAATGTCCCCTCTCACACTAGATTACTTTCTATGCCTTTTCCAACTAATTTGATTTGTCTGGAGCGGCAATGTATTGATGCATGATTCCTGTAAAATATAGTATTGTCCTCCTGTACAGTGCTTATAGTCATGCGTGTGTGTGTGTGTGTGTCTGTGCTTCAGGTGGTGTTTGGCTCCATAGTTTTGCTGATGCTGTGGCTTCCCATCAGGATCATCAAACTCTTCTGTCCTGCTTTCCTCCCTTACAACGTCATGCTTTACAGGTAATACAACGAAGAAAGACACATTAAGACTAGGGATGCCGTCGATTTCGAAATGAGGTTTGGACTTGTGAAGCCCTCGGAGACTGCACTGCAACGAAGGATTGATCGAAATGTATGACTTGGTCCAAATTGAAACCGCTTTGGGTTGATGTTTCTCCTTGTCTCCATAGTGATGCCCCGGTCAGTGAGCTGTCTCTGGAGTTACTCTTGCTTCAGGTGGTTTTGCCGGCGCTGTTGGAGCAGGGACACACCCGCCAGTGGCTGAAACGCTTGGTCCACGCCTGGACATTCACTGCGGGATACATGCTGTAAGCTGGAGCGCCGCACGTACACCAAAAGAATGTGCCGGTGCATCGGGCGCACCAAAGACCTGGTTTGATTCCAGCCTCGGGTCCTGCCTGCATGGAGTTCGGTTCTCCTCGGTTGTCTCAGCCCACCTCCATGACATGAAGGTCTGGCTAATTGATGAACCTAAATTGACCAAAACTATAGGCTGGTTCCCTTCGTAATAAAATACGACTAAGGCTGTCAGGATCATGATAAATTGTCATTCAGATAATAAGCAATTAACAATTTAATTATATATATTTTTATGCCACTATCGCAGTATAAGATTATTATAGTTTATAATACACATCCATCTAATGAGGAACCATTTATTGATGTAGACATTTAATAGATGACATGAACCAACTTTGCATTCTCACATTGGTTTTAAATGCCCTTAAATTTGGATGGAAACATAAAACTGTAGAATTTGTAAAAAGATTGAAAGATTGGTTCATATAATTGTGACAGCAATCAGATAACACCCGGGGGGAAAGTCAGCTCTTAAAGCAGTAGAAGTTGACAGAACATTGAGTCAAAAAGCAGAGATGCAATGCAAATGAAGATACATTGGGATACATTCCTGTGATTGTCGGAACAAATGAATTTATAGATGGATAGTGTTCAAATTACGAGCATGCACTGTGACTCTGTCCACAGCGATCTCCACTCCTACCTACTGGGAGAACATGAAGACGACGAGGATGAGCATCAACCCAACAACAACCTTGACCCCGGTCGCCATGACAACAGGATACCAGGTCTAAGGGAGGGGCTTCACGCCGCCCATCAGGCCATTCTGCAGCAAGGCGGGCCTGTGGGCTTCCAGCCCTACCATCGACCAATCCACTTCCCCCTCAAGGTGGGTGACAGCCAATCACGCGGTACACTCGATGCCATGTAAATATCACTCAAATGACCAAACATTTATTTCTTACAATTGGTTTGTGTTCTACAGGACTGTATTTTATGTGAGTAAATCTTTTCATTAAGCAGGTTTTGTTGAGGATACATTTCTTGAAGCATTTGAAAGCTTGTGAGAGTCATATTTACTTATACCTAGCAGCTCTCTTTTTGTAATGTGTCCAGAAATCCAAGCTGGACTCCTGTAGTTATTCCCAGTAGGTGAGGATAAAGATTCATGGCTTTGCCTTTGTTTATATAACTTTGAATCAGCCACAATATTAGACTTCATCATTTTTGCCTCAATCTCTTACAATGAATTTGATTTTGCATTGTGCTCGAACTTCCCTTTCGAGCCAGTGACTATTGTCACAGTGATTATATCAGTACTAGGGCTGCCCCCTGAAAGTCGACGACTCGAAATCATCAGTTGGAAACCTGTCATTGACTGAGCTTCTTCAAGTCGACCAGTCTTTTTTTTTTTTTTTTTCTCAAGTCAGTGTGCATTACAATACCAGGATAAAACAGATAGAAGCTTACAAAATGCACAGGGATAACATTTCAATGAGGAATCATAAATAAGGCATATCATGAATATATTTTGTATATGTGTGAATGGTCCGAACACGGCTCTGCTCGCGCTCCCCTGTTCCTCCAAATAAAACAACTAAAACAGCCGAAACCGATACCACTGACAAAATTCTGAGTTGGTTACATACAGCCCTAATCAGTGCCAAGATCGCCCGCACTCCTGCTGGAGTTTGTTGTTCCAGGACAAAAGTCTCTCAGCCCCCGGTTAACTGACATTCACAACTTTTATGTATGAAGACGACTGTGAGCATTACGTATCTGGGTTAAAAACTGAGTGTCGTGTTTCTTTCCTGCCCAGATTGTTCTGCTGGTGGTGTTCATGTGTATGACGCTCTTACTGGCGAGCCTGACGTGCCTCACACTGCCAGGTGAGTTACGTACCACACGTTTTCGTCGTATTGACCGGCTTAGTAAATTACAGCACTACATCTTTTTTTCCACCTGCCTTTAGTTCAGACATTCTAAAGGCTGAGCTGTAATACATTTTCACAAAGATTCACATGAAACCACAATAATTAATGTACTGTTTTCACTCAGTGTTTGTGGGTCGCTGGCTGATGTCCTTCTGGATGGGAGGGGCCACGGTGCACGAGCTGTACACAGCGGCGAGCGGCCTGTATGTGTGCTGGCTGGCCGTCCGCGGGGCCACCGTGCTGCTGGCCTGGATGCCGCAGGGGCCCGGCATCATCATGCTCAAAGTCCACGAGTGGACGCTCATGGTAACACACACTAACTGTTAAAAAAAAGTCGTATATGTTATACTTTGTTTGGAAGTTAGACAAACATCTAAATCAAATGGCAGCACCGTCATGGATGAATTGAAATATTTAATTTTTGTAATGTACATCAGATGGTACACTGGAACGTTGGAAGTAATTCTCAGGTATAAATTGTCATTATGTTGATATAGAATTGTATGGTAAGATTACCCTAATATTGTGTGTGTGTGTGTGTGTGTGTGTGTGTGTGTGTGTGTGTGTGTGTGTGTGTGTGTGTGTGTGTGTGTGTGTGTGTGTGTGTGTGTGTGTGTGCTGACTTAACTTATGTTTCCTAATTCCTGTGTGAGTAGATCCTGAAGACGCTGGTGGTGGCCATGCTGCTGGCGGGGCTGATTCCTCTGCTGCTGGGTCTACTGTTCGAGCTGGTCATCGTGGCTCCGCTCAGAGTGCCGCTGGATCACACGCCTCTCTTCTACCCCTGGCAGGTACTGGAGTGCCACACCAGTTGCTCTCTTCTCCCCTGTAACTGTAAAACATGTTGACATGTGAGGATAACGCTGCTTTACCCTTTTTTTGTGGCAGGACTGGGCCTTGGGTGTGCTCCATGCTAAAATAATTGCTGCTATCACACTGATGGGCCCCCAGTGGTGGCTCAAAACTGTTATAGAGCAGGTCAGCAACCTCTACTATCTCTACTACGCTTGCCACTATCATTCAGCATACTTTATTTTATTGATTTTACCAAAAAAATCGGATGATGAGCAAAGGGATGCCTTCAAATATTTTGTGTATCCGAGGTAATCACTGCTTTGCCCGAATTTAATTTTCACACATGCGACACTCATTCTGTTAAAAGTTTTAAATATTTCAAGACATTGTGATCTTGCAGTAGTTGAGATTCAGGCTTTGCTACACTTCCGAAATGAGTGAAGGTTTGCCTCATTGTTCACGTTCTGTAGGTCTATGCTAATGGTATCCGAAACATCGACCTGCACTTCATTGTGCGGAGGCTGGCCGCTCCAGTGATCTGCGTGCTGCTGCTGTCCCTCTGCGTCCCATACACAATCTCTAAAGGCATCGTGCCACTCGTGGGTAAGTAAAGAGGGGCTCATTCAACAGGTTCTATATAAATAGGACTGCATGTCGACATTTTTAGACGCTTGAGGCAGAGTTAGCAGCCAGCACTCCCACCAGGAGCCCAATGAAAAAACTGAACACGATGTGCCACTGTAGCTCACCACAAATAAATTAAGATGTATGACAGAATCTGCAAAACAACCTTGTGTATCTCAACCCAATTTTTTTTTTTTTATACAAATGGGAAAAATGTCTATAATTATTTTATTCTTTGGTTGTTTGTAGTCGTCTTCACACAATACAGCAGTGAACGTACTTTTTTAAATAACTCCTTGAAATGGTAAAGTCAGACTGCTCTGACTTCATGTTAACTTTGCCCGAAATGTATTGTGAGTTTTTGCTCTCCATGACTTGTATTGAACTCCTGATGGAGCCGTGGGCATTACCTCCTTAGATGAGGGATGACAAAAAAACAGGGATACACTTAAAAAAAATCAGAACTATTTATTTTAAGGCTTCAGTACATCAAATATTAATTTCTCATAATTCTTACTAACGTTATACACAGATCAGCCACAACATTAAAATCACCACTTATAACCACTAATATTGTATAGCTCCCCCTCGTGCCACCAAAACAGCTGTCCACAAGACCTCTGAAGGTGTCCTGTGGTGTCCATTGTAGGTGCTTTGGGTGGTGGACAGGGGTCAGCATGGACACTCTGATGTTGTGTGTGTTCTGACACCTCTCCATCATAGCAGCATTCACTTTTTCACTAATTTGTGCTACAGTAATTCTTCTGTGGGATCAGACCAGACAGGCTGGACTTGGTTTTCCACGCGCATCAATGAGCCCAGGGCTCTGTCGCCACTTGTCCTTCCTTGGACCACTTTTGATAGGTTCTAGGGATGCACGGTATGTCAAACCGTACAGTGCGAACTGCCAAACAGGTTTACATAATCGAAATCACCCGCATTGTGTTGCTCGTCTCCTTATTATTATATTTTAATAAATGGAAAATGTAATTTATTTGTTCTGCAATGAAATGCTCTCCTCGCTGGCACTCGTTCAATGAGCAAGGTGCACTACATGCATGTTGTGGTTGCGCTGATTTATCCTGTTTCTCTCATGGAAGGTGTTCAGCCAGAGATGCAGACGCTGATGGAGAGGCGGATCTATCCCTTCCTGCTGATGGTGGTCGTGCTTCTGGCCATTCTCTCCTTCCAGATCCGCCAGTTCAAACGCCTTTATGAGCACATCAAAAACGACAAGTAAGAAAAGTCTAATCTGTTGTGTGCACTGGCTCACAAACTGATCTGAATCCTACTTGACCCGGGGGTAAGATGACGATTTTGAGAAAACAATGACAGTATAATAATACATGTGGGGGGAAGGAACTCCCTATTCGATACAATATTCACATTTTACACAGAAGGAGGATTGCCACCAAACGTTTCTGACGTGCATGTGCGAGATGGCGCGGCAGGTGGACTGCAAGGATTCATGGGATCCTCAATCACTTCAATTGCGCGGCGGGGGCAATGACCCTTCCTGAGAATCTTATGCGAAACTGCGATTTCCGAGCGCGCAAAGTGAGAAAGCCAAACTCCCGCTGCGAAGCACAGCTGCGCCTGCGCTGCACTGCACCTGTGAACACTCTCCCATTTGGAAACACTACAGTTTGTTTCTGTTAACATTTTGAAATGACTATTTTGGAAAAGAGTAATTTATTTTTATGTTTTGGATGGGCCATATCAAAAAAAAATCCTAGTTTGTACGTGTGTTTAAATTACATAATTGGACAAAAAAAAAGAAATTTATTTTTCGTGGGTTCAGTGCCGTCACATTTTTTATTTATTTTTTTGCCTGGCAGGGGCCCTCCTTGGCCTGGCGTCCCACCAGGCATTTACAATTATAGGGGAAACACTGACACCAGTCTAGTGTGTTTCAACTTAAAAAAAACAAAAAAACGAAACTCCTTTAACCCCACAATGCATGTCAGGTCAAAAACGACTTGTTTTCATTCATGAAATTGTACATATTATTGAATTAATCTTGAATAAAACTGAGAAACAATGAGTTCCCATCAAAAAAAAAAATCTCTAAATCAAGGAATTCATGGAATTTTAGATTATTAAAATAGATTCAAGATTCAGTGGGGTTTAAAATTAAAGCAAGCAAACAATCATCCACGATACGAATTTTAGGATTGAAACAAAGACCATGTCCTCTACCTGTTTGTTGTGCAGGTACCTGGTGGGACAGCGGCTGGTGAACTACGAACGCAAGGCGGGCAGGAGCACCTTCAGCTCGTCATCCTAGAAAAGATGGATCGACCCGTTTCAGGATCAGGTTCCAAGCTGCTTTTTTATTTTAATTTTTTTTTGTTTTTGATTCCGTGTCCTAACCTAGTTGGATAACAGAGTCAGCTGAGTAACACACATGCATTCATAGGTCACAAGACTTTAGTTGAGCACTGAGCGTGGACAAGACGGAAGTCCTAAAGTTTAAATGGGGAAAATGCTGCAACGAGGTCGCCCACTTGGCACGATACGTCTGATTAATGTTTCCCAACATCTGGTTTGTCATTAAAAAAAAAAAAAAAAAATTCACATTTCAGAACATTTTAGGGGAGAATCCCTTTGAGTGTCCCATTGTAGAGAAGTTTTCAGATAGTGATAATCATCGATGTGAAAAGAGATAGGACTGTAAAATGCAGAGTATAAAAAGGGATATTCAGCATTAAACTGTTTTATTTTTTACATATTTATTGGATGACTTTATTTTTATTAATTTTAGTGTTGCGAGTCTGGACTGACGCTTTGAAAAAGGTTTGTTGTTTCTTATGTTTTAAAATGATCTGCGATGTAATTGCAAAGTATATTTTGTTCATGACATAAGCTTACTTCAGAATTCACAACCAGCAATACCCTGCTTCATTAATTGGTGATTAACCGACACACACGTGTCCAGCGTTTTCTGTGTTACAGATTTTAAGACATTTTCACTGGTCGCAAAACCGTTTCAAGTTGAGTCGAGTATGTCGCCACAAAAAAACATTCTGTTGTTGTTTTTAAAGTCCCTGTAAAGCAAAATTAAAGGTGTTCAGAGTTTGTCATGCCACCCAGCCAAATTAGAATTGTTAAAAATATCACCAAGTACATAAAATTAGGTTTCAAAATCGTGGAGACCAAAAAAAAAAAAAAAAGGGGCAGTTCCCTCCGTTCTGAAACGCTGGGGGCGTGTCCGCCGAAACTGCACCCAATCATATTAAACATTCACATTGGTGTGAGTAAATTCCGTGTTAAAATGTTCTGCCGACCCCAGTCCCTGTGTCGAGTGTCTCACCTCAAAGCGCCGCTGTCTCCTCCGTAGGCCAGGTCAGGGCGCCACACCCTGCTACTATGCAACTAATGCTAACGTAACCAAACCCCGCACGGTCAAACCAACAGGACGCTTGCTTTTTCTGTTCCGGGCGTCGGTGGCGTGAGTTCACGCTCGCCCTGAATATGCCTTTTACTGCAGGTGTTAATTCCCAAAACAGCAGCTGTTAGCCGAGTTTATTTCCCCATTCGATCTTTATATCGTGTCAGGGGAGGGGCCATGCCGAGAATGACCACTCTATGTCAGAGTCATGATAAACTCAACTCCACAGTTCAGTGGACATAGTACAGCTTTTCAAATGTTTTCAGCAATTACTTTCCAACATGCATAGTGTGTTTAGAAACAAATCACAGAATTCACTTTACAGGGACTTTAAGTTCTAGCTGTGAAGGTGTCTCACAAAATCGCTTTCCTAAAAACATTAATTGCAAAAATGGATGCTTGGATTGAGGAATGAGATTTCTGGCTGCTACTGTAAACCTTTTTTTTTTAATTTTCTTTTTTCTTTTTTTTACTTTTATTTTTATTTTTGTACTTTCTGCGTTGTATACATGTGGTGCACTTTATGTACACGTTTTGCAAGTATAATTCTTTTCTCCAAAATTCACTACGGCATGGATAAATTACCCCCCCCTATTGAGACGTGTTTCTGACACAGCATTTATGCTAAATGTGTTCGAGTTTTAGTACATTGGTTTGTATATATACGTGTGTGTGTGTGTGTGTGTGTGTGTGTGTGTGTGTGTGTGTGTGTGTTTGTGTGTGTGTGTGTGTGTGTGTGTGTGTGTGTGTGTGTGTGTGTGTGTGTGTGTGTGTGTGTGTGTGTGTGTGTGTGTGTGTGTGTGTGTGTGTGTGTGTGTGTGTGTGTGTGTGTGTGATTGTGTCTTTGGGAAGTAAACGCTGCAGTGATTGGAAAGCAGACGTCCTGTAAAGTGACCTTTTTTTTTTCCTTTTTGAAGATCCTCGTTTACTGGGCAGGACAGCGCTCGCCATATTGGTCTTGTATTACAATTTGTAGAAGCAAATTTTAATCTATTTTTATACTTGCACACAAAGGCTGTTGTGCTGTGTAAACAAAGGTCCATTTCAATGTCATTCAGTTCTTGATTTTAGCAATATGGATCGTATGGATATTAAAGAGTAATACTTTGAGTGTCTTAAGAGTCTTTTCTTGTGCACCGTTTTTTTTGTGAAGAACAACACGATGATTTTTATTTTCTTGATTGAATGCTTTGGGTTTATATTTTTCATCCAATTAGCTGTTATGCGACATTAACTTGCTGCTGAAATATGTCCCGGAAACTGTCTTATCATGGAACGGATTACATGACATTTGATAATCTGACTGGCAAAATCAAACCATTTTTGATGAAGCTTTATCGTCTGTTTTGAACGCTACAGTGGTCGCCACGTTTCATGATATTGAAGCTCAAAGGTTATCAAATAATAAACTCTTAATATAAAAGCTGATCGTAAAGATACTTAGTTCATGCGAGGCAAAGATTTCATAGTGTTTGTCAAGAAAAAAGTTATTAAATGATATTGGTTTAATCTACTCTTACATTTTTCTTACTACTTTAAGTCTAATGAAGCTTCGCACCATTTAATAATTAGAATGTAAATTATGTTTTTAAATTTTGGATAAGTAAAACAGTATAAATATTAAACCTGCTTTCAATCAATTTATCTGGAAAATGTCTCCCGCCCCGCCCCCATTTTTGAAATCCTACTCCAAATATTGAGATGTGCGTGATAAGGTCTATAAATAAATACATTGATTTCATTATAGAGCCCAAATACTAAATAACACTACAAAGCTTATTTGGGTAGGGCCCCAAAATAAAATTTCTGCCAAGTGTGGACAAAAACAAAAGATGTCCAATACTGCTGTAACATGCATTCCCAATGTGATTAGCCCATGGAAAGTCAGCATCATTTATAAGTGACATAACAAAGATTTAAAGCTGCAAAAGCCTCCTTGGAGCCACAACGTTAAGTTGGGTTATTACCTATAACTTGGGTTTTACGTTGAGAAATGTATTTTGACGGAGGGCGACAAGGATACGTCATTAAGCAAACTGTAAAACCCGTGAAGAGCGTTTATATACCTGCACTTTTTGGTGCGAACTGGAGGATGATCAGTGGAAGGACTTGGGTGCGGAGGTGATGAGGGGTCGACTCTTTACATCCTCCGAGGTGCACTTGTTTACTCTGAGGGAATTACTCTTTAAAAGAAAACAAAAAAGCAACAACTTCACATTAGGTACTCCCAGTTATCATCACCTTTCAATTTTATTCATGTAAAATTCATTCACGTGACTCCAATTAGCTGGCGACCTAAAGGTGTTGTGTCCAGACTCAAACCGCGCAAAAAAAGGAGTTCAGTTCGTTGGCCAGGGAGGCGTCCACACTCGTGGCTGGGGAGGAGCTGCTGTTGTACTTTGTAATAGTCATCAGCCCCTGCCACAAGCGTCTGGTGTCCCGTTGCTCCATCTGTCGCTTCACTCTGTCCCTGTACGTCCGTTTAGCGTCCTTCACCACCCTCCGCAGATTGTACGACGCCGCTTTGTAATTGTATATATTTCCGGATTCAAGAAGTTAGTGTAAGTGGCCGTGCGATCATTCAGAGCGCCGCGGAGGGCTTTATTTACCCACGGTTTTCTGGTTAGGAAATATACCAAACTTTCACCGGGGGGGATGATGCTGTCCGCTACCGTAGCTGTGACGATCGTAGCCACTTCCACAAATTCGCTGACGTCATTGGAACTTCATTGGAACATGTCTCAGTCTACGTCAGTCAGAGCGTCCTGAAGTGCGGTGTCTGATTGGTCCGACCACCCCTTTATGTCCCTCGTCACCACTGTTCCAGGCACGATGCGCGGCTTGTAAACAGGAATTAAAGCAATAGTCGCGTGGCCCATATTCCCCCAAAGCAGGGAGCGAGACGCTTTTGTATCCATCCTTGTACGGTGTGTAACAGTGGACCAAAGTTCTATCTCCCCTGGTGGCACACATGATGTGTTGGTGGAAATTAGGCAGAACCTTTTTAAGGTGCACCCTGTTGGAGTCCCCAGCTACCACCACAGCCGCCTCGGGATGTTGTTCTGAAGTCCGCACAACACATATAGGTTGGGTAGTCCTGTGTCGGTGTCCGCTTGCGGTGGAATATAAACAGCTGTGATGATGACCATGCTGAATTCCCAGGGGAGGTAGAATGGACGGCATGAGACAGTCAGCTGTTCCAAGTTCGGCGAGCGGGAGAGAGTCTTGGTGTTGTTGGGGTGACACCAGCGGCGGTTTATCATGAGGCATACGCCTCCACCCTTGGATTTCCCCGACTCCTCCGACCTGTCGGCGCGGAACACGGAGAAGGACTCGGCTGGACGAACGGCTTCATCCGGCACCAGCGGGTTCAGCCATGTCTCCGTCAGGCAGAGGACGCAACAGTTTCTCGTATCCCGTTGGAATGTAATCCTCGCTCGAAGCTCATCCATCTTGTTCTGCAAGGACTGGACATTGGCAGGAATGATGCTTGGCAGAGGTGGACGGTAAGGTTGCGTCCTCATTCTGACCCGAATGCCGCCTCGTTTACCGCGTGGGCCCACCCGTAGAACAGCGGCTCCGTTGTTGTCGTTATTGAAAGCGTTAAATCTCCGGGGACCACTCTGGATATAATGTCCCAAGGTTGTTCTTTTGGGGAAATTTCTAGATCCACAAGTGCATTGCGGCCGTGGGAGATCACTGTTGATTAGTTTCTGGCAAACATAGTGAAATAAAATGGAAAAAAATACGAAAGTGTCAACGAGGAGCGCCTGCGCAGGCGCCACCTCACAGATTATTATAATTATTTGTGCGAGTTCCTATGCGTTTGTCAGGATGAGCACTCGCCATCGAGTATTTGGCAGTTGATTGCTGTGAATATCTTTCGGGTACCTTACTAGTGATTCAATATAAATGTTATATCATAAAATGTAATTTTTGTTTACGGTGGGGGAAATAATTATTTGATCCCTCACTGATTTTGGAAGTTTGCCCACTGACAAAGAAATGAACGGTCTATAATTTTCCTGGTAATTTTTGGTAGGTTTATTATAACAGTGAGAGACAGAATATCAAAAAGAAAATAGCATAAAAATATATATATAAATTATTTTGCATTTCATTCAGTGAAATAAGTATTTGATCCCCTATCAAAACATGACTTAGTACTTGGTGGAGAAACCCTTGTTTGCGAGTACAGAGGTCAGATGTTTCTTGTGGTTGATTTCCAGGTTTGCACACATCTCAGGAGGAAAGTTGGACCACTCTTCTTTGCAGATCCTCTCCAAATCTTTAGGGTTTCGAGGCTGTCGCTTGGCAACTCCAAGCTTCAGCTCCTGCCACAGATTTTCTATAGGATTAAGGTCCAGAGACAGGCCAGGCCACTCCATGACATTAATGTGCTTCTTCTTGAGCCTTGGCTGTATGTTTTGGGTCATTGTCGTGCTGGAAGACCCATCCACCACCCATTTTTAGTGTCCTGGCTGAGAGAAGGAGGTTGTCACCCAGGATTTCACGGTACATGGCCCCATCCATTTTTCCCTCGATGCGGTGAAGTCGACCTGTCCCCTTAGCAGAGAAACGCCCCCAAAGCATAATGCTTCCACCTCCGTGCTCGACGGTGGGGATGGTGTTCTTGGGGTCGTAGTCAGAATTCCTCTTCCTCCAAACACGGTGAGTCGCATTGATGCCAAAGAGCTCGATTTTGGTCTCATCTGACCACATCACCTTCTCCCATGCGTTCTCTGAATCATTCAGGTGTTCATTGGCAAACTTCAGACGGGCCTGTACATGTCCCTTCTTGAGCAGTGGGACCTCACGGGCGCTGCAGGATTTTAATCCATTACGGCGTAGTGTGTTAGCAATGGTTTTCTTGGTGACTGTGGTCCCAGCTGCCTTGAGACCATTAACAAGCTCCCCCTGCGTAGTTCTGGGCTGATCCCTCACCTTTCTCATGATCACTGATACCCCACGAGGTGAGATGTTGCGTGGAGCCCCAGACCGAGGGAGATTGACGGTCATTTTGCGTTTCTTCCATTTTCGAATAATCACGCCAACGGTTGTCTCCTTCTCATCCAGCTTCTTGCCAATGGTTCCATGAACTTATCATAGAATTTACCCAGAGACATACCCCGCCCTCAAAGCCTTTTGCCTTTAAATAATTACTTTACGTTCAATGAGAGATCTCGGTCGAATGTAACGTATGAATTGTCAAAGGAATCGCCATATGTTGTTGCTAAACCGAGATGGTTGATTGTGTTACTATTACTTATATCTGGTGACGTGCGACCTAACCCTGGCCCTGAGTTGCAGTGTATTGAGACACCATCCGATTTTACATCCCTGTCCGGTCTAAATATTCATCTCAATGTGCGTGGCTCGTTATCCGAAATGGATATGAGGAGAAAACGAGTTAAATCAACAGGTGTGGACACTGTTGTAATATCCGAAGCATGGCTGACAAAATCCGTTATTGATGAAGATATTAACATGGATGGATACAATGTTCGCCGTGCTGACGGACCAAAATAGGCGGCGGTGTTGTTATTCATGTGAAATCCAAATTCCACGTCAGTGGAGTTCTGTCTGAATCAATCTGCAAGCAATCAGAATTTCTGGCCTATAACACCCAACTGTTGTTGGGTGTTATAGGCTGCCTCTGTCTTTGATGCACCCATCATCCTGACTAAATTAAAGCACAATTGTTTTAGCCGGTGATCTGACCCTTAACTGGAAAAGGCTTAAGCTTATTTTAAATCTTTTTGTCATTCCGTAAACCTTATCCAGTTGATTAATTCACACACTCCTCCAAATCTTAAATGCCCTGAGTAGTCCACCTGAATTTACTTGATTCGAACTGTTTCATAAATTCTCAGCTGTTGGTGTTTTTTGCATTGACCTAAGTACCATTGTGTTAAACCACGTGTCATGGGTAAGAGGAATCCTAAACATTTGAATGAACAGAGGTTTCATCACGATTTGGTTCATTTTAGTTGGAGCGGAATAGAGCTGATCCCTGTTGTGGCGACATCCTGGACACTCTTTAATAACGGTTTTCGGCGAATCATAATATACTCACGCACCATTGAGGAGATGCAGAGTAAAGGGGTGTGACAACCCCTGGTTTTCCTCTGAGCTAGCAGATACTATTCACGAGCGTAACTCGCCTCAGGCAAGGAAAAAGGAGGTTCTGATTGACTGGCTGATTGATTAACGCTCCTCTTTTATCAAGAAAGCCAAATCGGAATATTATTTGCTTGTCGTCACTGAATCTACACTAAATGACCACAGGAGGTTTTGGAAAGCCATAAAATGCTGTGAGAAAAAACCTCTCAAGCTGTACCCACCATTGTTATGAAGGATTCTGTTGCTGTTCATGACAAAATGGGGATACTGAATTGTTTAAAAGAGCATTTTATATCTTCTGGCTCTCTGTTTGACTCTGCTTGTTCTGGGTCTGTGAAACCCTGTACTGACGCTCCAGCGTGTACTGCTCAGTCTTTTAATTTCGTTCTTTTCTCTGTTCAAGAAGTAAAGCCCTAAAAACTTTAGATCCTGATCCCTGAATCCCGATCGCTGGGGAGCATTACATGTAGCATACTTGTTTCATACATGTGGGAAACAAATGAAAATAAATAGAGGTAAAGTAAAAAGACTGGCGTGCACCGCTATCTGGAGGAGGTACAAAGAAAACTCCAATTAGGTTAGGTTTACGTTTTTCATTTTCCATACAAGTAAGAAACTAAGGAAACAAAATAAATCGAAATCTTTCTCCATGAGATTATATTATACGTATATTTTAATATAATAATCAAAAGATTTGCATATTGAACAGCAGGCACCTGCCCATTGCCCCGTGATGGCCCGTGGTGCCCTTTTTATCAGCGTTTTTCTTTTTCTTTCTAAGTGTGAATGGGCAGATTGGTAGCGGATTGTGTGGGGAAGATATGTATATTCATGAGAAACGTATCCTCAGCGCACCTACAATGTACGCACCATCGTGGTGCCCGTGATCTGCGCTCCACCCTGCTGCTCCATTTGCAGAGAAAAAGGCACATGGAGCCCGAACTGGAGCTCGGGGTCCATGTGCCTTTTTCTTTTTTTTCTTTTTGTTGAGCACCTGCCCCTATTTAAGTCTCGTCTGGAGCGGGGAAGTGAGATCTTATCACTAGTGGTTACTGGACAGCTCTGAGAGAAGAGGGGGAGAGCCTCCGCCCCCTCTGTCCCCCCCCTCTCCCCCTCTCTGCTCCAGTTTGAGGACACGGTAACACACCGTTTCAATGCTCGGATTTTTCCTGGCAGATAAAAAAAGTCTGTCATCATTGTCAATCGATGGAGTCGATAGAGGATTTCATCGTAAATATGCCCAAGCCTAGTACCATCGCAGCTGCGCTGAAGGTGGTAAATAACATTTCTGTTGCACTTGACAGGAGGCAACATTGTGCAACACTGTTTATTGATCCGTCCAAAGCTTTCCACTCAGTTGACCATGATGTTTGAAAATGTAGACTTCTTAACTCAGGACTTTTGGAGCAAGCAGTGGCCTGGTTATCAAACTACCTTAGTAGTAGGTCTCAGTGCATTACCTTTGAAGGTCTATGTTCTGATATTGTATCTGTCTACAGGGGTGTACCACATAGCTCTGTATTAGGTCCACTTGTATTCACTATTTATATAAATAACCTGGCTCAAAACAATGCTAATTTAAATTTTTATGCTTATGACACTGTTATAATGCTGTGCATCAATTCTTGTACAGGCCATTCAGTACTTGCAAAATGCTTTTATTATTGTCCAAATACCCTACTTCAGGTGAAAGCCATTCTTAATGCAGATTAGACCAAATTTATGTCGTTTACAAACTTGAGGAATGGGCCACAATATTTCCCTTCGTTGGTCACTCTTGGGGAAAGTGAAAGCTTGTTAACTTTTATAAATACCTGGGTATTTTGATTGACTCCCTCATTTTTCACTGCCACATGAGCAGTACCTGGTGGAAAAATCTGAGACTAAAACTGTGTTTTTATTTTCAGAATAAATTTTCCTTTTTATGTAAAAAGCGACTTCTTGCCGCCACTTGTTGTTCTTTTTGTTTTTTTTAATCTGTGTTGGACTATGGTGATGTCTCGCTCGGCTTCATATGGTTGGCACAGCTTACCATGCTTCTTTGAAGCTCATTAGCAGTTATAAAGCCCTGACTCACAGGGGAGGACCCATTTTGCTGAAGTTTTTGTCATTTTTGTTGTTTTTAATGTTATTGCTGTTGCTGCTGTTGTTTCGGTTGCTGCTGCTGCTATTGTTGCTCCTATAGTTGTTTCTGTTGTTACTGCTGGTGTTGTTTCTGCTACTGTTGTTGCTGCCGTGTTGTAGTTGTTTTTGTTGTTGATGTTTCTGTTGTTGCTGCTGTTGTTTTTGCTGTTTCTGTTGTTGCTGTTGTACCTGTTTCTCCTGTTTGCCATTTCTGTTGTTGCTCCCGTTCTGATATTTCTGTTGTTGCTGCTGTTTCTTTTGTTTCTGCTGTTTCTGTCGTTTGCTGGGTTTCTGTTGTTTCTGTTCTTGCTGCTCCTGTTTCTGTTGTTGCTGCTGTTGTTTCTTTTGTTGCTACTGTTTCTGTTGATGTTTCTGTTGTTGCTGCTGCTGTTGTTTCCGTTGTCGTTTCTGTTGTTGCTGCTGGTGTTGCTGTAGTTGTTGTTGCTGCTGTTGTTGTTTCTGTTGCTGCCACTGTTGCTGCTGCTGTTGTTTCTGTTGTCATTTCTGTTGTTGCTGCTGGTGTTGTTCTTGTTTTTGTTGCTGCCACTGTTGTTTCTGCTGCTGCTGTTGTTGTTTCTGTTTTTGCTGATGTTTCTGTTTCTGTTGTTGTTTCTGCTGGTGTTGTTTCCCCTGTTTCTGTTGTTGCTGCTTTCGCTGCTGTTTTTGTCATTGTTTTTATTTCTGTTGTTGCTGCTGTAGCTGTTTCTCCTGTTTGTTTCTGTTTCTGTTGCTCTTGTTGCCGTTTCTGTTGTTGTTTCTGTTGTTGCTGCCGTTTCTGTTGTTGCTGCTGTGTCTGCTGTTTCTGTTGCCGTCTGCAACCCACAATCATCATCAACCTTTATTTCACCAAACTATTTAATTGAAAACAAATTCTCATTTACAATAACGGCCTGACAAGAGGCAAAAGACCTCCTGTGGGTAGGAATAAAAAAATAAATAAAGCCGCAGAAACCCTTCGGGGACTGCCCATTGTTCCAACGGCCTATTATTCCGAAACCCCAATAGTCCGAAAAATGTCGGGTTAGAGATGGTTACTGTAAGTTTAGGTATATTATTAGTTTCGTCTATGTCCAATGGGGCATTTTTCGGACTGTTGGGGTTTCGGAATAATGGGCCATCAAGAAAATAGCATCACCACATCCCTATTCATTATTTTGCAATCGATGGAATTTGTTCCCAATATTTTTTGTTTTTAATCAAGCAAAATGATACAAAGTCTAGAGAAAATCAAAAATTAATAGTACAGCAAGCAGAAATATAAGATTGTGGAAACTATATTCTACCATCACAATAGTAACTGAATCAAACATAAAATAAAAAATAAAATCCTGCGTGCTAGGATTCTCTGGGGACCCCCCAGAACCTCTTGAAGGACTGCTGGGGGGTCTCTAGACCCCAAATTGAGAAACGCTGATCTATGTCAAGTCGTGGTTTATAAAGGAGACATGCAGTTCCTTGCTTGACAGTTTGGTTTCCAGCAGGAGGCGTAAGGGCTTCTGGACTCACTGAGGGCAGCCTGCCATGCCTGAGGGTAATGGCTAAGACGGGAGTGGCAGCAACCAACCCACACCCAACTATGCTTTCACCTTGTCATTGCTTTGCTGTTTGCTTATCCAGCGCAATCAACTACTCTTCTGGCTAAATTATGAAGTTTAAGAATTTGTCATTTCAATATACAGTATGGTATCGCAACATTATACTAGAAACACATCTGAAAATTTGTATACAATGAACACTAAAACCTATACATTCTTCAGATACAATCACCAGATATACAGTGGGGCAAAAAAGTATTTAGTCAGCCACCAATTGTGCAAGTTCTCCCACTTAAAAAGATGAGAGAGGCCTGTAATTTTCATCATATGTACACTTTGACTATGAGAGATAGAATGGGGGGAAAGAATCCAGGAAATCACATTGTAGGATTTTTAATGAATTAATTGGTAAATTCCTCAGTAAAATAAGTATTTGGTCACCTACAAAGAAACAAGATTTCTGGCTTTCACAGACCTGTTACTTTTTCTTTAAGAGACTCCTCTGTCCTCAACTCGTTACCTGTATTAATGGAACCTGTTTGAACTCCTTATCAGTATAAAAGACACCTGTCCACAACCTCAAACAGTCACACTCCAAACTCCACTATGGCCAAGACCAAAGAGCTGTCAAAGGACACCAGAAACAAAATTGTAGACCTGCACCAGGCTGGGAAGATTAAATCTGCAATAGGTAAGCAGCTTGTTGTGAAGAAATCAACTGTGGGAGCAATTATTAGAAAATGGAAGACATACAAGACCACTGATAATCTCCCTCGATCTGGGGCTCCACGCAAGATCTCACCCCGTGGGGTCAAAATGATCACAAGAAGGGTGAGCAAACATCCCAGAACCACACGGGGGGACCTAGTAAATGACCTGCAGAAAGCTGGGACCAAAGTAACAAAGGCTACCATCAGTAACACACTACGCTGCCAGGGACTCAAATCCTGCAGTGCCATACGTGTCCCCCTGCTTAAGCCAGTACATGTCCAGGCCCGTCTGAAGTTTGCTAGAGAGCATTTGGATGATCCAGAAGAGGATTGGGAGAATGTTATATGGTCAGATGAAACCAAAATAGAACTTTTTGGTAAAAACCCAACTGGTCGTGTTTGGAGGAGAAAGAAAACTGAGTTGCATCCAAAGGACACCATACCTACTGTGAAGCATGGGGGTGGAAACATCATGCTTTGGGGCTGTTTTTCTGCAAAGGGACCAGGCCGACTGATCCGTGTAAAGGAAAGAATGAATGGGGCCATGTATCGTGAGATTTTGAGTGAAAACCTCCTTCCATCAGCAAGGGCATTGAAGATGAAACGTGGCTGGGTCTTTCAGCATGACAATGACCCCAAACACACCGCCCGGGCAACGAAGGAGTGGCTTCGTAAGAAGCATTTCAAGGTCCTGGAGTGGCCTAGCCAGTCTCCAGATCTCAACCCCATAGAAAATATTTGGAGGGAGTTGAAAGTCTGTGTTGCCCAGCGACAGCCCCAAAACATCACTGCTCTAGAGGAGATCTGCATGGAGGAATGGGCCAAAATACCAGCAACAGTGTGTGAAAACCTTGTGAAGACTTACTGAAAACATTTGACCTCTGTCATTGCAAACAAAGGGTATGTAACAAAGTATTGAGATGAACTTTTGTTATTGACCAAATACTTATTTTCCACCATAATTTGAAAATAAATTCTTTAAAAATCAGACAATGTGAATTTCTGGATTTTTTTTTCCTCATTTTGTCTCTCATAGTTGAGGTGAACCTATGATGAAAAAAACAGGCCTCTCTCATCTTTTTAAGTGGGAGAACTTGCACAATTGGTGGCTGACTAAATACTTTTTTGCCCCACTGTATGTGAACTAAACGATTTACCCCCAAAATTTGTGTTAAATCTTTTTTTGTGTTTTGAACTTTGATGTGATCAGTGCAAATGAGACGCTGTTAGAGACGTCAGATTTAGCTGTTGGTAAGACAACCAAGGGTTATTTCTGCTGGATCCAATTAACCTTAACTCGCCTTAACACTGTGGGGAGCCAGGCCAAGATTAAGGTCATACGCAAAGGAAATTTCCTCTGCCAAGCAAAGCCAGAGTTTTTCCCACTAACAGTTATATATATATATAAACACGCAAAATGGCTAATGTAATGACAACATCTTGTGTACAGTGTTAAGGCTGCTTAAGGTGCTTTCCTTGAGGGAGGGAAGGAGGGGCAGGGAGAGAGAGAGAGGGAGAGGGAGGGGGAGGGAGAGGGAGAGAGAGAGACCTTGACTGGTTAATGTCACTGCCTCGAACAAGGAGAAGCACCTTCTGAATCGCTTTACAAAAGGACCACTTTGATGCCTGAATTTAGACCTGGATTTTCTATCAAGCTGCGATGACAAAGCAGTGTTGCGGACGACTTCTTTTCTCAGAGGCTTACGGAGACGTCATAGGGGTTTTCCCCCAGTCTTGGCATTAATACAGGCACTTTGTGCGAACTCATGGATTTCTTTGTGCATTGGAAGACCACCCCCCTCTCCTTATTGAGATGAATGAGGCGGTATGGAACTATTTGTCTTAGGTGGAAAATCTTCTTTGAAGACGTTTGCTCTGTGTTCATGCATGTTCTGATTAGTTCTCCGTTTTAACCACCTTTGGGATAATGCCTGGATCTGGAAGTATCTTGACAAGAAATTGGATTTGCCCGTTGTCATCTCAATGGCAACTAGTGAACACTTGTTTGACAATGGAGGGCGACCGGCAGCAGGTGCGATGATCTGGAGAGGTTGCCCTTGTGGCTGTTGGTGACCCATATATGGTCCTTTAATATTTTGTTCTCACTCCCAGCAGCAGGAGTCCCATGCGTGTGGAACAGATAACCCATGGACAAAAGTCAAAGGTTGTGTTCCTGACACTTGAATTCCCTCATAGTGTAGAATGAGTCACCGCCCCGATGCTTCCACGGACCAGGGAACTTGAGAACCTTGAGGCCCCCCTAAGCTTGGATTTCCCTTGGTGAGGATTCAGAAACTAGCAAGGGAGGTGGTGGTGGTGGTGGGGTGGAGTTGTGAGAGTTAAATGGTGTTCAAAACGGAGGGCCCAGGTGAAGGGTTAAAGGTTCAAAGGAATGGAGCGGCCGCAGGAGTGGGAATGGGTGCCGTACGGCTGCTGGCCCACAGCACGCCCATCATGTCTGTCACCAAAATCGAGGGGGATCAGCCAGGGCCGGGGGGTCCAGAGGAGGACAGCGAGGGCCTGGATAACACGCGCAACTATTGGGAGGATGACGACGACGATGTTTACCAGGAGTTTGAGGAGTTGGACTTCGAGGCCCTTCCGGAACACTCGGACACGTGGAGCATCATCTCAGAGGACTCCTTCTACCCGCCCGATGACTTGCTGCCCGCTCAGTGCCCATTCCGCTGCCCGAGTCCGGAAAGCCCCGAGCCCATCTCGTTCTTCATGGCCTGCTGCAACAACAACGCCGTCATTGTCAAGATCATGATCCGACAAGGAGTGACGGAGGAGGAAGTGATGGAGACGGATAGGAACAGAAGGGTGGGTGTCTATGTAGCAATGTGTTTATATACGCTATTTGTGTTGATCTATGTGGCATTACTTATCACCTCTGAAGCTCTTACAGACTTGTCTGCCTCGTTTTCTGTCGTTTTGCAATCTTAACACCTTATCAAAGAAGAGAGAAAAATAAAGAAAAATTGTACTATCTATTTTTATTATAGTTATAATTTTCTCACAAATTGATAACAGATCCATGCATAAAGCGCTTTAAAAATGGCCTACAGAAATTGGTATTTCGATTTTTTTGATTTGATTTTTACAACACAATGTAATTTTCTTAACAATCGGGGCTTAGGGGGCAAAAATCCTAGAGGTGTACTGGCAGGACGTGTTAAGCCTCTGGTGACAGATGGGGAGTGTGGATTGCACAAAGACAAACATTTTCAAGGAGCAGCTTGGGATCAGTGCTCAGCTTTTAATGGGCTCACAAAAGCGTCTACCTCGAGCCTGGCATCGCCAGACCGATTCGCAAATGCGTATTAGTCTGGAATATCTCTGTTCAACTTTACCAAGGCCGTTACCAACTGCCGCAGACCAACATGTCTCTGGATGCAATTGGATAGGCCTACAACCAATCAGAGCATTGAATAAACCTGCAACAAATCAGAGCATTGGATAGACCTACAACCAATCAGAGCATTGGATAGACCTACAACCAATCAGAGCGACGGAACGATGTGACATAGTTGCTGAGCGAGTGAGTTGGTAAATTTAACTTTTACCAAATCCTGTGGGAAGCACGGCAAACACATCGTTCTTATCAACAAAAGCTTTTTAGAGAAAATAAACCGTCCAGTTGGTTAAATACTGTCGCGAGAGAGGATTTAACAGACTGGTCAGCGGCGGCCATCTTGGTTAAGTGCATCGACGGCGCTCCCCTGCATCGTCATCGTATCAGACCCGCCCCATATTTGATAAAGGCCTGTGACTGGCCTGACCCTGGCAAAGTCCGGTGGAAATCTGTTTGAATGGGAGGGTGGCTAGACGTATTCTGCAGAGCAAATGAAACTTGAGCTGTGGATTGGTCTAGTTCCCAGGCTAATCTACCCCGACACACTGGGTAGAGCAGGGATTCCCAACCTGGGGAGCCAGACGGCCACCGTAGGTCACCAAATCACGGGGGGGGTCGCAAGGCCGCGAACGATTTGAGCCATTGGGAGTTTTCCCAATAGCAGGCTGGTTCTAGACTGCTTTGATTGGGGGGGCAGTAAGAGATACTGATTGTCGGCTTATTCACACGTTTTTTCTTATTCACATTCAATTAGGAAATGGAAGAAAATCAATTAATCTCCAGTAATAACACACGGTTTTTATTTGTTTCATTTGGAGAAACAGGGACATGCAGCGACCTCTGATCGTGCAGCGGAGCGGAGATCGCTTCTGAATTTGATTGGGTGGGCAAGACGCACGTTTGCGTGGACTGAGCCCACCCCTGCCCCCCACCATACATTTAAACAAAATCAATGCCTATCCATTATGTTCTTTGTTGTATGCCCTGAAAACCTTGCACTCTAACAAATGAGACCAAAGGCCGCTAATAAATACAGTATGTGGAAAAAAATATATATTTTGCATACTTTTAATAGAGGGGGTGGCTCAGATTAGAACAGGTGGGATTTAATCATGTAGTGATGTCATTTCATAGGTTGCTGTGATAGAATACTGATTAACCAATCTCAGAAATAATAAGTTTCAAGTGTCTGTTGTGCAGGGAATTTGAATGTCAGGCAAAAATGCTTGTGGAACGCTCAGGCAAATTATACCACTTGCCATCACCAGGCATTTAAGTGTCAGGAAAACACAAGGGAAACATTCAATAAAAGACCCAGTGGAAAAGCTATTAGACTATATTGAAAGTATACCAAAAATCCAAGTAAGTATACCGTGCCAAAAATCGGATTTGAATATACCTGATGGCTGCCCGACAGTTAGAAACACTGTTATTTTGAAAGGGAATTGTAGGCTTACGGTTGCTTTAGTTGGTGGCCGACGTCAGAATATTGTGGGTTGACTTTGAGATGGTTATGTAACAGACATACTTGTCAAATAGGTAATCAAGCTGTACACTGACAGTTTTCAAGAGAGCGACAGGGAGCTCTCCTCTCCTTTTTCTTTTTTTTTTTTCCTATAAAAGGAGAAGATTGGACATTTTGATGATCGAGTTTCTAGATTTTATCACGCCAAAAAAAGAATGACCTAAACTTTTCAGGCAATGAATTCCAAAGAATTCATTTCAATAGACCTTCATGCATCACTGTCATGGCATTCCACAAGTTCATGTTTACTCATAAAAACAAACTATAAATCAAATTTAAACAAAATAAATTAAAAAACACAAGGGCAATCTATTATGAAATGCATTGCTGTGTTCCTTGTTTATCCATGATGGAGATTACACTTATTCACCACCGTATTCCAATGCCGAGGTCATTACTTCAATGCATTTCATTGAATTTATCCGTCCAATTCTATTAACACCAACGCATTGCAGTCTAGTTTTTTCGTTTTCTGAGCTTTATTCAGAACGTTATTCATATCGTGAGCTTTATTATCATTCAGGCTTCGAGAAATAAATCCACTTGCGATTTGCATTTTTATCACTTGCTTGCCACAGCTTGCTCCTGTTATCAAACCCTACAACATTACATTAGGCCACGGGGCTTTCTTTCAATGTCATTGTCTCACGACCTTAACTAGGCCATAAACTGCACTCTCAGGCCGTCTAATCCCTGCGAAGACTCTATTAGGTCAATTGAATCTTTAGCTGCACTGAACTGCTCAACAGCCAGGAGGACTGCAGGCAAGGCAGTCTAGTTCTTATTACTATATGCTTGACAAATGCATTCATATGAACTTCTAAAGGCCTATTTGATTACATTTGTCTGTACATGACCATGTATAGGCATAAACCAATGAATAGGTGAAGGTGTAATTTGTTTAATAGTGTAGATAGTTTTTTGGTACTGGTACAAACTAGCTGAAGACCACCTCAGTCTAAAATATTAAGCATAGTATAAGAAGAGTTGTAGGAGTGGCGATACTGGATAGTGAATTGATAAGGGGCCTAGTTATCCCAGTATGCTTGAAATATTTTATACAGTGTTACCTCGACTTACGACTGCATCTACTTACGACTAAGCCGAGATACGAGCAGTGATAGTCGCGAAAATTTGTATCGACTTCCGACTGACTGCTCTAAGATTGACAATGGAAATTCGCAGTTGGGGCGTCGGGGGCCAGTCAGCAGTCAGTCAGCAGGCGACCTACATCGTGTGTGCACGTAGTTCGTGGCTTATCGATATATTTTTTTCATATTTACTGTGTTTGTGCTGTGTATTTTGTTTATTTTCACCCTTCATGATTTCATCATTTATATGGGAAAAATTGCTTCGACATACGACTGTTTTAACATACGAAGCTCCAACATATTGAAGCTCCAAATGTGGTTAAAATATCATATCTTCAAAAACCGCCATAGAAACGTTATTTATTTCACCGGGGACCAACGTCACCATGGTCTGCTTGTGAATCCCTGTGACGTAATCGGCTGCTGGGTGTAGAAGGGCGAGTTCAACAATTGGGTACTGGGAATAAATAGTCGGAAATGATACCTACTCCAACACCTTTGCCATTGCGCTTCCAGTCTGGGCTGATTGTGGCGTGTTACCAAGGATACGTGGATGTGGTCATCGCTCTCTCTCAGTGCCCCCACCTCAATGTCAACTGGCAGGACAACGAGGGCAACACCGCACTTATTACAGCAGCACAAGCAGGTAAACAGCATTTTCTTTCTTTCGTCTTTTTATTTATCTTTTATTTTTTTTACAAAAGGATAACTAATTCTTATTGGCAAAGATTTTTTTGCTTGCGCTTACATGTAGGTTAACGGGCTCCTTGTAGAGTAATGAAAAGGGCTATATTGAACGGTTGAAATGATATATTCATTATGATTGACTTGGGGAAATATGTGTAAATCAACCATGAATAAGGGTCAAGGGTCAGGGTCGGGTTAATTTTCTGGCGCTGATCTTTTATAACCCATAACTTAGTCCATGTTACACCCGTAGGAACACTTAAATTGCTCCCTCGAAGACAATAAAGAGATTCTCAGAATATTTGTGACTAGTTCAAACGCATATACGATAACATACTGCACCATACCATAACATAGTGGAATACCCTTCCATAACCTTGAAGGCCGAGCGACTTTACTTTAAATATAGTTGCACGCAGGATATCACTTCATTAATCGGCAGGGAGAAATTAGAAGTCATGACAGCAGTGGGGGACAAGCACAAAAATAATTACAATCCAAATTATATGATTACGATTTAAAAAGAACAAAACAAAACAAAAAAAAAAAACGGGTCTGAACGTACAAATATTGTACCTCCTAAAAACACCACCCAGTATGGAAATGCCCTTCGTGGCTCTCCTGGTTGCACCCTTCAAACAAAGGGATTCCTTGACGAGGATGGAGTGAACATACATGGTGCATACAAGCCTTACTCTTGCATGTTTTCTAGCACGATTTGGATTCTGGGTGTGTGTTTTAAACATTTGCAAAAACAACTTAATCATCCTTTGTGCTTTTTGTCATAGCCACGGTATTGATATCGATCGCTTTTGATGATATCACAGTATGGTATTATGGTGGCCGCTGAAAAAGAGATTGCCGATAAACAACAATGGAAGGAGAGTGCTTTGCGGCACTGCTTTATCCCAGCTTTTGTTGTGTTTTTTCCGTCGGACAAAAGATGCATTGCCAAACACAGGAACCATCCAAAACAACAAAGAAACATAGAAGCCTCAGAAAAAGTCCATCTGTTTAAACATTAATGGAAGCAGATGGGATCCGTGCTGCAATCGTTTGTACCTTCGAGAAGCAACATCATCAAAAAAAAATAAATAATGGACCCGCTCAAATTACCATTATTAAAAAGTACTATAATTACATTCTCCACTTCATTGTGCTGCCCAGTGAGTCGTTTTCCATCCGCATTCTTCACAATCTGTTTGGGGCGATTTGGGTGCACAAGTGCCCATAATACTTAACACCAGATGAAACTTTATTTCAGTGAACTGAGTTTGGGAGCTATTAAATGGGCCGAAATGAAAGCACAGAGCACATTATGAGGGCCATTGTGTACAAGGTAGTCATTTCTTTTTTTTTTTTTTTTGGCCACGTTAGAATATACCATCATTAGGAATTTCAGGGCAAAGCAGTCGCACGAATCAGAGCCCTTGCCTGGCCCCCCTCCTCATCTTCTAACCATGACGAATGGCCCTCGCTGGAGCCTGTGATGAATAGCTGCTGGCTGCAGACTGCTCTTCATTTTCTGCTTCATTAAGGGGACTATCGATCCCCCTTTTCATGACAAAGTTCTCTGCAACACGTCGGGGTGAGGGGACGGGGGGGGACACGTAAATGAGAGAATAAGTCAACACGGAGCGAGGCGTTAAACTCAAGAGGGAGGAACCCAAAAGGGCTCATCGGCAATGGCGGACGACCCTGTTCGGACTCATTGAGTTCACTCATTCAGCTCGTTAGCCGTGTCTCTGGTTTGTGCAGAATAACAGATCCACGGGACAGAGGTGGAATTTCCTGGTTCGGAAAGCAAAGATTTGTGGTGGAGCAAAAGTTCTGGAGGGCTTTCTCCACCCTGGTAATAGGCCTCTTTCTATTGCGCCGCCTCTGATAAAAGATTCCTCAAGTTGGAGAAGGCTTTTAGACGGTCGGATTCTAAAAAAGTGAGGAATGTACAGATGCTCTGAGGCGAGAAAAAAAAAGGGATTGGGATCGGATCAGATCACACAGTTGATTTAGGAACAGATTGTGATCTGGAACCTTTAAAGAAAAATACGTGGAAAACATTGCGTTGTTTGATGGGATACCACCACTTCCTGTTTATAGTTCCGTTTCAGATTTAGACCCGAGAAGAAAGTTCCCTTTAGTTCTGCGATCAATGCGATAAGGGAGAGGGATCTTTTTTGGCAGGGTTATTACAGCCATCATTTAGGACGCACTGGACTGGATTAAAGCCGTCGGCAATGTTTTTCCTCTCGTCGGCAGGGCACCTCATGATCTCTAACTACTTGCTAAACTACTTCCCGGGGCTGGACATAGAGAGGAGGAACTGTCACGGCTTTACAGCCCTGATGAAGGCTGCGATGCAAGGACGGGCGGACTGCGTCAGGTCCATTATGTTGGCAGGTAAAAATTTCTACCTCCCCAGCCAGTGGACAGAATGAAAAAACGCCTCTTCACGTGTGAACAGCGCTGTGGACCTGCGTGCACTCCGCGAGCGTGAAACAATTACTGCCATCACTATCACCTTCCAGGAGGGGAGGTGGAGGCGCGGGACTATGGTCGGAAGATGACACCCAAAGAGTGGGCTCGCTTCACCGGCCGCTATGACACGGCCGACCTGATGGAGCGGCTGGCCGCCCAGCCGTGCGCCGAGCAGTTCTGCAACGCCTACTGCTTGGAATGGCCCATGCTAGAGGTAGACGCACGTGCGTCACAGTGAGGGCGTCGTGCGGATCTTACCGTGATTTCAGTAGTGCTCCCCGTGAGGCTTGGACGGCGTCAAACGTGACACCTTGCAGCGTCACTGGAGCTGAAAGACTCTTTACAGAGTCTTTCGACGATCTCTGTAGAGTGTCACATTTAACTGCGTTCAGACTGCTCTACAATTTTCTTTTCACCGTTATGACGGATAACAAATACTACACATCTTTATGCTCTGTAAAAAAAACAACCTGTTATTATATTAATATATATTTATATTTTTGGTAAAACTTCAAAAAGTTATAATATTAAAAGAAAATGTCTTGTTGATGAATTTCATATCAGTTGGTCATTTTCCTGAATACAAACACATAAATGCAAAGTGTAATATGCCACAAAAACCTGACCCTGTGTTGACTTGTTCCCCACTACCTACCACCACCTCCCCCACCACTACTCGTCCTGACTGTTGCTCTGCTCATGGTTGTTCTACAGGAGCTGGTGGCCCAGTCCCGCAAACCCAAGTCTTGCTGGAGAAGTTTCGCCAACCTCTTCCGCTGTTGCCCCTTCACCTTCTACCTCAGCAGTAAGGTAAACCCCGTGGACGACGGGGTCCTGGAACACATGGTCCGGGTCACCACCAGCCTCTCTAGTCCGCTCATCGCCACGGCGTGCCACACCGTGTCCCCCGGCAGCCCGCCCCGTATCGGCAAGCGGCGCTACGCCGTGCAGGAGATCCTGCGGCGGCAGCGGGTGGAGCAGCTGCGGCGGCTCGGCCCCGAGAGGCTCAACAACTACAAGAGGCTCTTCCAGAACTCGAGGGTCCTCCTGATCCCCAAGGCGAAGGACCGCCGGGCCAGCCTGCAGCCTCAGCTGCTCAGGGAGGTGGCGGCCGCCTCCACGGGGGCCATGAGGCGGGCGAGCCTGCTGCCTCTCCACATGATGAGGAGGAGCAGCGTGCGGCCGGGCCTCGTGGTGCCCAAGGTCAGGCTCTGCAAGGCCCCCCCCCCCAATTACATCCCAGAGAAGGTCCGCAGGCGGAGCCACAACCAGAACCACCTCCAGCCCCCGAAGTGGGACTACAAGGTGCAGAAGGAGAGGAGGCAGGAGGAGGAACGGCAGAAGCTGCTCTCTCTGACAAAGAGGAGGTGAGAAGCATGGAGGGAATGACGGGTGGAGGCCACTTCCTGGAGTGGAACGTGGAGGAGGAGGATGAAGGAACACGGGAAAAAACAAAACAAACAAACAAACAAAAAACAAGGGAAAGGGGAACGTGACAAGAGGGGTGTAAACGGACAGGCAAATGCCGACAAGAGGGATGAGGGCGTTCGGGAAGAAGAGCCTACGAAGAAAAAAAGCTGGCGGTGAGTTTGGAGGTGGAGTAAAAGTGAAGGAAGTTGGAGAGCCGACGGGGCCATTCACCGAAGGAAAATCGAGACGAGCTCGAGACTCCATACCGTCTGAGGGATTCGCCGGTAACTGGTTACGGTGACGGAAAGGATCCAAGGTCAGGCGGAGAGGAGACAGCGCTGTACCTTTTTACCACTGAAAAGAGGCCGCCGAGACGGAAAGGGTTAACAATACAGATTTCTGACTTTTTTTTTCTGGAGAACTTGAGCCGCTCCCCACGATGGTAAATGGTAAATGCACTGCATATACACAGCGCTTTTCTAGTCTTCCAACCACTCAAAGCGCCTTACAGAACACGCCTCCCATTCACCCGTTCACGCACGCGTTGATACGTCGATGACAGCGGCCGCCGTGCGAGGCGCACTCCAGCTCATCGAGAGCAGTTCAGTGTCTTGCTCAAGGACACCTCTGCGTAGAAGGCAAATTCGTCCCCGCAGCCGTCCCATCGCCGTCCCGTTTGCCCCCAAATTCTTTAATGCTGGTAAAACCTTTTGGGATGGGTTCAATATTAAATCTTCTGCGCAGCGTGGTAAGACGGCCAACGCTACAGTACGTCGCCGCTAGAAAATGCTGAACGTTTCGAACTCCATTTAGCTGGCAGAAATGGCTTGGCGACAAACCCATGTCGTATTTTAACACTGCATAATGAACGCCCGTGCTTGTTTTTCTTTCCCGCTCCGCAGCCAATCCAATAGGTCTTTTTCTATTGTGTTTAAGATTCAAATGTTGTGTCAACGTAATGCAATCTACAACCCAAATTAAATCAGTTTTGAACGGATGGAACCCACCTGAAACGGCCTCGCTGACACTGACATTGGATCCGCGCCGTCTGTGGGAAATTCGTTACCTGAATTTTGATACAGAACTATATATATATTTTTTTTATACACTTTCTGGTGCATTTACTTTCTATAACTTCCCCCTTCTACGAGTATTTACTCACATTTGATTTATGCATGTAACATACATAAAGACTATTTTGGGTTCAGAGGTGGAGAAGAAAGGAGAAAATGGGATATGTCCGTGTTCATGGAAGGAATAAAGGCCGTGTACTGTGTATCTGCTTCTGCCGTGTGGTTCGTGGTTCTTCACTCAAACAGGTTGGTCCGGTGCACGTTGGTCAGACTTGAGAGTTAAAGAGGTACTGCCACACCACGACATCTCTCTTTGAGCCGTGAGCTGAATGAGCGTAATCAAACCCGTCAATCCCCCAGGTTGCTCGGACTGAACATTTAAGTAGACCTGTGTGTTGCACAGTGCATACGGGGTGGGCAGTGAGAGGTCAAAGGTTTCGCTTTTTCGCAAATGTTGAGAGAAAAAATTGACGACCCGCGATGACTCAATGTGACCCATTCAGGATTTCCCCTGTACCACCCACAGGACCAGGAGACCAGGAACGACTCCCTGTGACAGGGGTCCGTTCCCTCCTCATTGCAGGTATAGTTTCCGTGCCTTCTTACAAACTAAAACCGTTTTAATAAATGCTGAATTGAAAATGGACGCGCTCTGACCCACTTGGCCCTGTGCACCGGAGGCCCAGAGGCTAAAATGGCCGTTGCTTTGACCTGTGCGGCGGTTCTCTCTTTGACCGACAGATGGCGCTGATACGTGTTTCAAAAGCACAGAGATGAATTCCTCCACGCATCACTATTAATAACATACTTGTGCACGTGCACATGCATTCATTCATGTGCCCTGGGGACTGTAACATGCACACGCACACACAGCGCAAAAGGGTTCATAACGATGGATTATCTAATGAGTGGCAATGCATTAAAATTTTAAATGGTACAATAGAGTATTCCAGCTCTGTAGCTCAGAGAACGTTTTCCTCGGCTCCTGCATTAGAAATGACGTTCCCTAACACTTCCATCTCCGGACATTTTCACATTTTGTTCACTTCTCTGGACTCGTGAGATGTTGATGTTGAGTGGACAGAGGATATGCAGGTGAGCCCGACATCCTGAACTCTCCAGTCGAAATTCCTCCAGTCGGCGTCCAGGGCCGGTCGAAGAACCGGAAAACATCCCATAAACCGTCGTCGGAAAAAAAACCAGAACAAACAACTCCCGTGACCAGATACTCTTTGATGGTCCGTTTTATATTTTTTTGGAGCAGTTGCAATCTGTTTGAGGCAATAAAAAGATGTAACAATTTTCTCTTTAAAACACATTATTATTATAATTTTTTTGTCTAGCAACAAAATGAAAATGTTACCGTTATATCTCCAAACAAGTCTTGTAAGTCCGATTTCTCTACTGACGGATCACGAGGACATACGTTACGCCGTCAGTTTCCAGATGCTCACTAACAAGTAAGATATGTCTGTTTCTCATCCAGTTGTGTGCGTGTGCGTGTGCGTGTGTGTGTGTGTGTGTGTGTGTGTGTGTGTGTGTGTGCGTGTGTGTGTGCGCAGAGAATTGCAATCATAATTTGTATTTCAAGCATCGGAAGATGACCTCTAAGACTTCTAAACAGCTGCAGGTAGGGAGGACCAGGGTCCCTTCTCTCATGCTTTCTAACAAATGGAACCCTTCTCTCATCCGTCTCCCACGCGGTCTTAGCTTTACCCCGGACCAAGGCGTGGCGCGGGATTTGGGGTGACATCGGAGAAGCGTTTGTCAAAGGGCATGTTGAGAACAATTCTTTCGAGGCGTGGTGCGGTGAGGGGAAAAAAACAACGTTCTGTGCACACTTAGGACACACAAAAGGGGAAAATATCCATCACTGATGGAGCACCCTTTTCCTTTTCCACCTGATCAGGAGTCGGTGATGACCTGGACGACTGGACCCTGGTCTGCCCTACTCACATAGCAACAACATTACTACACAAAGTCAACATTTTAGTGTGTAGACCGACTGGAAAGGTAAAATGTGAACAAAAACCTAGATTTAGTTTATTTTTTTTTCCCCCATAATGTTGCTGCTATAAGTGACATCCACATCTGCACATAAAAAGTATATATTTATATTTATATA
Source organism: Zeus faber (assembly GCF_960531495.2). NCBI lineage: Eukaryota > Metazoa > Chordata > Actinopteri > Zeiformes > Zeidae > Zeus > Zeus faber. The sequence continues at coordinate 25,836,366 of NC_137196.1, read as the reverse complement.
ATATATATCCATACTCTATTAACAGCTTTGTCTACCATGAACTCAGAATTGCCACCCATCTCTGAAGAAAAAAAAAAAGTAATTCCTTGTACTTCAAACATTGAATATTTTACAACACAGAAATCATCTAATTTTATACAACTGTGGAGAAAGCCAGGCTCCGCCTTATCACCGCCCCTCCATGTCATTTTTGTTTATTTATTTGTTGTTTTTTTGTTTTTGTTGTTTTTTTTTTTGTCTTCGAGCTCCGGTGCCGTAAAACAGTAAAACACAGATTTTCCTTTTTCTTTTCTTTTTTTTTTTTTTTTTTTTTTTTAGAAAACACAAAGCATTTACAAACTGGCATCATTGGAACCACTGATGTTCTGTTGGAATGGGAAGCTTCAAATGAACCTCCCTCGCTTCCCCCCCACCCCGCCAACCCACCCACCCACCCACCCACCGCTCCATCTCTGTTCGGCTTAAAGGAGGTGACCCCCGTTTGGCACGGTTTATTACGCACGATGAGCACAGTTCAGGCTAAGTCAGGGCTTGTGGAACAAAACCTTTTTGTTTGTTTGCTTTTTTTTTTTTTTTTGGTGTAAATGTGGAAAGGCGTTTCCTTCGACAAACCCCGGCTCGAAGTCCCGAAGCGGCTTCTAACGACAAGAGCTACTAAGACGTAGAAAAGGCTTCGCCGGGTGCCCCCCGCCCTCCCCCAAACCGGTCTGCAGCCGCTGTGACGCCGTCTGCTGCTCAGCGCCGCAGGCTGGGATAACTTATTAGTAGGGCAGTGAAACAGCACCGTAACTTTGCAGATTACATTTACCCCCCCCCCCCCCCCCCAGAGCCCGAGCCGGATAGGCGCTCTGGTTAAAATTCTGCTATTTCACATAGTTTAGCAAGGCGTCAAAATCATTCTCCGTTTTTCGGAGACCTGATATGAGAGTGTTCGGTGTGCGCGTGAGCGGTGTTCCGTGGAGGGCGCGGCGGAGACAGTCGTACGGACCTCGGCAGAGAGGCCTAAACACGCAAGTCAGTGCAATGCACGGTACACGTCCCCGTAATGTACAGGAAATACTATACAACCAGAATCGAGAATTAAAAAAGTACAAATGAAAATAGAAAGAAAAATCGAAAACCTAAAAAGAAAAAAGAAAAAAAAGAAAGAAAAATCCGTTACAAATGACAAAGTCCAGAAGCATGGCTCTGCCAGGGGACGGAGGGAGGGGCAGCTTTTGAGTGACGGACGACTATGACCTACGACCCTTTTGTTTCTTGTGCTTCACACCGCTAGAAAGCCACGTCGCTACAAACCACGTTATGTACACACACGCCCCGCCCCCTTGCTCGCCCCCCGCCCTCCTGGCGCTTCGCCGCCGCCAAAACCTTCCTCCTTGACGAGTCCCTTCCTCCGCCTTCCCCCTCCCCCGTCGTCCTTCAGCGTGTCACATCTCGTTGCCAGTTTCTCCTCTTTCCTCTCGCTCTCACTCCGCCTCGCGCCGTCATTCATTCCTCTACATTCCAGCTGTCTTTCGTCTCGCCGACCTTCAACCTTTTTCTATTTTTTTTTTTTTTTTTTACATTCTCTATCCTTCGGACCCGGTGGAGGTTCTTGTTCGTCGACCCCCCCCCCCCCCCCCACGTGTATTCTCCTCTTACTCGTTGAGTGCAAACTAAACGCGGTTGGAGGGTAGTGTATCACCGACTGTAGTTTTGTGGTTGTTGGTGGTGGTGGTGGTGGTGGTGTTGGTGGTGCATGCACATGCATGGCTGTCATCTGTTGACTCCTTGCCTCCCCCCCTCTTTTAAACAGTTGAGGGTGGGCGGGGCGGGCAGGCAGGTGGGTGGGGGCATTGTTTTGTGTTTTTTTTTTTTTTTTTTTTTTTTTTTTTTTTTACTCATTTCTTCTCCTTCACTGCCCTCCACCCTCCCACCTCCCTCACTGAACACCACCCAGGTGACTCAGGACAATCCAGGCTTGTGGGTGAGGTGAGGGTGGGCGGGGGGCGTCGAGGTGACGGGAGGGGTTGGGGGTGGGGGTGGAGGGGCTGGGCTCGATGAAAAAAATGTCCTTTTCATCTTTTTCCTCCTTTCCTCTTTTCAAGACTCCACCCTCTCCTCTTCCGTCCCTCCGATCTCCACTCTTCACCTCCACCCCGCCCCCCCACCCTCCCTCCCTTCTTCTCCGCTTCCTAGACCCAGGAGTCCGGTGAGGCCGGGTAGTGACTGGTCTCGTAGTTGAGCTCGCTGTAGGGCCTCGATGCCGAGTAGAAGTCCACGTAGTTGCCGGTGGACTTGAGGCCCTGCAGGTGCATGTTGATGTCGGCCTGAGGGGGGCGCCCTCCTCCCGTGTGCACCTGATCCTCGTAGAAGGCCTGCTCGTCGTAGTTGCCCCCGCCGGGCGGCGGGTTCTGGAAGGGCGGGTAGGGCTCTGAGGGCAGGCCCTGGGAGGAGAGCTGCCGGGGGGAAATAGTGCTGCATCAACCCACACGGTCTAGTTATCAACATCACACATTTAGATGAACAGATAAGTGTCGAATAATGGGCAAAACTTTGATGAACTTCATGTTTACACCGTAGATGTTTTTGCCAAGATAATAAAATATCGAAAAAATATATTTATGATGTTGATGAAATTGTCAATTCCCTACAGAGTAGAGGGAGGGGAGGGTAGAATAGAGGAAGAGGTAGGGTGAGTAGAGTACATAGAGTACATAGAGTACATAGAGTAGAGGAATATGAGGTAGAGTAGAGGTGGGGTAGAGTAGAGGGCATACCTGTCAACACTGGGATTTGAAAATAAGGGAAATTTCCCATCCCAGTGGAGGTAGAGTAGAGGTCGCTTAGAGGTAGGTAGAGTAGAAGGAAGTAGAGGTAGGTAGAGTAGATGGAGGTAGAGTAGAGTGAGGTAGAGGTAGAGTAGAAGGAAGTAGAGGTAGGTAGAGTAGATGGAGGTAGAGTAGAAGGAAGTAGAGGTAGGTAGAGTAGAGGATAGTGAGGTAGAGTAGAAGGAAGTATAATGGGGTAAAAGTAGAGTAGAGGGTGGTAGTTTAATTCTCAACAGATTCTTTATTTTTGGCAAAGTAAACAGAGTGAACGTCTCACCTGGTTGTATTTGAGGTCGTCCGTCGGGGACACGTACGCCCCTCGGTGGAGTGTTGACGAGCCGCCGGAGATTTGTCCTGAAGGAAGGAGCGGAGAGAGGAAAAACAAAATGCACAGACATTTAAGAAATCCTTTTTACCTCGGATAAATAAAGTGTGTGTGTGTGTGTGTGTGTGTGTGTTCTTTGAGTAGGATTAAGGATTTCAGGATGACACTAAGTACAGTCCTTTCTTTCCCAGCGTCAAGGACACCGTGCCAGTCTCACTGGCGCGGACGCTTCCGATTTGGATGCGTTTTTAAAGGAACATGGCCGCTTAGGACGGTCCCTTCATAACGGGAGGCGCCGCACACATCCCCGTGTAGGAGCCTTGATTTCACGTGGAAGTAACGTAGTTGTAGCTCTGGCAGTCTGATGAGGACTCATGTTGACGTCGGTTTGAACTTTTATTGTTTATGTCCCTAAGGCCTGGTTTTGACCGAACAGGTCCCCGAAAAAGGGATCCTTCCTGAAGGGGAACCGTGGTGATGAAGTGTGGGAGGGAGTGGAACATCAGACCAAGGCAGAGAAACAACACAGAGGAATTGGTGAGATGCGTGTGAAACCCCCACGATAAAAGAAACAAGTGAATAAAATATAGTATATATTATATACTAAAATAAACAAGAAATACTGAGATAAGTAAATAATATTGCCCAATAAACGAATGGAGATATAAACTACTGCACTTGTTCCAATGCGTTCTTTAAAAAAAAAAAAAAAAAAATTTGAAATCGTGAGAGAATTTGAGCGAAGACTCCAGCGTCCCCGATAACAACTGAGCCAGTGCAGCGCCCCCTAGAGGCAGTGACACGTTGCTGTGTTGACTGACAGCTGAGGTTCGGCCTCTCCACATAGTACAGTGCATCATCAGCATTTAGTAACAACCAATGACGTGTGTGTGTGTGTGTGTGTGTGTGTGTGTGTGTGTGTGTGTGTGTGTGTGTGTGTGTGTGTGTGTGTGTGTGTGTGTGTGTGTGTGTGTGTGTGTGTGTGTGTGTGTGTGTGCGCGCCCCCCCCTACCCGCCGTGGCGTCCTTCCTGGAGGTGTGCTCGCCCTTGTTGCCGTGGTAACCTGCGTTGCCCGTCGATTCGTAGTCTGCCTTCCTCTCCTTCAGCGCCATCATTTCCCTGGGGGAGGCGGGAGCGCTCGCTGGGAACACGCACACACACACACACACACAGAATATCATCAATCAATGATATATACTTTCAGACACAAAAAAGAAAGAATCGACTGAAGGGATGCTCACAGTTTACTTCCTGTAAATTGCAAACCCGACCTCTTTCCCACTCGTTTAGGACGCACGGCAAGCCGGCGTGAGGGTGTGGCGCCGTCACCCAGCGCTCCAACCCCACGCCCGAAACTTCACCCCCGGGAAAGTGGGGCCCCGCCCCCGACCCACTCAAGGTGGAGCCCGCCGCGGCCGCAGAGACCGCGTGAACCCAGGCCTCTGCGGGCGCCGCGTCAGAGACCATAGGTGAGGTGTCGCCGAGCGCCGTCTTGTGTGTTGATTTGTGTGTGTGTGTGTGTGTGTGTGTTGCGCACAAATGCACGTGTGTGTAACACCACACAAATCTACTACGACTGCACCAAGATTTGCTTCAGAGCGATAAACACTGAGTCATCTCTTCTCCTGGGGCCTGCGTCTCTCTCTCTCTCTCTCTCGATAGTCCCTCTTCCATCTCCATTCACTAGACCTGTCTTTACTGGAAATCTGTAATTCCCCGTCCATTACCATGTTTTTTCTCTTTTTTTTTCTTCCCCCTTTTCTTCCTCTCTTCCTCTTCCTGCTTTCCGCCCCGCCCCTTCATCGCAGACGGGAGCTAATTCATTTACTCCTTCGGCTACCACAGCGCCATATGTTCAGTGTCCGCCGGACGGAAAAGTCTGATGCGCTCCGTTCATTATCACCCCCGCCAGACCTGCCGGCCATTTTACACTCCCGTGTCTGTCGCCCCGCTCTGTCTGCCGCTCCACCGCGCATCCCGCCGAACAGAAATAAACCCCCTTTTTTTTTACCCCGCCCAAAACGACCGCTTCACCCGACGGGAAGGGCCGGAGCGCGACCTGCGGCGGTCAAACCACGAGGGGTAGGATGGAGACTTTTTGGGACGTGATCATCGGGGCAACACAGGCCGATACATAGCGAATCATAACACAATATTGAAAATCTTGCAAAAAAAAAAAATGAATGATTCAAATTGTGTGTTTTATCTTTGTTTCTTGTGCTTTCCCAAACGCGCCTCCTCAGTTTAAAAAAAATAAAATAAAAGGTTTACCGAAGGAAACACAAACACATGAATATATTTTATTAAATTTTTGTTTTATACCTTTAATCAGTCCCATAACGGGGAAATTTGCAATTTCTCTGCATTAACCCATCCTTGTAGCTGAACGTGTGTAGGAGCAATGGGCTGGAAGAAGAAAGAGGCTTGAAGAAATGAAGAGATGAAGAATAGAACCATTAAAATAACTGGTAAAAGCGTGGCGTCCGATCGCAGCACATGGCGTTAGATGGGCAAAATGATCCTTGTTTTATTCCAACACAATATTCAGATAGATTTTTTTTTTATATTACGATAACAATAGAAAAATAAATAGTTGATCACGGCTCCCCGCGGTTAGGACCGACCTGTATGATAGTGTTTCTGCAGCCGGCATCAAGCAATCCATTGCGCGGATAAAGGGCTAAATGTCCAACTGCTGGTCAGTAACAGGAAAATGTGTTGGCTCTGCGTGGCTCTTTGATGGAGGCCCCGCTATTGATCCAGAGCCATGTGGCTCCACGGTCGCCCCCCTGACGTTGGACCGGCTCTGAACGTCCACGCACAAGGAGCCGGGGCGAGCGCTTCGCCCAAAGCTATCATGTCTGTGTGAAGCAGCCTCCGTTTTTCTTTGTGCCTCCGATGGTTTCCCTGACGGTTATTATAAGGCGAACATTGATTTATGGATGCATTATCGCTGCTCTACACAACCAATTTCAAAAGCGCTCTCTAATGCGGCATTCAAAAGTGAGACCCACGCAGTGTGTTCCTCTTCTGTTTGGTTTGTTAAATGACTGTGATATCCTGGTGTGTGTGTGTGTGTGTGGCTCTGGGTGTCAGCCTGTGTGTGTACTAAAATGTTTCGGTGCCATAATAGTATAATTGTCTTGATGATTTATCTCCAAACAGCACAGCAAAAAACATATAATGTACATATAATTGCTTATGGTCGTTGCTTTGTTGAAAACCATTCACCCCCCTTTTTTGAATTGTCTCAGATTTCAAGTACACCGATTCTAAACACCAATGACCCATTCAGAAAGCTTTCATATAATATTCTTCGCGGATTTTTAAGGTTTCTATGGAACAGCAGATGACCTTTTGCGTTACAGCCTTAATTTGAAATGCGTATAATACGTTTATTCTCCACATAATACCCATGAGGGACAGGTGAAAAGATAATTGTCTTTAAAGTCAGGGGGTGTGAGGGCACTGTGCAGTGTGTATGAAGCATGGCGGCGTGGAAGAGGACGGACGGGAAGAGCTTGACGGAGCGCCACGGGGTCCAAACCCACCTGATCGATTGTTGGGCGAGTTCCGCACCGGGGAGATGGACGGGGTGCGGGAGGAGGAGTACGGCCGCTGTCGGTCCCTCTCTATCGTGGAGGACGAGCCCACAAAGTGGTACTGGGAATAACCGTCCTGCGGAGGAGGAGGCCACAGGGGGGGGGAGGGTCGGGGAGTGACATCGACTCACTTTTAACACGCAACAAGCAGCACGAAAACACATGATACAGTCAAAAAAGACAACAACTGAAACGCTCTCTGCTGTTTCCTGGTGTTTCTGTCTACGGGTTTCGGTGTTGGCGTTTTGGTGTTTCAGCGACGGGCCGGAATACCTTCTTGTAGAGGCTGCGGAGGTCCCTGTACTGCCACATGCTGTTGAGCACTTGGGACGCCGCCTTCACCACCTTAGGCGTGTGTCTGGGGATTCAGCAGAGGAGAGAGATGTTTGGCACGTCAGTGACGCCGGCAAACCGGCGTCGCGTTGGGGCGTCGCGCTTGTCGAGACAAGGCACGAGACAAGCCGAGAAGCCGTGCAAGAGGCTCTCATTAAATGTGAGCACAATGAGTTCCGTGTTGATGTTGTTAGTAAACTGCGCATCTGTCTTTCACAGCCCTCATCTTTTTGTTTACAAAGTGAAGTTTCCGCCAGTTTGTGTGATATAAACAATATAAATATCCATCTAAAAATACTTCAAATGTTGACATTTTGAAATCAATCTTAAAACGTCCTGTTCATTATCTCAGGAAAGTTCATCACCGTTTGAAAGTGTGGATATAACATTATAATTTAGCTCATTTGTTGAGTGAAGCGTTTTATTGGCGTTTATAATTAATTATTGAAAAAAAAACAACAACAATCTGGATGGATGATAATACCAGGTTTAAAGGGGACCCGATAAGTTTACAGATAACATTATTTATATTCATCCCATTTGTTTAAATTGATCAACTCACACCACCCCGAGGCGACCGGGAATCCAGAGTGTTTTTATTTAATTTAATTTAGGTTTATTTTTATTTTAAGATATCATTTCAATGAATTGCGCTGTAACAAATCTCAATTGCTCCATCCTGAACGTGATTGTTGATAACTGAAAGAAAATAATAAAAGATTTGGAGGGAAAAAGTAAATAAAAATAAATAATAAATCCAGAGTATGACATCAAAGAATGTGTATCCACAAAACATACAAAGGACTTGGTAAACGAGACGCCGGAGAGGGAGAGACGCGTCCCTTTGCGTGGAGACACGGAAAAGCTTGGAAGTTGCGCCGCAGCGTCTCAGGAGCCGCGTCGTTATCGAGGAAAAATGGCAGTTTAATGACGCTCCGGTTTGCACGCTCGTCCTGCCAGCCGAGTCATTTGTCAAGCAGCCAAGGTTTCTTGAGGTGATGTGTTGGGAGGATGTTATGTGGGAATTCTGCGCGGTTTCAAAACAGCCGTTATGATTATTTATTATTATTTTTTGGACTTGAGTCGTTCATAAATGATCATGAACGCGTATTTGTACTGACGATTACCAAGAGATACGAAAATTGGAATTGTACATATGCTCATCATACCCTGAATTAGGACAAATTACAATAATACGTTTTCAATGATATGAGAGTGATTTATTTTCTGTTGTTTTTCTTCGCTTTCTCCCTCGTTCGGTCTCTCCAGAATGTGAGATCATTTATCATCGAAAGTTCTCTGATCACCCAAATCTAACAACCCAACGCAGCACCCCGATACTTCTACACTGTATGTGTATAAAACAAACAAAAAAGGAACAATCGGAGACGCGAGATACGACATGCATCGTTTGAAGCCTACTTGTCTCCTTTGCTGCGAGCGATGCCGATGAGCTTCTCGATGCCGCCGGCGTCCCTCAGGGCCTTGGTGTTCTCCATGTTCTTGGTGATGACCTCGTGCAGTGCGCAGCAGATGGCCGTGATGGTGTCGTCCGACATGGTCTTGCTCAGTGGCCCGGAGCTGTTGGTGCCGCCGCCGGTGTTGTTGTTGTTGTTGGTGCCGGGCAGGCGGTGCACCAAGTCCCTCATGGCGTACTTACCTGCAGAGAGACAGGCAGGCGGACAGGCGGACAGGCGGATAGACGTGCGTCAGTTTGGGCCTCACAGCGTCGGTGAACGGCCTCGCTTTGCATCATGCGTCCGTTCTTCTCGATTAAACCATAATAAACCAACGTTTCATCGACACCGGATTTCCCCTCCGGGTCATATCGTTTTTGATAATTTCATCATTTTTGTCCCTGACTAAAAAACATGGACTAAAAATGTGTGAATGTACACACAGTACGTGCATGAATGTGCGTGTGGAGTGTGAATGACGTGTGTATGAGGATATGGAAATGTGCGCATATGCAAATGATGTAAATAGGTGTATTGGCGTATCTTTTCCATGACCGAATCGGGTAGGACCGCTTCCTGTGAATAAACGAGTGGGGGTGTGTTAGTCTGCTGCATTATTAATGTATCTCTCTCAAGATTCGTCCGTTTGCATTCGGTTTATTTGCCCAATTTTTCTCCCGAGATCGGGTGAAGGGGTTGAGGGACTGGGAAATATGTGCGGTACGGCGAAAAATAAGAAAGAACTTGAGGCGAAAATGGCATACAAATTTTAACTATCGATTCAAGTCTTTGAGACTCAGGATCAGCTCCATTATCTCACACCCCACCCCGGGGTGCCGACCCCGAGGTCACATTGGACGGGGTTGTCTGGTTTCAGCAGCGTGGCCTCACGGGAAATGTAGTCAAGGATTATCAGTCTCCATGACGTTATGGCGGCGATGACTGTTTATTCCGATGGTTTATTGTATTTCAGCATTTTTTTTATAGTTACCCGTAGGAAAGTGTGCGTTAAAGTGTACATTGATTTAGAAGGAAATAGGGGGTTTAAAACCCTAACTGGCAACCCACTGCTCCTAGATAAATCAGATACTAGGAGGGGTGAATGCAGAGAACTCATTTCCCCCAGAGGGATTGATAACATATACAACAACAAAATAGAATTGTGTGTCACAGTGCCCCTATGCGCTAGAACATCAAAATCACAATATAATTCTTTATGAAGAACATCCCTCTACTGGAATAAGATAATGAAAGCAATTTTATGTGCACTGCGTGACAGAGTAGAGCTACCATCCAGCATCTACAGAACAAGAGAGAACACTGAGAGATAAACCGGTTTTGTTTTTTCTCTTGCCACAGTCCCCACACACACACACACACACACGCACACACGCACACACACACACACACACACACAGTATTGGCATCTACTGTACTCTGCGGGGCTCCGGGGATCCACTTCTGTACTGTGCAGCTTATCCTGTTACCACAACAAAATGGAGGGCAAGAAGCAATGTTCTGTTAATAAAGACACATCCGTCCTGAGGCAGTAAAACACACCGTTGAGACAGACACACACCCTCGCGCACACCCCCGTTCTCTCACGCATATGCAGCGAAGAACACGCAGACACAGACACAAACTCACAATGTAATTCTCTCACGCATAGGCAGGAAATAACAGACACACCCACACACCCTAATTCTCTCATGCGCACGCCGGAAAGAGAGGGCACACACACACACACACGCGCGCAATAACACACACATACAATAACACCCCTCCTAATTCTCTCACGCGTACGCAGGAAAGGACACACACACACACACACACACTCACACCACACCCCTAATTCTCTCACATGTATGCAGGAAAGAACGTACACCCCCCCCCCCCCAATTCTCTCACACGTACACGGGAAAGAACGGACACACACACACACACTCCTAATTCTCTCACACGTACACGGGAAAGAACGGACACACACACACACACACACACACACACACACACACACACTCCTAATTCTCTCACGCGTACACAGGAAAGAACGGACACCCCCCCCCCCCCCCCCCCCCACACACACACACACACACACACACACACACACACACACACACACACCCACCCACCCACCCACCCTAATTCTCTCATGCGTAAGCCCATCCCAGAGCTTTGTGTTTGGAGGAGGGAAGCAGGCAGCCGTTGCCATGGGGACAGCGAGGACCAACAGGATGAGTTTATTACACACAGCGCTCCACGAGAGTCTTCAGCGACAAACCAAGGACTCGCCGCCGCGCTCCATCACACACACCATACACTCCTCCCTTTGCTTGGAGATGTATATTGATCTGTTTGGCGGGTATTCACGTATTTAAGAAGGACACTGTTATCTAAACGTCCCCATCTCCTGCTGGGTCCACATTGCGAGGGATGCGCGGACGTCCGTTCACAATTCTTTGAGCTGATCAGCTATCATTTTGGAAAGTCGGAACGATCCATCCCCGTCGGGGGAACTTTAAAGCCAAATGTCAGAAATGTTGCAGCAAATAAAATCAGAATGAAGTGTTTATCAATCAGTTGTGATCAGGACAAACTTCCTGCGTGGCTGAATTTTAATGTTCCGATATTCAATGTCAAAAAGGGGCTCTTCTTCATAAGAGCCATTATGATGTCATTACATAATTATGATCTACTTTAATAATTACTTTCATGACAATCAAGAATTATAATTGTATTATTGTAACAGCCCTATTGTCAACTATTGTTAAGACTGTTATAATCCAATCAAAAACTACTACTCTGTCTTATTTACTTACTTTGACATTATAGGGGTTCAACCAATAGAACGCCTGTGCGGAGGTATGTTTTGGAGCAATACTTTACTATTTAAATGTTGTTTTTTTTTCCCCACCCGAGTTGTCTGTGCGCCTGCCTCTCACCTATGAGCTCCTTGTTCCTCACGTCAAGCGCCATGTTCCTGAGCGCGGTGGCCACGGCGCACACCACCCGGTCGTTGTCTATCCTCAGCAGCTCCACCAGGATGGGAAGCCCCTTCTCCTTACGCACCGCAGCACGGATGTACACCGACCACTGGGAGCGTGGGGACAGGTGCGGCGAAGGGTGGGAAAAAATAAGTCTGGTCAGCGATTCTTTTCAAGCCACGATATAGTCAAATATGCATCGGAAAACACACACACACACACACACACACACGTTCCCCTGCTGTGGCAGGCGGGAGAGTTTTGCAGCTTTCTCGACCCACCTGATCGCGGAATCAAAAATTCAAATCAGATGATTTAAATGATTCATAGTTTAACTTCACCTTTATTTAATTTATAATTGAGAGAATGTCCAGAAATGATCATAGTTTCACTATCGGTATCTCTATATCTCTGCATTTCATTTTGGACTAAATCATATCTATTGATAAAAATCATCCCAGATTGGCGATCCAATGGGGTCTGTGGCCCAATGCTTATCAAATTGAGGGTCCTTGATTTGAAAGAAGTTGAGAATCACTGTCCTTGTATACAGCGACTGGGCGCTCATCAGCAGACGGAATGGAAGGCACTTGTGGTTATGGAGTGGATAGAAAGAGAAAATGTCCGAGTCACCTTTACCTTCCAGCTGCCGGCAGCTAGGTTCTGCAGCGCCCCGGCGGCCCCCTCCAGCGTGTCCGGGTTGGAGCACTCGGACAGCAGGGTGAGGTAGGGCTTCACGATGCTGGGGTGCCACAGCATCTGGATGCCTTTGGGGGGCTCCGCCGAGTCGGGGAACGGACCCACGCCGTCCCACTGGTGGGGGAGAAACGCAACGCGACGCAAGGCCTTGGTCATGCGTGCACGCTGTCCGGCAAACTGTAGCCACGTGATTTAAATAAAAAATAAAAAAAAGATAAATTCGGCCACACCACCCAGCCCAAAATGGAGGTCACGGTTTAGTAATACCACATGGCGTCCGTTGATCCCGGTTAACCATGTCATAAGCGTGCTTCTCCGTTCCGCAGCCCTCCCCGATGGAGATGTACCCCACCAGGAATGCAATGGCAGTGATGAGCTGTTTGCCAATACAAAGATGACCCGTAACGTTAACCTGCTGCACTCACTGTAAATACTGTTTATTATAGATCCAACTGTACATGTTGTTCTCTTTACATTTCACCGTGTGCTCTGTAGGGAACTGCGATCCAGTAAAAATTCCTTGTATGTCTAAGCGTACTTGGCCAACGTTCCGATTGTGATTCTTTATTGTTACAGCCCATCGGGGACATTAAAGATTTACTCCACTCTCCGCCATCCTGACCTGCCCGTCCCCCGTTCTCCCCCGATCGCATCACTCACAGCTCTCTTCTTCTCCGCTCTCTCTCTCTCTCTCTCTCTCTCTCTCTCTCTCTCTCTCTCTCTCTCTCTCTCTCTCTCTCTCTCGCTCTGCCCCTTCCACTTTCACCTTTACGCTCTGCTGGTCTCTTCTTCACCTCCGCTCCCCCTCTCTGTGATTTCCTCTCCTCCTCCTCCGCCGGGTTCCTCTCACCTCCCCACTATCTCCCCTCCCCTCCTCTCCTCCCCGCCACCTCCTCCTACCTCCTTCCCTCCCCCGATTTCCCCACAGAAGACACAGCTTTGCCCTCTTGAGTCCCTCCTCGACGGTAATGGCCCGCAGCTGCACTGGAGTGCAGGGAGACAGAGGGGGAGACGGAGGGGGAGAGGGGGGAGGGATGGGGGTCGTGCATTATGATTATGAACAGGCGGTGAATTGGGCCCCCTCTTTGCGCGAGGGGACGCTGTGCGGTTGTCGGCCCTGCCAGGGTTCCACAAAGAGCTCGAGTATTCACCCAAGAAAAGGGAGCCAGAAAAGAGTCGGAGAGGCAGCCACCCCCGGCTCATTTACTCTCTTTCTCTCGCCTTTTCTTTCCGCTTCCTGCGACTGACGCTCGTCCTAATTGGGAATAAATTCGCCTTTAGCGCCGCTGGAATCAACAACATAAAATAAGGAGTGCACGCAGACACGGGGCGACTTACAAACACCTAAGAAACACCAGCGAATAATTTGCTGGTGTTTCTTTTCTCCACGCTGCTTTACTACACGTCTCGGTGAAAGGGAAGCACTTGACCAACATGGACGCTGATTGCTTATTAGCATGAGGAGAGATGACTGCAGCCAGCCCGCGCCCTTTCTTTTTGGTCATCTCCGACATAATAAACCGGAATTTAAACCTTCTCCTTGAGAGGGAGAGAGAAGGCGCCTGACACGTTTCATACAAATCCTGTTTATCCGCAACTGATAGTTGCCCAAACAAGGGTTCTGATGCAGTCAGGATGTGCATAGCCCTGTGCGTCCGTATAAATATTATTTGTTTTCACGTTTAAACGTTTTCCTTTTTAAATACGAACAAATAGTTTTGAGAGGCCCAGAGGTCAGAACATGTTGTTATGATTAAACAGTCCTGTGGCGTTTTCTTCAAGGTAAAAAAAACAAAAAAACTTCCTGACAGCAGTAACATTTAGTTTGCATATTTAACATAAGGTTTAGAAAAAGTAAAATCCTGCAGCAAGCACAGAGATAGTGCTTCTTTATCAACACATTCATGTCAAGTTTCAACTTGTGTAGTATGTTTCTCAACTGGTGGGTCCCAGTCCAGATCTGGGTCATGGGTTTGAATTGCAATAAAAATAATATAAAAAAATAAATTGATCAATAAAATATAAATAAACAAATACAATTAAAATAAACAAATACATAAATTAGGTTGTGACAGATGTGGATCCTGGGGGCCAGACCAGTTGCGAACCACTGTTTTAAATGCACATGGCATGGACGCATTGGTTTAGAGAAGGGACAATGCATGTGAGGTCTTTTTGGCTCTGCAGGTTACAGTTCCAGTCTGCACAGAAGCTTTGAAATAATGACCGTGGCAGGTGGATGTCAACGTCGTCAGCGAACGCAGTGCAGACAAATCCGTCATGCATATCAAAGAAAAAGAAACGTGATGCATTTGTAAATACACATTTTGAGACAGTTGAGACCGTGACAGTGAACCGGAGATGAACCGAGCGAGTGTCTCTGCGTAATAAGACGACAAAGGAGAGGTTGAACATCAAACTCGACCTTTACCAAGAAAAAAGAAAACGACAAGAAAAACCCTTTAAAAAAAAAAAAGAGACAAATAAAAACAAAAAAAACAAACAAAACAAACATTCCCCAAACTCGGGCCCCACCTGGTCGTGGCCCTTCTTCTTCTTCTTCTTCTTGCCCCAGCACCCGGAGCTCTCGGCGTCCTTGCCGCCGGCGTCGCACAGCAGGCCGTCCAGCTCCTCCGACCCCCCCTGCTGGCTGTGGGAGGTCTCTGCGGCCAGGCGGTAGGACAGGTTCCTCAGGATGCACACACAGTTCTCTATGGTCTGGAGCAAAGAAGTGGGAGAAGGGAGGGGCATGAAAACGATGAAGGAGAAATAGATTCAAGGCAGGCGAAACGTCTCTGTCCTATGGCGGTGGACAGAGACGTTAATATCAACGAGATCATTGATAATCTGTCCATCAGTTTTGACTAGAAAAACGGTTATACCAAGTGGAAGACATGGATTCAGATAAAACAGAGTCACTGTAGGTTTGTAATTACAGTTCTATGAAGGAGGCGTATCTTACTCTCCTTTTGTTATATCTCCAACCTGTGTAGCGGAACTACTGGAAGTGCACCCTTTGTCCTTTGAAACCAATTCAGCAAGAGTGATGGGGGTCCAGTGGGTTATTAAACCCTAAGGGGCCGCGCCTCCTTCATAGAACTGTAGTATCAAAACTACAGTAACTCTCGTCCTATGTCAGAAGGCTCCTTCCCTTAGGGGCTACACTCCTATTAGTATACTAGGGGCGGAGACCCCCGATACTCTACTCCCTGCTGGACCGGAACACGGCCCAAGTGGGTAATGTTCCAGGATGCATGCTGAAGCAGCCAAAGCTGCCAGTGAATGTAATCTACGTACAACACGACCCTGGCAATCCATCGTGCCCCACTGAAGGGCCAATGGGAAGCAACTAACACTACACTACACAGCACAGACACACAACAGAACACTGAGTGTCCCGTGAAATAAAACATTCCCTAAGTTTCCCAGCACTGACTGGGAAAGGGACCCTGTGGAAACGTCACGCCATTGGAAACGGACAAAACGGGGACGCCGACAACCAGGATGCTGCCGCACCAGTGTCCTGGGCCCCGATGCCCCTAAAGGACAGTCGAAGTTGCAACACCTAAGAGTGGAGTGGGCATGGAGAACAGTTGGTGTATCCCGAACCGCTGACCCATAAGCCTTCGCGATATACTCGCACGCACTCTGCCATAGAAGTGCGGCCGCTCCCCAGCACAAAAACAGTTGCTCTGACAACGGTATTGAAGCTGTGCAGTCGAATTAGCATGCACAACAGGGGGACACAACAGTGGAGTCACTCCTCCCGCACATCCTGGTCCTGCGTACACTCTAAAGGTGAACCCTGTGCGTCGCTGGTCCATGAGAGACTCGTATACTATACATGACACTGCATCATAAGGGGACGTAGAGCAGAGAAGTGCACTGTGCATGAGAACCCACAATACTGGATATTACAGCCTGTGACAGTCCAAGCCCGCGCCATTCAGGCGCCAGGCCAACAGAGGACATCCCAGAACAGGTAAAGAGGCTCCCGAGCCCCCGACCTGCGACAGAGTACAGCCTCCGAGATAGGCCCGTTGAGCAGAGCTGTCTTCTCCGACTCATGTTCAGCCAGAGATGCCTGTGGCTGTCCATGGACAGCGTCGTGGAAACAGCCCACGCATGCGGCCTGGGCCTGGGCGGGGTGGAGGACGGCCGCGCAAGCCTTGGAGTCTTCCTCTTCCTCGGAGGCCGTCATCGCTTCCCAGCCTGTTGACCGACAGGTGGGAGAGCAAAGCCGCCAGCGTTGCTAGATTGGACGTCGCTGCTGCTGGCCGGGTCGATAAGATATATGTCTTATCGACCAGCGGGGCATTTCTCCTGGCAATGGGATATGTCCGTCGCCTATTTTTAACGGATTTACCCGGGTTTAAAAAACCCGGGTCAACCCGCAAATGTTGGCGTGAAACGGTGATCTTGACCTCAGAGTGAAGAACTTAACACTTTTGCACTCCCCCTAGAGTGCTAATGCGTATCAGTTGCTGCTGAATTGGAAAAGAGGACGAGGGAGGCACTTCCGTGGTTTATATACTGTATGGCTGTGCTTTCCATCCTGATTGGCTGAAGCGAACGCATGTGATGTATTTCAGTAGCTCTGCTATTATCTCCATTCCGCGTAGCGGAGGAATTTAAGGGCCCCTTAAGGGCCCCTATTGGTATATTATACCAATAGGAGTGTAGCCCTTAAGGGGCAGAGCCTCCTCGCATAGAACTGGCCAATCACCACACGTTTGTGTTACCATCATCTGCCAGGATATCCTTCATCGTGATTCCAAGTTCCATGTTGCCTGAATGTCGTGAATCTCACCCCCAAACGAAGCACTGGATGGTGCATGCGTAGATGCCATGTTGAAGGATAATTCCGTCCGAACGGCCCGAGCCCGTTTTGTGCCAAAAAACGAGCTCTTCAAGTAGAAGTTCTCCGACGACCGCGGCGGCCCCACTGCACTACACATCGCAGCTCGACTGCGTAGCAGTCGCCCGGAGCTTTTCTCTTAACGCTGGATCAAGTGAAAATTTTCTGATTCTAATCGCTCTCAAGGACTCCTGGTGATCCTAAAGGATGTCAGCCTACATTGTTCATTGGAAGACACAAATTATCTTTGCACTTTGATGGTGATGTGAATGGATGAACATTAGATACAGTTATATACTGTAGATATACAGTATATATACATTATATATATATAGATCTTGTCTCGTAAGCCTTAAAGATGGTGTCTAAGTGAATAGGGTTTTCTTAAGAGAAGTTAGGGAGTCTAGTAGCCCCTCCCCCCTGCCCCCCCCCACACACACACATACTTACATACACTAACACACACACATATGCACACTGGGCGTTTGCTAATCCCATTGTTGTGAGCTGCTATGCAGACAACAGACATGGACTTTGATCTTCTGAAGGTTTTTTGTGGATTAACCCCCCCCACCCCCCTCCACCCCACCCCCCTGCACCCTGCCCCGCACCCCACCCCCCACTCAACCAGCCGACATGGATAACAAAGGCCCTGCTTGAAAGTCACACACCCACATACACACAACATACACACACACACACACACAGACACGCACACGCACACGGGACAACAGGCTGTCTCAAAAATACATGTACGAAACCATGTTCAAATGCAAAGTGGGATGTACGCATACATACGGAAAGCACACGCACACTCACAGACACATGCAAACACACACACAATAAATATTTAGGCTAAATTATTTAGGCTGAGTTTCACACAGCTTGAGTGTTGTGCATTGAGATCCAATATTATAATACATGCATAGAATATGCATGCATATGCACATAAATATATCATATATGTGCAAATCCATGCATGATATATGTATCCATATCCATATCTAAACATGTATTTCTTATGTAGCTGGTTAGCTCACGCACACACGCACACACACACACACACACGCACGCACGCACACGCACACAGGTATACACTTGTGTATAAACACACGTGAACACAATCCCTTCCTCACACAGGCACACTCCCTCTCCATCCATCACACATGTACACATACTGTACAACTACAGCACATACATACTGTGCGCATGTGTGTCTGTGTGCTCTCTGCGTGACAAAAGGTAGAACCATAAACAGAGAAGAGCCTTAAAAAAACAAAAAACGGATTAAATGACATAACGCCTGACGATGCAGTCGTTTTAGGAGAGAGGTTTGAAGGAACGAACACCTTCAGGCCCCTTCTTCAAACCTCAAACACCTAATGGTTCCTTTTCTTCCACGTGTGGCTCTGCAAACTCCACACTGCCCTCTCCTATGCGGTCAAACAACATAGCAAGTATTTTAGAGTTACTCGGCAGTTCTTACCAATGAATATCCAATTCTTGTGAATATTCACCTCTTTTGTACATACGTCTTTATTTTTCTTTATTTTCCTGTAGTTGATTGTACGTATTTTAGATTTAATTTGTCCTTGTGGTGGATGTTTCACACCAGGGTCTCCACTTGCCCCCGTGGGTTTTCTTGGCTCCTCCTGCACATCCTTTGTTTTTAAATATTGTTAACGCTTCCCAATTTTGAAATTATTTCCTGTGTATTTTCTGTTTTATTTTTTTTCGTATTAGCGATAAACAAAACTAAGTACGGCTCCTTAAACAGTTGGGATGGATCAAATACAGAGGGCAAAATAAAAAAAGCAATTATTTTACTTCTAGTTCTCTTCTTCTTCTTGGCAGGCCCCAGTGTGCTTTCTGAGTGTGTGTGTGTGTGTGTCTGTGTGTGCTTTGTTTCTGCGTGCGTGTGTGTGTGTTGTTTCTCTGTGTGTGTGTTTGTGTGTGTGTGTTGTTTTTCTGTGTGTTTCTGTGTGTGTTGTTTCTGTGTGTGTGTGTGTGTGTGTGTGTGTGTGTGTGTGTGTGTGTGTACGTTGTTTCTCTGTGTCTTTCTGTGTGTGTTGTTTCTGTGTGTGTGTGTGTGTGTGTGTGTCTGTGTGTGTGTGTGCGTGTGCGTGTGCATCGTTACCTTGCTGTCTATCTGGCTGCTGCCCAGTGCAGTTTGGATGACGAAGAGCAGAGCATCCGTCAGACCCTCACACTCCCTCATTCTCCTCCTGGCCTCCTCCCCTGCTGAACTCACATTCCTGTACACGCACACACACACACACACACACACACACACACACACACGCACACGCACACGCACACGCACACGCAAAAAGCACACAGACACACACAAACGTGCATATTCAATCAAAAGTTCGGGGAAAACTGCACATTCAGCAAAAAACAACAAACCCATACTGTTAGGTTCACCGAACTGCAGCAAACACAATGAACATACAAACAAACACACACGCTCACACACACACGCACTCACACACACACATTTATTTATTTTTATTGTTTATATTGGTATAAGACAAAACAAGATAAGATATGATAACACTTTATTGATCCCCGGGGGAGAAATCCAGATGTTACAGCAGCAGAGTTGGAAGAACAGTGGCAGTCATAAAAAACGGAGAAAATAAAAAATGAAAATGAAATATAATGTACAGCACGTAAACATATAAACAGAAGTTAAGAGGAAGTGGCGCTTAGTTGAATATGCCAATGTTTGAGGTGGCAGGTACGCCAAGGTATCACTATGTGGCATAATGATATAGTAGATATAGGAGTGACAAAACAGTAAAAAGATAACTGCTTTGTCATAATATTAATAATATTATGATGTTGTATTGATGATGTCCAGTGGTGGTGCGGGATCACGGTGGATCAGTGGCATCGTTGCCAAGCTTATAATAAGCGACTTTGGCCGCGCCCCACGTCTTTATTAAGAACCCCGCCCAGTTTTCCCCCTAGCTCGCGGCGATTTTTACCGAACCCCGCGCCAGCCGTGACCTGGGGAAGAAGTCACGGCGCCGGGTTGTTTTGGGCGCGTTCTGTAAGACGGAGCTGCTTTTTTGTCCCGTGAGTGTCGGCAACACTGACCAGGGGTTTGTCCCGTTGAGTCACAGTGAAGCCTGGTTCATGCTTCTGCGAAGATACACGTAAGGTTCCCCCCAGCGCCACGCGGCCCGAGGGCGTTCTGGGTAACCGTGACTCGCAACTCCCAAATCTCAGCAAGGCGCGTCAAAAAACGATTGGTCGAATTGTCCAACTTCCTTTTTGGGAGGTGGCGGGGTTCGAAACGGAAAATAAAATGGAACAGATGAAAATGCGACTTGCGGATGAGGTTCGCAGGCGGATTTCTATTTTGCATATCCATATCTTTGGGGCCTAAAGATTTCAAATAACAGATTTCTTCCATGTGTTACGTACATTGCGATTCGCTAAACGTGATACGTGATTCGTGATACACAAAATCTGCACAAGCATAAACGCGAAGAGCCACGCGAACGTCTCCGAGCGACGCCCTCGCCGGTTGGCTTCCTGCATGTGCACGTCCTGGCTCTAACCCTGAGTAGGGTGGAGTGGACGACTGGGTGGAGCGTTCCCCCCCTGTTGCAGAAGATAAACTGGGGGTGTTTGGGAACGCGCGCGGCAGAGTCAGCCATGTTTGTTTGTAAGACTGCGTCGTCTGTGTTGTGTTGGCCGTGATGCCCTTTAAATGTCAGACTATTAAAAGGTGGCCAGAAGAGTCCTGTGCCACCGGTGGAGCATCATGGAGTCACCAGAGTGCCCCCGCCGTGCAATCACACACGCACACACACACACACACACACACACACACACACACACGCACACAGAAGCATGCACGCACACATGCACACACACACTGTCCATAACACACACACACACACACACACACACAGTTCATAACACACACACACACACACACACACACACACACACACACCCACAGTTCATAACACACACACACACACACACACACACACACACACACAGTTCATAACACACACACAGTTCATAACACACACACACACACACACACACACACACACACACACACAGGGAATTTGCCACTTGATTGGAAGACGGAACCAAAAAGGTCCAACAGAACTTGTGATATTCTGAATTTAAATTTGTATTTAAATAGTTTTCAGCGCTCCCTTGTCTTACAGCGTCATATAGGATAGTTTGTGGAATGCGGTAGAAAACCAGCAAGTTCTAATCAGATGTGCTGACTCTTGAGAAAAACAAACAAACAAACAAACAAACAGACATAAAGAAAACGGGGACCAGGAGTGATGATGAGTCTCAATCAAAAGAAGCGTACGTTATCATCTTATAAAAACATGTTTGGTTTGCCAGAGCTCAATCTGCGTGCCGTGTCTTTAAACTTCACCGAAAAAAATGTGTCATTGATCCCCTGAACTTGAACCGTTTTGTTACGGTGTTTTTTGTGAGGTTTTGCTCAATTTGAAATTGAGATATGGAGGTTCAAATTTGAAGTTGAGAAAGCCTAAAACAATAATGCTCCAAGAAATTGAAGCGTGCTTTGTTAAGCTGGCAGTTGATATCAGCTTGTACCATCACTGTCACCAAAACACTGTGAGCTAATGAAGGCATATACAGTGCACACCTCTCTCTCTCTCTCTCTCTCTCTCCCTCTCTCACTCAAACACACACACACACACACACACACACACACACACACACACACACGCGCGCGCACACACGCATGTCTTGCGTTCTGTTTGCCGTCGCTCATCAATCTACTGTGAGTGTGTGTGTGTGTGTGTGTATTTGGATTTTGTGTTTGAGTAGTTGTGTGTGAATGTGTGTGTGTGTGTGTGTGTGTGTGTGTGTGTGTGTGTTTGTGTGTGTGTCAGTCTACTAGTTGACTGCTAGACAGCAGAAACAAGGGCAGCCAGTCATTCCAACCTCTACCACCGACCTGATGCTGATAATATAATGTAATAATAAAGCTGCAGGAGGGAAAAGGTCGACATCCACCCACACGCAAACCATCATCCGACCCCCAGCAGTGATTGACAGCTCCGTGTGTGTGAGCGGAGACAATCAAGTGATTATGTCGATTTTTCACGGAAGGACTATTTAATATTCGTCTCATATTGAGGGGATATTTGAGGTTTTATTCTCCCGTCGACAGTCACCTGTGACGCCGCTGTCACACGGACGTTCCCAAAGCCAATGTGGTCCCCTCCGAAAAGATTAAAGAGGGGCGGTTTGAAAAGGTTTTTTGTGGGGGGCGGGGGAATTTGCATTTTGTCAGCTGGTTTCACTCACTGGTTGGACCTCTGGTTTGGTGCTAATTAACAAAGCCACGTGGTTGTGGAGTTATGGGATGCAACTTAGATTTTTCTGATCACGGGCAAGTAAAAAAACAGGGATAATCATCGAGCCTTCGCTTTACTCCGCACCGCCTCCCCCTTCATTCGCTCCTTTTATTTCGGCAATCACCTGAGGACGGCCTTTGTTTTAATTAACGTCCATCCACACGACACCATCAGTCCCGGTGAAGGGTTCACCACCAGAGCGGCCGCCGAGCTTTTGGCCCGACGGGGATTTTTTCAGCGGGGAAGCTCTTCGAATAAAATACATGTAGAACTGATAAGTTTCGTTTACACCTTACTGCTCTTGTAAAAACCCAAAATCCGGGCTTTGTCTGGGTCTATCTGCATTTCCCGCTGGTCGCCATGACAGCCAAATTGCTGGCAACACAACCGGCCTCGCTAGACAACAGTGAGAAGGAGGAGGAAAAAAATAAAATAAAATAAAAATGCAACACGCAGCGGGGAGCGAGAGAAAGAGTGTGTAGGGAGAGCGAACAAGAAAACAGACGGATGAACAGAGGAGGCGACAGATATCAGCTGAAACCAAGAGATGGAGAGAGAGAGAGAGAGAGAGAGAGAGAGAGAGAGAGAGAGAGAGAGCAGGGCGGAGAGGGGGAAGCAGAACAACGCGGAATAAAAGGCAACCACAATGCGACGGGAGAGAAAGAGCAGAAAGGGAACGGGGAGGGGGAAAAAAAAAATGAAATGAGATCATGCGACTAGAGAGCCAGGGAAAGAGAGAGAGAGGGGTAGAGAGAGAGAGAGCGAGAGGGAGGGAGAGGGGGAGAGCAGGTGGCCAGTTATGAACCAAACCCGCCATGAAATATTCAATCTTTAATCAGACTCCCAGCATTCCCTAACGAGGCGTGAGAAAGATGAATTAGCCCATCGAGCTCAGGGAGCTGCTCAACACAAAGCCATCAGTCGCGACACGCACACACACACACACACACACACACACACACACACACACACATACACACACACACACACACACACACACACACACACACACACTCACACAGAACACACGAAAAGACTCAAAACAGAAAGCACGCTTTGCAGGTGTCTTGTGTATGTGTTTACTTGTGTGTCCCTGTGTGTTTGTGTATGTGTGACTGTGTGTGTGTGTCTGTGTGTCCCTGTGTGTGTGTGTGTGTGTGTGACTGTGTGTGTGTGTGTCTGTGTGTGACTGTGTGTGTGTGTGTGTGTGTGTGTGTGTGTGTGTGTGTGTGTGTGTGTGTGTGTGTGTGTGTGTGTGTGTGTGTCTACATGCACCACAGAGGCGACTGCCGGCGCAGCAGCCAGTTCACGCAGCTTATAGACGCAGGAGGCAGGTGAGGAGAGCGACGGAAGAGAACTGCAGCTTAATTAGACAGAGAATAGTGAGGAAGGCAGAACCACAACGGACACGGGGAGACAGGGAGGGAGAGAGAGCGGGAGGGAGGGAGAGAGGGAGAGAGAGAGAGAGAGAGAGAGAGAGGGACGAGTACTTCTCAAGCCTTGCACAGTCATTTGCCATAAGGGCTGTTGGTATATAGAATTGAATCAATCAATCAATCCGAGTCACTTCTTGAGTTTGAGTTTTTCGACTTTGATTGATTGATCGATTAATTCAATTCGATATCCCAGCAGCCCTAATTGCAAATTATTGTGCAAGGCTTGTGAAGTACTCATCATCCATCTGTCTATCTGAATCGTCTGAAGTGCGATCAGACCAAATAAAACTTTTATCGTCTTCTTGACTCCGCTGTTAAATTGTGTATACAATTATAACCACTCACAAACAATCAGATCTAATTATTCATTAATTGCAATAACTTTCTGGAAAGTCATCTGGAGTCTGAGGTAACAGAGCGAAATGTAGCCTGTTAAAAGAGAGTTCATCCAAATATTATTTTCCTACTGCTGTTCGAGAAAAAGATGCTCAAAAAAGTCGATTCTCGGACAGACAGGTTAGGAGAGACGGACAGACAGATAGACATAGCTCACGTCGACTGTTTGAAAAAAAAAAAGTTGTATTTCTTGAGTTTGAGTTTTTCGACTTCGACACTTTTTCAGTTTTACCCGGCGACGAACGCCACGAGAATCGGCCAAATTCCAGTTCTGACAGTTAAATGCCTGGCACAGCGCGGTTATCTCTCTCTGAGAATCACCTCGCCGCCCTGAATAATTCCATAGCCGCCGAGTCCCCGAGCTGCCGGGGAGTTTCATCATACACTGCGGGTACGTAGCCGCAGAGCTGGAGCCACGCCGCCGCAATTAGATAGAAAGTGAAGCGCAACCGGGGATATCTGTCTGAAATCAGGGCCGGTTCCACCCGGCGCCGGGTGGAGACGGCGACGGCGCCGCGGCCTGTCGCCGTCCTCGGGTCTCAGGCGAGGATCAGTCGACGTACGAATAATTGCCGGATCTGGTTCGTCTTTTGTGTTGACTCGACGCCGCCTTCATAGGGGCCTCCTGGCTACACATTAGCCGTCAGCGCAAGTGACGTAGAACAATCGGTTGATGACACACGTCAAACCGCTCCGCCCGGGTTGTCAAAACCAAAACATCCCATGATCGTCATACAATACGACAATGCGGAGGGATGTACTATATTCTGTAGTTCACCGGCATGGGCCCGGTAGCAAAAAGCAGCCGATGAACACACGAAACGTATGTGAATTCAATCCAAAACCAGAGCGCGCCCACGCGGGCTGGAGTCATCTCCCACGGTTCAAGTTGCCCGTCGTATACTGACCAATCATTTCTCGGTACAAATGAAGACGCCGAACGCGAATTCTAAACACATTTTACATGCTGGGGAGGAGCCGCTGAAAGCGTGGGAAGACGCTGCCGTACTGAGTTGTGGGGTTAGATCGTAAACTGCTTCTCACCGGCTGTGCGGTCCGGGCTTTTTGGGCGGGGCTGTCTGCGGCGAGAGCAGAGCATTTAAACACTGGATGTTCCTCCAATGTCAACATCGACATATTACACGGTTAACGCCATCGGGCGCGGTTTCAGCATCCTGAGCGGACACGCCCCCGGAGGGAACCGCCTTTTTTTTTTTTTTTTTTTCCCCCACGATTTTGAGACCTCATTTTATAAACTTGGCGATTTTTTCAAATCAGTCAAATTTGGCAGGGTGGTTAATGACACAGTGTTCTGTGTTCTGTTGGCGACCAGCTTACAAACACAATTATTTTTCACTTCACTTACTTTTTACTCTTAATCCAAATATTGCGAGTAAGCTTCCTTGTTTCCTTTTTGACATATCTGATGGAGGCAGACTACAACACAAAGAAATGAATAACGGCGATTCTGAGCGAGACAAAGACAGTTTCCTTTTTTTCCCCGATCTTTGAGTTAAAGTGAGTGACGTTTATGATACTGCGCCGCCACACACTTCGATGGTGATGGCAAGAGCATGCCGGTGTCCTTATTAAAGTGAGCTAGTGATACATCACCCTCATGCATGAATCATACATCGATAATGGCCTCATTTTTACCTATGATCCATGATATGAAGAAAGAGAAAAATTGAAATCCACGGAAAAAAGAGGATTTTTGTCGATATTTTAGAGGCCCCCCCAAAATCCTGTTTTTCAGGGGGGCTCACGTCTTGTTAAGAGGAGCCAAGCTCGCCCTGGCTTCCCTGTAGTTCGCACCCTCTTCCTATCGCAGAGGAGCCGTTTGCTGACACCGAACCATTGGGACAAAAAAAATTCATGTAGAAAGTCTGCTTCAAAACAACCGCTGGGAATTCACCCAATTCAAATCTTAATTATTGTGAAATTTCTCCAATTGGCTTAAAATCCCCCCTCAAATTTGGATGGAAACTGTTGTGGAATGGAACAATTTCACTAAATGAGGGCGGTCAACTCAAATAACTGCGATCGGGCTATCATTTAGAAATGCTGACAGCTCTAGCTATGAGCTATTACCACGGGGGGTTTGGACCCTTATTTTGGAGGACAAATAAATGTGTCTTTAATAGATTAGGTCCCTTATCACTTTTTCACATTATTTGTTAAACCCTTATTGATCCTCAGCGCTACAGCCCTGGAGCGTTTGCTTAATATTACATTACTAGTGAAATTAATTCACCGACAAAAACAGATAACAAATGACATTCCCTAAGTTATTAATATATATGTTAAATCATATATATTTAAAGCATCATCCATCCTTTCTATCAAAATTGTTATTTTTCACCAACATCCACCGATATCAAGGGATAATTTATTGTACCTGCAGTACTCTCCCTTTATAAGTGTTTTAAAGTATTTTTCATTTATTTTACGATCACAATTGGTACACACACATGCTGAAACGCGGCTTCAAAGTAGTTATTTCAAAGCATCACGATTTTTTTTTTCCATTTTCGTGATTTTCATTATTCCTGATTCCGTGCCACAGCTTACCTCGGCTAGATTGGAATATAATCCTAAATTTAGCCAACTGCTACAATGACGCCAGCGGCGGCTGGTTAAGCAGCGATTTCAATGGTTCAATGTTATTTGATACGACCCTGTGGGTGGCTATTAACGGCGATATAATTAACAAATTAGGGAGCTCATCTGTTGAAATACGCTCACTGCGTGCGGAGAGCATGGAGACTTAAATTTCATTATACGAATATGACACCAGGACATACAGCGTCATTTGTTGTGTATCAGCATCACAAAAAAGCCTATTCTATCTCCATGACAATGGAGAAGTGCATGCAGATAAGAATAATGTAAATCTTAACATCTTCTCTTAATGCTTTTATCTGGTTTCCAATGCATTTTGCCGCGTATTAATACCATAATAACGGTAAATACAATCATCTACATGTAGGCCGCTCAGGTCCTCTGAGGACGATGCTGTTAACAGTTCCACAGTCTGCACCCCAAACCTGATGGTGACTTTTACTCTTTTATTTAAATCTTTGTCGGGGTTAAACTTCTACGTGGAGCCTGACCACGTGATGTCCTGTGTACAAGATATCTTGAAGGTTCAGTGTTACAACACCACTGCAGATCCCTGGAAAGCATATTTGAGACACAAATGAAAAATGGACCTTTGAACACAAGAGTTCAGAGGGCTGACGGGGCTCAGGGAGGGTTTTCAATTTTATGTCTCAGGGCGGAGGTCCACCTCCGTCCAATCTGGAAATTGTGAAAAAAGAAATCACGTTCATGCACCTTTCTCATATTAAATGAAAAGGGCTGAGAGAATATGACGCCTCCACACATGGCTGTCATGGGTGTGGGGCGGTTCTATTGAAATTCGTCGAACGGAGAACTGAGGAGTGCTGCCTCAGCGTCACGATCGGTCGTTCAGCTGTACACGCGCGCGCACGTACACACACACACACACACACACACACACACACACACTCTCACACACACACACACACACACACACACACACACACACACTTAAATTAATGGTGCACAAAAGCAGATGATGTATTGGCCCTGTGAGGTGGGTCTGGCTACGGCTCCATTACACCTCCATTAAATCTTCTTTTTGTTCAATGTTTTATATTGATAATAGCCAATAATTCCACAAGCCCCTGCATTCAAGAGTCACAATTTGCCAGATAAGCACATTGAGAGAAACAAGACAAAAACAAACAATGGAGAAACTATGGATGTGGCATGTTAAATGCATACAGAGGCATTGTGTGTCTACAGTATATTGTGTATTGAAGACAATATGGAACACAAGGTGAAAAACTGGAAGCTGCTTTCAGTGCTGTGCGGGTTGGGCGTGGGGCGCAGCGCTCTTAGGTGCAGGCGACCAATCGACCAATCACGTCGTCCCATGGCTCGCCGTTTCAGTCTAAGTTTGTTATTTGATTCTGTGAGTGTGCAGCGGCAGTGTGAGTTAGATTGCCGTGCACACATTTTTTTTTGTGTCGTTATTTTATTTCCCTGAATTGATTATTAAAACCAATTTGAAAATGGGATCCGCCGCTGCCTAGTCTCCGCCCCTGGGTCCTAGTGTCCCCCTTTATAGGGACGCACATGCATCCCATAGGCTGGCAGTAGAACACACAGATCCACCGTCCAACACTTTGAACCAATGTGCTGATGCCACATTCATTTGACTGAGCAGTGAGGACTCATTCTCCTGAACTTTGACACACCCTGCACTAATAGACTGAGATTTCCCATTAAAGTGAATGGTGAGAACGCTGATTTAAAAAAAACCCCTGTGTGTTCATTATTTTTCAGTAATTGATTTGTTCAGTGCTTCATTCAAATAAGCTCAACCATGACCTTGTGAAGCTGAGTCACTGGGTAACAGAAATAGAACATGAAAGTGGAACATCAGCCCTTCATAGTTATTCTCATTTAGATACATTATATAAAATATATATCTTGTTATTTTTATCGCTGGTGTCGCCGTTACCCGTGTCGTCACCCGTTACAATCACCTGTGCATCCCTCCTTATCCGTCTCAAGCCTTCTCCCTTCTCACCCCGGGCTTTTGGGATTTGTGTCATTGATCTGCAGTGGAATTAGGGTTCGGGGAGTTGCCGCCACACCGGGCTTTGAATGCAGAGGCCTGTGAGGCTCTCTGGGACCAGGAAACTCGGACACGGGAGGCCGGACAAATAAACCCGACCGGAATGGAAATAGTAAAAGAAATCGTGACCGACCTGAGGCAGCCGGTGGCATTGCGGAGGACCTGCGAGGAGTGGAGGTGCAGCTTGCGGTCCTCCTGCGTGTGGGGGGACGCGTCCCAGCCCGAGTGGGGGATGATGACGGCGTTGGTCAGCACGGCCAGAGCGTCCTGGATGATGGGCATCTTCAGGGCGTCGCAGGACGACAGGTTCCACAGGACGCCTGGCGACCGGTGGGAGGAGGAAAAGAGCGTGAAAAAAAAAAAAGGGAATAGATGGATAGACAGGCACTTTTCATATATGTAAACATTCAATACTATTCATCCCCAGGGTGAAATCGCAGAATATGAGGAGAATCAGCAGAGAATAAGGATAGACAGACAGACAGGCAGACAGACAGACAGATAGAAGTGGTGTGCGGTATATGATATGCTGGTACAGCCTTATACCCACTAAGAAAGCTCAAGGATTTCCGTATACCCGTATAATAACTTATTTTACTATTATTATTTATGTGTGAAAAATACTGTTTATACCTGCTCTGCACAAAATTAACTAACTATAGCACTTGTTTCATTTATTATTTTTTATTGTGAATTTTTTTTAAACCATTCTACAAATAAATAGATGTTAACGAAAAATAAATAAATACATACTTGGAGTATGTACATTGAGTACCATATTTTCACGTTATTTATGTAATTTATGCCATCAGCAAATGTTACAGCATAAAAAATAATATTTTGAAAGACTCTCGGAAAGCAAGGGATCCTTAAGATCCAGTTCCCTTCAAAGAGCTGTAATTCCCACCACTACACGCCACGCAGTCTCCGCTCCCCTCCGCCGCCTTCCCCAGTAATTAACCCCCTCGCTGCCGTATCACATTTCCCCCTCTGTTCCGGGAACTCTCCAAGGGGGGGACACTTGAACATTACTCTCTTATTTATTCATTCATTCTCTTTGTCTGCGTTAACGCGGTGGATTCCCATATAGGAAGGAAAATAAAAGGAGTTTTGCAGAGGAAGGCGTCTCCAGCACGAGCTGTGTCGAGCCCCAGCCTGAGCCGTGGGACCCCCACACCCAGTCTACACCCCTGGATGGACAGACAGACAGGCAGACAGACAGGCAGGCAGACAGACAGACAGACAGACAGACAGACAGACAGACAGACAGACGATTTACATTTTTTGACATGCAAATCATTGAAGGAATACGCTGACAAAATGCAGTGTGAAACTGAGACGCATTGACGCGTTGAATAAAGTAACACTGAGACGCGATGGAGATCTGACATTTGGGAGTGTGGAGCTAAGAGAGGAATAGAAGACAAGCACAT
>NC_137196.1:25793486-25803486 GCF_960531495.2 Zeus faber | reverse complement strand
TGTGTGATAATCTCCTTCCCCTCCTGATCCTTATTTTTTCGATCAATGGGAGTCGACACGAGAGTGATTGGCATCAGAATCTTTTGAACTGATCCAGTACTGGGAGAATCAGTCGAATGCCGAATGCCGAGCTACAATACGTAATACGAGGGGAAAACAGTGACCGTGTTCTTCGGTGACTGTGATTTGGATCTGACTGGATCAATTTCAAAGAGCAACGTTTGGGTTGTGCTACGACCCTGCTTTTACGAATAAAGAACGGGAGTTCTTACCCTACCTTAAGCTGTCTCCAGACAGCTGTGCCGAATAAAGCTGAAAGCCCCTTCAAACCAACCAAGGCTCAACTTGGCCTTAACGGGCTGTGGTTGGACCACTCAGCCCATCATGAGGCCCGCCCCCCAGAATATATACTGGGTTTACTGGCCTGTCATACTTCTTCTGACATATTCAGCTCTTGAGTGAGCTGGTCAGTGAGGTCACCGGTAAGAACTCTCGTTTTTCATTCGTAGAACGTGGCTTGGAGCACCACCCAAACATTTTTACTTTATTTCAAATTTGAGTTCTTACTTTGCACTATTGCGTACCTCGCATCCTCACTGACCGAGAGGCCCGAACAGACGTGTCCTATGCAAGCCCCCAAAAGGCAGAGACATAGAAACCCAGGGTCCGGGTAGTTCATTCCAAGGACCAACTGGCAGATGTGACCTCAAAGACCAATTCCAGCATATAAGACACATTCATCGGGTGCGGAGGTAAACTATATCACCGTCCTCCCCGGACCCACCGCCATGCTCGTGGGTGGGAATTTCGCACACAGCTGAGCTTGTATCACCCGACCGTAACTACTCTCAACCACATAGTGTAACACTGGCAGCTGTCAAAACAGCCTGCGCCAGTGCTGACGCCGCCATGTCCAGACTTCCGAATCTGGTGAACATGTGTGGGGTAGCCCAAGAGGCAGCACCGCACCGCTCCTCCACCGAAACCCCCCGTAACAACGCCCACGTCATAGCCACACCCCGAGTAGAACATGCTTCAAGGACCCTCTGCGGGTTGTTGCCCCATAGAGGAATAGGCCAATGACACTGCTTCCGCTATCCAGTGAGAGGGACGATATTTGGACATGGGTTTCAAATTCTCACATCCACGACTGGCCTCAGAGAAGAGTTGCCCTTTTTTGTAGTGAAGAAATATCTGAAGAATAGCTGTAAAATAACACCCAGAAATCACTGTCCGCTACCGAGCGGATGGCGACCTTCTCCAGAAAGGGCTGAATTTCCTGCTCCAGGATGACGGAACTTGAGTCAAGACCTCTGTCTGCGTGACTCCAGTGAATGCTGGTGGACGAAGGGCAAACTTCAGCGCATAGCCCCTTTATATCGTCCTTTCTATCCAGGGAAAAATTGCGCATGTGCGTCTCACACTACTCACACTCACACAAGCGGAGTGGCATGCTCTGGTTTTTGGTAGCGATGGCACCGAGGCGGATTCGCCCACAAAATTAGTCTCCGGCCACAATATCTGGGCAGGGA
The DNA here is from genome assembly GCF_960531495.2 of Zeus faber. Taxonomy (NCBI): domain Eukaryota; kingdom Metazoa; phylum Chordata; class Actinopteri; order Zeiformes; family Zeidae; genus Zeus; species Zeus faber. The sequence goes on along the minus strand of NC_137196.1, from coordinate 25,801,954 downwards.
GCCTCACGCCTGCGTTCATGTGTTTGATGACATGTCCCGGGCTCACCTGAGGCTTCGGGCTCCTATTTTCATTTCGGGCCATGATGCTCATGTTTCTGAGTGGACAGGGGGCCTGGATAAACACACTGGGAAAACACACTGGGAGGAGAGAGGGAGGGAGGGGGGATAAAGACTGTGTGTGTGTTGTGGTCTTTTCCTTCTCAGAGACCCCATCACGCGCCCTGCGCCTTGCGCCGCACCCTTGGCCACCGTGAGGCAGAAGTGGGGGGCTTTGCGCAATTCCGTGTAGGTTTTGGGGGTGGCATTCCCGTCCCGCCCCTGTAGAAGCCTGGCCTGGTAGGCCTGCAGCAGGCAGACGTTGGGCTGCAGCCCGTCCCTCGGCCTTGTATGACATTTCATCCAGATTCGCCGTCAGCCTACCCGACTTGGCCGGTAGCTTAGGCTTTTCCGCGGTAAGGGAGGGGCACAGAAAGGCCAGTTCAGATGCCTCCAGCGGGGGCATTGCCAGGTATTTCAACTCTGGCTCGGTTTTCAGGGTCGACCACTGGCTGAGCGCCCGGATGGAGAAGCGCGTCTTCTGAGGAGCGCTCCAAGACAACCTCACCTCCCTGGTAAAATCCTCCAGCACCGACAGGGGACGGAGCATGGAGGGAGCAGAGGGCTCGGGGTCAGTCGCTCTCTCCATGAGGCGCTGGAGCTCCTGATATAAAGCCCCCCGGGACGGTTTGTGAGACGCACCTTGTGCCTCCTCACCTGGCTCTTCTCCTTCCCCCTCCTGCTCCAGCTCAGAGCCCAACTGAGCCGCATGGAAGTCCCGTAACTCCTGGTGAGCGGCCAAATCCTCCTGATCCACCTGGCACGGCATGCCAAGGTAGATCAAGAGAGGCGGGGAAGGGTGGCCAGGAAAGAAGGCCCGAGGAGCGGAAGCCAATTCTCCCCCTTCGCCCTCATCGGAGATGCTCGTAGGCCTTTCGGCAGAACGGGGGCAGCTAGGGAGGGAACCGAAGATGTCGGCCCGATGGCAGATGACTTAAAGCCGCAGACTCAGCGCCGCTTCCGCATGGGCATGGCTGAGACAGCGGATGCACAGCAGGTGAGTATCAAACTTAGGTCCAGCTAAGGTCTGCACTAAGGTTAAGTCTACACTCTGCGAGGGAGCAAATTTGGAACCAAATTCAGTGTCAAGAAAACAAAAAACTTTGGGGGGAACATTTCCTTGTGTATACGCATATACTGGAGGTCCCTATGAACGTTGCATTCTCCTGTGTGAAACATAGCATATGTGTGTGTGTGTGTGTGTGTGTGTGTGTGTGTGTGTGTGTGTGTGTGTGTGTGTGTGTGTGTGTGTGTGTGTGTGTGTCTGACTCTGTGGAAGGGCATGCAGGCAGCTTGCCTTCCTAATGTGATCCTCATTTAAACTGAGAGAGAGGGAACGAAGGAGGGAGTGAGATAGATTGATAAAAGGCGAGAGATAGTTAGAGAGAGAGAGAGAGAGAGAGAGAGAGAGAGAGGCCGAGCAAACAACCAAGACAGGAATAATGAAGAAGAGGAAGACGGGGGAACAATCAAAGGGAAGGAGAGCAAGAAGGGTGGGGAGAGCAGGGAGAGCAGAGAGAGAGAGAGAGAGAGAGAGAGAGAGAGAGAGAGAGAGAGAGAGATGGAGAGAGAGAGAGAGAGAGAGAGAGAGAGAGAATGAGAGAGAGAGAGAGAGAGAGGGTGATTTCTCCTGGGTCCTCGACAGAAAGGGAGGAGAGCGGAGGAGAAGAAAGGAAGGACGAGCGGGAGAAACATGGGTAGAGGGGGAGAAGGCGAGGGGAGGAGGACGGGAGAGGGGGCAGGAGGGCAGGGGAGCAGAAGAGAAGAGAGGGAGGGGAAAAGGGGAAGAGGGAGGAGGAGAGGAGGCGAGAGGGGAACAGCGGGTATCCGAGAGGAGAGGTGAGGAGAGGAGGAGTGGAGAGACGACGGGGGGAGAGGAGCCGAACTGACCGGCGCTTCGCTGGTTCAGCTGATTAATTTGTGACGGCGGGGATTTGGCTGCTCCGTGCCTTGAATTGCTGCTCTAATTTATATGGTAATCTCCTTTAAGGCTCCGGCAGCATACAAAACCCCTTTTATATCCTCCTCCGCTGAGCCTCAGACATACTCTGTACACACACAGACACACACACACACACACACTCACACACACACACACACACACACACACACACACAGACACACACACACACACACTTCACACACTTGACGCACTTCACACACACACACACACACACACACACAAACGGGCATAAACAGGGCAAAGAATACACAGGGTGTCACTCTGCACTTAACATGACGTCGGAATGTTTTGTGTGTTGGTATGGTGTGTGTGTGTGTGTGTGTGTGTGTGTGTGTGTGTGTGTGTGTGTGTGTTGCGTGCGTGCGTGTGTGTGTGTGTGTGTGTGTGTGTGTGTGTGTGTTCAGGGTGGCGGTGAGGAGGTTAAATATTCTGGAGATGTTTATTTTTCCTCCCTCTCTGTGACAGTCGGGGGGCTGGCTTGCGAACCAGACTTTGACATGCTCGTTCTCCGCTCTCGTGCTGCGTTCTCCAACGCCAAGTTCATTGGCGCTTTTTTTCGGCACCGATTGCAGAAAAAAGCACCTGATCATTTGGGCATAATAGGGTCACACTCGCAATTAACGTTACAAGCCTGGTGTTCACCTCACTCCCATCCTTCAAAATATCTCTCAAAACGCACCTTTTTAAAACTGCCTTTAATGTGCAAGTTTCATAATGGGTCTTTCAGCATTTTGAAAAACCCCATAGAAATAAAATGTGTTATGACTAATATAACTATTTACATAGCCTCTGGATCGCATAAATGTCCTGCATAACAGGACTAAGAATGGGAATTCTGGGATTTGACAAACTGCCCACGAATAACAGGGATATCAAAATCGAAAAAACTGAGCTTTCCCTGGGTTTTTTAACCGGGGCTCTCTAACCAGCGTGCTTGGCAACCCGGCTTCTGGGTGCGACCCTGAGCACATCCCGGCAATGTTTTTTTTTAAACCCCAGGGCCCGTATGGGAAATACATTTTTCTCATTTGATTGCTGAACTGAAGAAGGAGGCCCGAAGGACCTGAACCTAGATGGATTTGAACACTGAGTGGTATTCGTCTCCTCCTCGGGTGGATTCCCTCCTGACCCGGGACATCCTTCCAAACAGGAATTAAAAAGCGAATTGCCTGGATAACTAGGGGCTGGCCGAAAAAAAACCCAGAAAACGCCGATGCATATGTGTGTGCATGTACGTATGTACTCGTTAGTAATCCCATAATCCTTCAGGAGCAGGTTTAGAGTACGAACCAGAAGCCCTGTGGGGTTTTAAAACCCGGAATTAATCTGAGACGGTGGGTGGTGGTGCTGCTGTTGGCTGAGACGGGAAGTAGTAAAACTAATGTCAAGAGGAGCACCTGTCAGAGGCTGAGGACCAAAGTTAACACCGCAGCAAAGCTTAGGGAAGGATGAGTAGGTGGGCAGTGTGACAGGTCATTTACTGGATGTGAATGTGTGTGTGTGTGTGTGTGTGTGTGTGTGTGTTGACGCACATACATATAAGGTATAATAATAAAACAGTTCATATGTGTTATGTTCATATGTATGTTCATATGCTTTGCTATTTCAGACTGTGAGGTTCCCTTTAGAAGGGCCGTACCAGTGTCAAATTGAGTTTTCGCTGTGAGGATCATTCAGTGGGAATGATCCTCTTAGGGTAGGTTTTCTCAACAAACCCGAAAATAGGGACGATATTAAAAGCCTAAAAATGTGATCCATCTTCAGAAAAAGGACCGGGGGTGATGTAAAATGAGTGTGCTGACTGTATAACGGGCTAAAACTCAGCATGACAACCATATAGTCCTTTAAAATCTGTTGGGGTGGACTGCACTGGGTTTGTGTGCCGAATTCACTTGTGAGCGAAGGGGGAGATCCCTACGTCCAGAGGGACGTCCTTTTGATTCGAGCTCTGTCAAATCGAAAGCCTTCCACACCGAGAGACAGATTTCTCTTTTGGCTGAGAGATGGGAGATTGCACTGCCGGGGGAATGTGATCATTCAGCTGTGAACTGCACATCTCTACTAGTAATACTACAACTAGGGATGCACTGCTACCTTTTTTTTAGACCGATGAATACTGAGTGCTCGCTCTCTGCCACTGTTGCCACTGGCAACAATTTCTATTCAATACGATGGCAATTAAAAAAAAAAATGTAATCACGTTAATTCACCATTTGCAAAAGAGTGATTTACATAAGGATCCATTGATCAAACTGTCTCTGTGCACTACTCCCTCTGAATCACAATAACTCACAAAAGTAGGGAAATGATTAATAGTTGTTGAGACATAATTCTTCGATCAATCAATTGAATTGAAGGATTGTTGTACCTCATAACTCAAACTTTTGGTTGAGCCGAATGTGAGCATGTAAGCACAGTCCACGGCCTGACTGCTGACAACGGCCCTAACGACACTATTATCTAAAATATAGTGTCGCTTAGAACTCCATGCTTAGATCATAATGTTTAATAATGATAATGATCAAGTCAAGGATAATGTGTGTGTGTGTGTGTGTGTGTGTGTGTGTGTGTGTGTTTGTGTGTGTGTGAGTGTGTGTGCACGTGTGTGTGTGCACGTGTGTGCATGTGTAAATATGTGTATGTGTGTGGTGTGTTTTTGTGTGTGTGAGTGTGCATTTGTGTATGTGTGTGTGTGTGTGAATGTATGTGTGCACATGTGTGTGTTTGTGTGTGCATGTGTAAATATGTGTATGTGTGTGTAGGCGTGTGTGTGTATGCATGCGTGTGTGTGTGTGTGTGTGTGTGTGTTCATCTGTGTATGTGTGTGTGTGTGTGTGTCTGTGTGTGTGTTTGCGTGTGTCTGAGTGCGCATCTGTGTATGTGTGTGTGTGTATGTATGTGTGCACGTGTGTGTTTCTGGGTGCATATATATCAAATATGTGTATGTGTGTGTGTGTGTGTGTGTATATGTGTGTATGCGTGTGTGTATGCGTGCGTGTGTGTGTGTGTGTGTGTGTGCATCTGTGTATGTGTGTGTGTGTGTTTGTGTATGTGTGCACACGTGTGTGTATGTGTGTGTGTGTGTGTGTCTGTGTGTGTGTGTGTGTGTGTGTGTGTGTGTGTGTGTGCGTGTGTGTGCGCGTGTGTGTGTGAGTGTGTGTGTGCGTGTGCGCGGGCGCCTGCCCACCTGTGAGCAGCTCTCGTATCTCCACGTCCGTGGTCTTCCGCAGCAGGCGCACCAGCGCGGGGATGCCGCCGCAGTTCTTCAGGGCGATCTTGTTGTCGTCGTTGGCCTTGCCGTACACCAGGTTGCGCAGGGCGCCGCACGCGCTGCGGTGCACGTCCGTCATGCGGTGGTCCAGCAGGTCCACCAGGAGCTGGACCCCGCCCTGCCGCCGGATCTGGGGGCGGCGGGGGAAAGAGGAAGGGCAGAATGAGGGGAACGGGAGGATTCAGCTCATTCGCGAGACGAAGCACATCGATAAAGCTGTGTGATACTTAAGGGGAAAAGGAGAAATTTCAATGAGTAATATTTACCCAACAGGTTGAGGGAACACTCTGGAGGCCGAGATTTGTTTTACTTTTGCCGGCGTAAATCATCGCATCTCTTTTTAACATCACGCATATTATTTTGAGCTTTATTATATTTCGCTTCCTGACGTCAGGATTTCTCTCTCTTTTCATTCATAATGATTCAGTCGAAGCTACGCCGGCCTCCCAACAGCGCCGCCCAGGGTCATCATCTGTGGCAACCTTAACGTGTCCCCGGTTTATAATCGGCCTATCGGGGGGGCAAGAGGCCACGGGTGCAAGAATAATTGACAGTGTATTTATGCGAGCGGCATTTCCTCGTAAGTCCTTATATAACTTTGCGCCGGCCACCTTGGCTGTAACACACCCAGACAGACAGAGCGATGGGGCGGAGCTGGCGGTGGAGACCGGAGAGAGGAGCCCTCTCCAGACGAGCAAGTTTTATGGTCTTCATAAGTTTCCTCTTTGAGGCTGATGAATGAATGCGCCGCCGCTGCGCTAATGGAGGATAAATCTGAGCTGCGGCGGCGGTGGCGGCGGCGGTGGCGGCTGTGGCGGCTCGCCATTCCCAGAGATTGATGCCGCGACTGTGTCGAGCAATTTATACAAAAATATATCTCAGATGTCCCATGGATTTCTTACAAAGACATACATATGTCAATGTAGACAATGCGGAATGACCTTTGATAATATGCCAATATCTGATTGCAATGTAAATGATTTTTGTCCATCTTTTGCCTTCGGGTATTTGTTCTTTCTTTGCATAATGCAACAGAACAAATGCATGAAAGTCTATAAATTCTATATTCTCAAGTATAAATTATTGATATGTTGCTTGACATCCCACCTGAGTTTTATACAGCTGCTTTGAATGGGAGACGGAGCCCACAGAAGGAGAGGAAGCCAAGCTGTGACTAATATATACAGTATTTGTATTTACTTGTGTGTGTGTGTGTGTGTGTGTGTGTGTGTGTGTGTGTGTGTGTGTGTGTGTGTGCGTGCGTGCGTGCGTGCGTGCGTGCGTGTGTGTGTGTATGTGTCTGTTTGAGACTGTGTTTGTCAGTGTGTGTGAATAAATAGCCAGCAGGTACAGTACGACGCCCTCCCGTTATCGGTCTTCCACCCAGCTTCTGATGAGCACCAGCTCTGCCGACATGCCCTTGAGCCGGGCAGCGACAAATTTGAGGCACCGAGGTGCAGGGTGCATGTACCTCCGACTTGATCTTGTTGTCGCCGAAGCAGAGGTGCTGCAGATAGGCAGCGGCGTTTGACTGGACCGAGGGGAACTGGTGCTGCAGCATCTGGATCACCTCTGGAAGCTCCGGGTCCCTCCAGCCAAACTCCCTGCGGAGGGAGGCAGAGAGGGAGGGAGAGAGAGAGAGAGAGAGAGAGAGAGAGAGAGAGAGAGAGAAACAGACAAGAGTCAATAGATGAGGGACATCAGTATATAGGTGTATGCGTGTGTGCTTGTGTGTGTGTGTGCGTGCGTCCGTGCGTGTGTGTGCGTGCGCGCACGCGTCTGTGTGTGTGTGCGTGTGTGTGTGTGTCTGTGTGTGTGTGTGTGTGTGTGTGTGTGCGTGGCTAGCGAAATCGGAAGAAGACAGACAGGCAAATTGGCTTCCCACTGTCATTCTGATAGAAAAGAGCCGGAGAGAGCGAGGGAGGTGGAGAGAGAGGAGGAGGACGGGAAGCAAACCAAATATGGCGATGAAGAGAGCAAACGCATACCAAACAGAAAACGATAGAAATATCCAGATGATGATGATGATTTTTTATTCATGCCGCCAACATTTCCGGATATTCAAATCAAGAAGACGATGTGATGGTTATCTGACTATTTCTATTAGAGGTCAGGAGAATTCCTGGGACCCCTCAAAAATATTTTCCGAAAGGAGATTTTCCATTCTTTGTTTCCAGGCTTAAACGTTTGTCCCATTGGAGCGCAGTCAAGCACGGCGAGAAGTTTCTGGGGACTAGAGCGCTCGGTGAGGCGGCACTACCAGCATTTAGAAATGATGGTTTTATGAACGTTTTAATAAGGCCGGGCTTGAAAAATTGGTGAACCCACCCTTTGATTGCACGTGTGCATATTTCTGGGTACTTCATCATCCAAAATTAGCATCTGTCGAGGATTCAGTGCAGTTGGGATCACGCCACCATTTCTAGAAAAAAACGGGCTTTTCAAGTCTCAGTGTGTTGAAATATTTTCATGAATGGTGTATGTGTGTTGTCTCTTTTTCAAACGAGGCGTGTGTGTGTGTGTGTGTGTGTGTGAGTGAGAGAGTGTGTACATTGGCACCCCTGTGTGCAAGTATATATAATAAATTCACACACACACACACACACACACACACACACACACACACACACACACACACACACACACACACACACACACACACACACACACACACACACACACACACACACACACACACGCCGCACAGACCCCCGACCAGTAGCAACCATTAGAAAGAGGTGATGTAATGGAATAGTTGCACTGAAGTCATAGGTAGAGAGAAAGGGCCGAGGACTTGGCAACCACATCGCTACGTTTCCATGGCGACGGAGGTAGGGCTGGGGCTTGGACTCAGCGCTGTCTGTACCAATTTGTCTGTTCTCGTGGGTTTTTCCGCGAAAAAACCGGCTTGCCGTCATTTCTCGAGGCCCGCGATCCTGATCCATCAGGCCCACCAATGCCTGAAATGCCCGGATCAGTTCTTGTTCCCCCCAAAACGTCGCGGCCGCAGCAGGGTCCATGTCTCGCTGTGTTGACTTTAATCAGCTTTCATTTAAATTCTGTGCTATCTGGGTCAATACAGCTATCAAAGTCAAGGGGGAAGGGGACTGAGTTTGAAAGGCCGTTCCTGGAGAAAAC
>NC_137196.1:25770986-25785986 GCF_960531495.2 Zeus faber | reverse complement strand
CGTGTGTGTGTGTGCGTTTGTGTGTATGTGTGTGCGTGCGCGTACATTCTCGTGTCTTTCCTTCAGTCAAAATATTTTCGGCGCGGCTGTACACAGGATGCCAGGCTCCAGGAAAAGCTGTAATTAAACCCTGTAAATAATTAAGCTTGCGGTCCACAGTTCCGCTGCTGTTTTGGATTTATTTTAGGGGTTATTTTTTTCGGGGGGCGGGGAGAGCTGCAGGGAGAGGGTTGTGTTCAGATGACGAAACCTACTATAATGAGCACAGAGGATTTCCTATGAGTCAGGCTTTTGGGGAATAGCGCGCGAGTGAATCCGCTTCCACTCATTGTGTTGTGTGTGTGTGTGTGCGTGTGCGTGTGTGTGTGTGTGTGTGTGTGCACGTGCGCGCCCGTGTGTGTGCGCTGTGTCCACCACAGAGAATTGTCAGGAGCAGAGACAGACTTATCGAATGACTCATTCGCAGACAGACAGACAAGAGGGAAGACGGGGGGGGGCAGTGAGACAGGTAGTCAGTCAAACCTGTGCACATCTTGAGCTGTGAGAAATTCAGTTGTTTCGACAAAAAAAAAAGAAAAAGCCGATATAAAAAGCCGATGAGTCACGGCACAGTACTGTGCGTCTCGTTCCGGGAGGGAACGCAGCAGCTCCATCCACTCATTCTACAGTCGAACATCACACAGCTTTAAATAACCCACTGGGAGTGAAATGTCAGTGTGTGTTTGCGGCAAGAAAATGAAAGATTTGTGGAAAAAGAACAAAAGAAATTAGGGCACAGAAGCCCAGGAAATGGGTTTGTCGAATAGAAGACAATAGAATAGACCCGGAAACACACCGTCACTGTGATGCCTGTAGGTTCGCCATATGTACAGTATATACACTGTATATAGACACACATACTGTATGTACGTTCACTGCTGTGCTGGAATACCAAGACCTGCACCGAATAATCCCCAATATGTGAGGGAATACAAACCATCCTGCACTGCTGCTTAGAGGCAGATTAAATACAGATAGATTAAGTTCAGTTAGAATATTAGATATATTATACATTTATTATCAATGCAATTAACTGATTACCTATAGAGGAGCATATGAGGTATAGAGAGTATAGGTATAAAGTTAATTGATATTATTTTGCTATAAATTGATGCGATGCATCTGATTTTCACATTTTCAATTAAATGACAAAATTTAAATGAGACTGTACTGTGTGTACCTTTGACCGTGTTCACTGTAGGTGATGTGGTCCACTGACGACATTCCTCACATCGTCAGGTAATGCATTGTAAAACAGGATCTCGTGAAAATAAAATAAATCCGCCAATCATGCGAAAGGGTGTCAAAGCGCAGTTTTTTTCCATGCTCCCGTTGGCCGTTTATTTTTGGACCGAACTCAGCGACGGTTTCGTGTTTTATCTGATTCTTGTTTTGTCGCGGCGGTGGATGAATGCATGAGCGTCAATAATAAAAAACACAGAGTCTCCAGAATCAGCGCTCTGTTTGGCACCGTAACGCCGACGCCTTTCGTCCGCGTTCGGGCGAGGACCAGGGAGCGTTGCCCGGGCCTCGCGGTCGGCGCCTTCCCCCGGACGCGATCAGTGCGTGTGTCGTGGTTGTGGCGTGAGCGGCGGGCGTCGAGGTAGGCAGTTCAATACGCATTCAAATGGAATTCTAATCTGTGATCTGTTCCTGCAGCGGATGAACAGGACGGCTTATATTAAGATGGTCAATATATGACAGACAGACTAAAAGCAGACTTAGTTAAGTGTGTGTGTGTGTGTGTGTGTATCCATTGTGCGTCTGTGTATTTCCTGTGTGTAAGTGTGTGTATGTAATGCTTTGTAGCAGGATTGCAATTATGAGACCATTGAGAAGGAGTGTTGTTGATGACAGAGAGAGAAAGAGAGAGAAGAGAGGGATGAGATGAGAAAGATAAGGTGTGTGTGTGTGTGTGTGTGTGTGTGTGTGTGTGTGTGTGTGTGTGTGTGTGTGTGTGTGTGTGTGTGTGTGTGTGTGTGTGTGTGTGTGTGTGTGTATGTGTGTGTGCGTGTATGCGTGCGTGAGGGCATGGCTGCCTGACAGGCCCGTTGAGGCTGCAAGAAATAAACGAAAGGTCAGGAGATGTCAGATAGAGCACACAGGCATGCACACACACACACACACACACACACACACACACACACACACACACACACACACACACACACACACACACTCGCTTACTCACTCACCCACACACACACACACACACACACACACACACACAGACACACACACATACACACACACACAGAGCCACACGTGCACGCACACACTCCATCACGAGCCAGTGTCTGACTGTGAACCAGACAATGCTGCTGTGCTTGTGAGCATAAAATCAAAGGAGGCATTTTTATGTCTGGGTCACGTCACGTTGAGCACTAATCTGCATCTGTGCAGAAGCAGAAGGCTTCTGCCTCCCCATCACCTCACACACACGCACGCACGCACACACACACACACACACACACACACACACACACACACACACACACACACACACACACACACACACACACACACACACACACACACACACGGCAGAATAATACACAACAGCTTTTGAATCAAGTGTCAGTTTAGAGGATGGGACGAAGCCACGTGACCACAATCACCACAGAGCACGTTTATAAAAAACCACAAGGGACAGGAAGAAAAAGATGGAGAGATTATGGACGGATGGATGGTCGGACGGATGGATGGACGTATGGATGGTGGGACAGATGGGTGGATGGGCGGATGGATGGGCGGATTGATCGATGGATGGATGGATGGTGTGGTGGTGTGATGGATGGTTGGACGGTGTGACGGCTGGGCAGACGGATGGAGAGCCAAAGGAGTGGGTGAAGACATGAATCTCCCTCTAGTACTGGAATCCAGCGTCCACAGAAGCCCTGCCATTAAAAAAAGGTAATTTCACGCCGGGTTTTCTCCCCTTGGAGCAGAAAAGTCCAAATAAAACCAGAATGTGAGTCCAGAGGTATCGCCCCAAACTGCTGCCGCCATGGCTGTGTTTCTTTCTATGCAAGGGAAGGTGGAGGTAAACAGAATTTCGACTGCCAATAGATACATGTATAGGGGTACGGGTGCTTTGCAAAATAAAGTTTAATAGTTATACCTCAATGCTTTTAAAATGAGTTAATTGTTGCTTAGTCGTGGAATTTATTTTATATAGAGATAAAAGTAAAAAATAAAAACCGGCGAACATTATGATCGGCAGTTGGTCTACTGGAAACTAGATTCTAACTCAGGGCTCTCCCTCAGCGACTCATTTTTTTTTTAAATTCTTATTTTGGAAGCAAATTCAGACGAATCCCATAATGTGATTTCACATCCAACGTGAGCCAGGTTCCTTCTTTCGTTCGGTCTTTAACGCTCCATCTCGCATGAGTCCCCCCCAAACGCGTAGCACTATTTACAAATGGATGAGCAAACAGTGTGAAATGTACTGCGCCATGCTTCTCCTCTGACATTAACATCTGGAGATCGGTGTCGAGCAGAGAAGATGGAAAAGATTCAGTGGGTGAGGAATAGGTAAGGCAGATAGAGGTAGAACGTGAGTATATGTAAATATATATATAAATATAAATAGGTATGCATGAGTAAATAGTTGGATTACTTTGTCATTCTTTGTTCGGCTTGATTTTGATTCCACACAAGGAATTCTGGGTCGTACCTAGCGGACAGGGGTGGGGGACAGGCAGAGAGACACAAGAGAGAGGTGTTTGTTGGCGTTTCTGGCAACAAATTATTCAAGAACCACCATGATATTATATAGTCACGAGAAGTCAAATAGAAAAATCACTTTCCCCACAAATAGCTGTCAATCGTGTCCATCTCTCTCAACATGTGGTCATGGAGCAGGGGTGGGGGTGGTGGGGGGCGGTGGCGGTGGAGGGAAGCAGAGAGGGGCATGCGCTGGAGGGCGGGGAGGGAGGGTGGTGGATGCGACAGTTAAGGAGAGGGTCCTATCACGTTGTTCACCCTAAAAACGATAATATTATAATATAATACAAATTATAATATAATACTAATTCGTTTTTAACGCCGACCGTTTCCGGCGCTCAAACGGACCAAAACTATACGAGTCGTGATGTCATCCACGGAAACAATTCCGACCCCTGCCCTGTTTCCGAGAACGGGGCGGGTCAGGCAGGCTCAAGGGTCTGGGCCGTGACGTGGACTCTTTGGCCGCGCCCCCCTCCTGGAGAGCCTCACGGGGGCGAGCGGAGAATGGCAGTGACGTTTTGAAGAAAGGGCAAAAGCGGAACTCCAAATAACGGCATAGACGCCGCCGCTAAGTCAAAGCTTCCGAGGCTTGCGAGGGCCTAGGATTCGATTCCCCGCCCGGGACGTTTCTGCTCGGAACACAACTGAGGTTGTGCCGTCGGCAGTGCGTCGCAGCCCGGACTCTCGCCCAGTCCGATCGCCCCGTTCCCGCATGTGCAATTCAACAGGGGGGGGTTGGCGTTCCGTTCACCGTCCCTTTCTTCTACACGAGTCTCCCCAATCCATCGGTGCGGGCGTCGCGGGAGCCCCACCGCCCCCGGCCCCCCTCCCTTAAACGTAATGTGGTCACCAGGCCCATCAAACACGGGCGGCGTCAAGGTCTGATTCCGACAGGGCCGGCGTCGACATCGACTTCGCACGTAGGGGGTTTTGGGGTGGAGGGGTGGGCGGGCGGAGGGGGGTGGGGGTACACCAAGGGGCCAGCCGTCACAAGTCAATCCGTCCCAGATTGCAGAGCGCGAACGCTCGAGGCCGACGCGGGGGCGCCATGTGCGACGGGCGGAGGGAGGGACAGAGGGACGAAAACAAGTAGACGATGGGCGGAGGGACGACGGAGCCCCCCCCCGGGGGACGACTTAAGAGGCTCGTCTCTGTCGCACTCGACCCGCTGCCGCACGCCGCTCAGCAGAGCCCTTTCGGGGTAATTTGTGGGGGGGGGGGGATAGGGCTGCGAATGTGTACGCACGTCGCTCTCGCGTTGCGCCCGAGCCCGAGTGTCACTGAGAAAAGCGCGTATCCACTTCAATTAGGCGCGGTGCAACTTTAACAACCGCCTGTCATCGCCGTAAGTTGTGAAGCCGTTGCGTTTCATTTTATTTATTTATTTATTTTTTGCGGCGGCAGCAGAGGAATGAAGTCAGCGATAGACAAAAGTAGATCTCGGAGTAAAATATAGATAAAAGGCAACTAACTTTGAGCCCCTGTCCGTCTGAGTGTCTCTTTCTGTCCGTCACAGACTTTCTCGCTCTTTCTCGCTTTCGCTTTCATTCGCACGCACATGCAAACGCACACTCGCAGACACACGGACGTGGACACACACACACACATGCACGCACGCGCGTGCGCCCTCACACACACACACACACAGGCACGCACGCACGCACGCACGCATGCACGCACACAAACACACACACACACACACACACACACACACACACACACACACACACACACACACACACACACACACACACACACACACACACACACACAAAAGCAGACTGCAAACTGTACTTTGCTTTAAAGTGGGCCTGGCGGTGGGCATGCAGCAGTGTAAACCCAGATAGAGGAGAGAGAGAGAGAGAGAGCGAGAGAGTAAAAGCGAGAGAGGGAGAGAGAGAGAGAGAGAGAGAGAGGGAGAGAGAGGAAACCGTGAGAGATGTGGCGTGATGTGTGAGTCCTACTGAAGCCCAGATTCAGACAGAATTTCCACGTGTTGTTTACTCTCCGTTCAAAGAAGAGAGGGGGAAAGAGAAACATGGCGCCGTGTCTGTACTGTATTGCAACACCACCGTGTTACGCTGTTAAACAGGCCTCGCTGATATGACACTGTAGACTAATAATTATTATTTTTCTATTTTCATTGAGTACTATTACTTACTATTGATGTCTGAATCTGGGTCTCAGTAAATTGCAGAGAAGTGGGTGGGGGCAGGCGGACGGGTATGGAGCGAATTCAGTGCAAATACAACTTACTTTTATAAAATTCACAAATATGAATCAAGTTTTGTGAAGTGAAGAAAAAAAAATCCTACACTTGTGATTGAAGATTTATGTTGTTTACTGTATGTTGCCCGTTGATTGCTCTGGGAAACCTTTCTTTAGATTGCTGGGTGCACGCGGTGACTTCTTTCCCCACTTCTCGCAGGTTTGCATCCACAGGATGAGATTGACAAACGCGTAAAAGCACATCTGTGGATTTTCATTTGCCGTTCACAAATTTTGAATCAATAACATTGTGGTTTTTTTTTTACTCGAGAAAACTTGATTTATAGTCATACATTTCTCAGGCAGGGGTGGAAAATCCGAGTTCAGGAAGTAAAATTCCACTCCGAGTGGAATCAGCTGGAGCAGTGGGAAAAAAAACTCTGAAACTGTAAATGTCCACCCCTGCGTGTAAGTAATATTTGCGCTAAATTCGCTCCATAGACAAGACGATGGGGTTTTCCCTTCGGCGAAGGACTCGCGATAAAAACAGAAGCCCCGACAAAGCAGGACAACCCGAAACGAAACGGGGGGAGAGCCTCGGCCTCTCTACACGCCTCCTCCGGCCTGATCTCACCTGGGGTCCTTCTGGATACTGTCCACCGAGGGCGACCGGGCCAGGGCGGCCTCGGGGGGAAGGGCGGGGCCCGACTTGCTGTACGGCGACTCCGTGGACGGGCAGAACTGCAGCGTGCGGTAGGGGTTGGCGTAGTCCGAGGCGCCGCCCCCCGTGGCGAAGCTGGCCCTCTGGTAGGTGCCGGCGGCGCTCTGGCTGCCCGTGCGCTGCAAGGGGATCGTGTCGACACCGGGGGAAGCGGGGGCTAGAGCGGGAAGAGGATCGTAGGGATAGAGCAGATAGTTGAGGACCTCTTGGCACAACTGGTTCACCACCGGGTCTGATTGGGACCAGGGTAATGGGGGTTGGGGGGTGGAGCAGGGGGGGGGAGTCACATGCAAGCACCACGGGGACAACACCAGTCGAAGCAAAGAAAAGAGAAGCACAAACAAAACATAATAAATTTATAAAACAATCAAATAATAAAAAAAGAAAGGTTAATAAATAATTATGGCCGGCATAATTATGGTGGTGCTGCGAGCGCCGCTGCGGTTGCCTCATGCGATGTGATTAACCCCCACAATGAGACTTTCATCTGACAGGAGAGAACCAACATCCATCACGCGGGTGTCACGGAGTCAAACACAAAGACCAGCGAATGGAACAGCACAAAACTGGGAAGCGAGGACCGTTTAAAACCGGGGGTTCCTTTTTTTTTTTTTAGGAATAGCATTCAAAGCGTGAAAAATGACCTTCATTTTTTTTTTTTTTTTCCCCATTTTATGATTATGTTGGAGCATGCACTTCTTCATTTTATGCTTCACGTTCAGGCCTCTGACCAACAGAGGCTGATCCTTGGGCAGATATTTGCATATAAGGAAATTGTTTAATGTGAATTTGAATATATCTTTTATTATTGTATCGTAGAGCATGTAGGGCACTGCAAATATATAAAAAATATGATGAAATATGATGATACATTTGAAACTGATTTCAATACATTTTTCATGAAAAACATATTCATATATCAATCTTGGAAATGTCCGGAGGCCCCGTGCGCCTGTCAAGTGGCCCCACACGGGGTCGCGAGCCCCAAGGTTGAGAACCCCAGGCTTGAAGAGACACATGAGTCTCATAACGTGGAGACGAGAATGCCAGCGCAGTGAGCCACAACCCAGGAGGGTAGTGGAAAATGTCACCTTGTTAAACGTTTTCCGGGGGTTATTTTGACTTCCATGTGGTGTGTGTGTGTGTGTGTGTGTGTGTGTGTGTGTGTGTGTGTGTGTGTGTCTGTGTGTGTGTCTGTGTGTGTGTGTGTGTGTGTGTGTGTGCGCGTGGCGGACCGGTCGTTCGTCAATCTCCGTCCAGGCAGATGGGCGCAAGAACCTTGGGAGCCTTGTCTCGCGATGTGCGCTTGTCTTCTCCCCCGACTCCGACTATTCGTAATCCCGAGGCCACGCTGAAACAAAGCCAGACCCCCGGAGCCCGACCTTGGAGCGCCGCTAAAACCACAAAACTAAACCACGCAACGGAAAAACTTTTTCCGAGCCACAACAACGGGGGAGCAGAAAAAAGGACAAAAGCGAAAGAGAAAAGAACCAAAGCTGAAAAAGCGGATTTGATGCTGGAGAACGTTTTTCCCCGATGCAAATAGGGGTTTTTTTTGGGGGTTTTTTTGTGGGATACCTTATTCACTTCCCGCCCTCGTACGCTTTGCGCAGGCGCCTCCCGCTGTGCCGCGCCTCACCCTCGCCGTTAAGCAGAAAACGCCCCACGCCGCCACCGAGGCCATCGTTTTCTGCCTGCGGAGGGAAGCGGATCCGCGCCTCGAACAAAGGCGCCCAGACTTATGCCCGTGAGATTAATTGAGATTAATTTTCGCACCTTAGAACATAATTAGTCAACACACCGTGACTTGGGAGACAAAGCGACACCGCGGCCCCAATTACATTGGCCTACCCGGACGGATAAATCGGCGGATAAAGCGACCGTATTTTGCGACGTCGCCGGGCGAGGACGCAGAAGGGAACGGCGCTGCCCTCGGAGGTCCCGCACACGCCCCGCATCCAGAGCGGCAGAGGAAGTACCTGGAGCTTGTACTGAAGTATAATAAAACTGATCCAAAACGACTCCAGTCAAAGCGAAAGTACCACAATGGCATTTCCAACTGAGGTACAAGTCGGAGGTTAAAGCTTGTAAAGGTACTTAAAGTTTTAAAAGCATTTAAAGCAAAAGTACTTCTAACCCTAACCCTACTTCGTAAAGCTTTATTTTCCGCAGATGATGCTCGCGCAGATCCTAAACTGCAATTTAGATTTTGAAAGCGAAACTGTCGACGAAACTGAATATACCTTGGGAAGTACAGATATTTGAGAAACGTACTTATAGTAAAGTAACAAAGTACTTTTTTTTTTTTTTTTTTACTTTCCACTACAGCTGCTATTTTCGGGAGGTGACGTGATGCCGTTTACTGATGATGATGACTCCTAAAAATACGCCCGGTTCAAAACAGAAAGCGTGCTCCGCGACGCTCCCTCTGCTTATTTTTAGTCTCGGGCGGACGGGTTTAGATTCGTCACCGTCCGCGCTCTCTCTCTCTCTATCTCTCTCTCTCTCTATCTTTCTCTCTCTCTCTCTCTATCTTTCTCTCTCTCTCTCTCTCTCCCTCTCCACAAGTTTTCTCTCTTCCTCTGATCCACCCCTCCCCGCTCCTCTTCCTCCCGTCCCCGTCTTCCGTCCTTGATGCCGGGTTCACCTCGGCGCCACCCGCTGCTCCCTCTCCTCCACCTTCTCTTTCGGGTTCCTCTCTTCTATCTCCTTCTCTCGCTTGCTCTCTTGTACACTCTCTCTCTTTCTCTCTCTCTCTCTCTCGCACTCTTTTCTTTCTCTCTTAATCTCTCTCTTTGTCGCTCTTTCCCTCCCCCCCTCCCTTTCGTACTGCAGCTCAAACTCTCTCAAATTATTCCTTCAAAAGGAATTTTTTATTTTATTTTATTTTTTTTGTTTTGTTTTTTTTTCCCCCAAACCTGATCTACACCACATTGCTTTGTGGTAATGAATCTGATTTAGTGGGAGGCAAATTGAATTGCCAATTGCGTTGCCATGGTTATGAGTCGGGTTTACGTCATCAGTGGAGCGGAGCGGTGAGCAGAGAACAGAAGGTGAGGGCTGCAGCCTTTGGCATTTTCCTCTTTCTCGCCCCCATCGTCTGATGATGAAATTGTTGCAGATTTGCAGGAAAAAAAACAAAAAAAAAAAAAAAAAAAAACCCTGCAAAACCCAAAAGTAAACAGAGACGCCCCTCCCTCGACAGGTGAGGTTGAGGCATTACGGCTCAGCTGGTGGAGTCGAGGAGCTGGGAGAGCTTCCCAGCCTCTCACCAGACTTCCAATGGACGCGATGGTTTTTTGTTGTTGTTGTTGATTTGCGCCTCGAGCACATTTTCAAATGGAAATAATCCTAAAAAACGTCGGATCCGAGGTTCAGCCTCGAGCACAGGGGGGGCCGCAGTGTGAACCTCACGTCCTCTCCCCTGTCCCGCGGATGCGCCCTCTCCGAGGTAAACGGCGTTTGGGGACACCTCCACGCGTTTCCCTGTGACCCCCCCCGTTCCTCCAGCAGACTGACCTTGGCCCCTGAGGTTGGGTTTGGTGTAGACTCGGTCCTCGTAAATGGGGTCGATGTGGTGTTCGGGTGACTGCAGGGGCCGCAGCTCGGCGCCCAGGTGGCTGAGCTGACTGCTGTAGGAGCCTCTGGAGCCTGGAGGAGAAAACGGGAGGAGTTAGAGGGATGGAGGGATGATGGGTGATCAGATAGATAGATAGATAGATAGATAGATAGATAGATAGATAGATAGATAGATAGATAGATGGATAGATGGATAGATAGATAGATAGATAGATAGATAGATGGATAGATAGATGGATCAATGGATAGATAGAAGGACAGATGGAGGAATGGCTTGTTCATCATTTTAATAAACAAACGTTAGTGAAACAAAAGTTTTGCTTATTCTGACAACTTTCTTTTCCTATTTATAACTGAACAAGGTGTACAAGGTGCACAAGGTGCACAAGGTGCACACCAGCGGTGACAAACCTCCGGCCCCGAGGGCCCCTGCGATCCGAACCGCCAAGGGAAGATGAAGAAATTTGGATTTATTCTAAATGAATCCATAACAAAATAGATTTGTTTTTTATTCTTTATTGAGGTAATTTTTTAGCTAAAAATATTAGTTAAATAAAGCCTTCATTCTATATTTATTACACTGGTCAAATAGGGAATTTAATAATATGTGTACCATTTTCAGATACTTTGCACCAGAACTTGCTCGCCACACAGTATGAAACAGGTTCCATGCGGGTTGGCCTCCACCGTCAATGCTGTTGTTAAAGCTGTTATTACATATTCGCCTGGTTGCAACTATTTGCACGGACCCCGATAATTCAGTAAAATCGTTAGATTCCATAACCATGTTTCAATACAAATCCAAAGGGATAGTTAACGATGTAAGAAACGCTGTGACGAATAAAACCCGGGTTAGACCTTTTAGACCTTTTGACCTTTTCTTCTTTTCAATCTCAATAAATGTCTCTTTATTATGGGGATGTGTATTATTACACTATTGCAAGTTTATATCTAATATAAAGCTTATAGAGCTAACACTATGATAGTGGTTGTATAAAATAGAATATTAGTATATAAGTATAACATGAACAAAAAGGACAATTTAATCGTTAACTGCAGTAATTTGTGTGTGCAATTAATCTTCAACTATAATGTCATGATCCTGAGAGTCCTGGCTGTTCTTAACAATAACATATCTGAACAATTAAACACACACACACACACACACACACACACACACACACACACACACACACACACACACACACACACACACACACACACACACACACACACACACACACACACACACACACACACACACACACACCCACACCCACACCCACCACAACACTGATTGTAGTAATTAAAGTTTTGTTGACCTCTACCTGCCAGGCTCCCGGGCCTTTGCAGGGTGGCGTTGGCGTAGAGCTCGTGGGAGATCTTGTAGGTGTCGGGGCCCACGTGGTGCATCATGCGCTTGGGCGACAGCGTGGCGTAGCTGCCCACCACCGAGCTCAGCTGGTGGAGCGGCGACGACGAGTGGTTCCCACCGGGGGAGGTCGTCATGGCGAGGGGCGAGGAGGGGCCGGCGGTGCCGGCCGCCACCATGTTGATGGGCGAGGAGGTGCTGTGATGGGACGGAGCGTGTGTGAGAGTTGAAGTCATGCTAAAATGACCAAAGCGTCCGGAGAAAATACTATTCTCTCAAACTAGTTTAATAACTCAAAGGACTATTGAGAAATTAACTCATTAATCTTTGGAAATGAACAATAGTGATGAACAGCATGAAAACGAAAGGACCTGGGTTTGGCTTATCATCTGCCACTGGTATAATATTACCATGACATGAAGATATTGTTCATATTTTGGAGTCTTAAATTAATGATTATGGGAAGGATCTGGGGTCTCAAATATTGAAGGAAACTTTATTTAGTTATTAAGTTTTATAACTATATAACTATATTTGTTCTTTGTTTTGACGCCGTATCGCCATTATTACCACCTTTATCGATGCAATCGACCTCGCTTAGATACAATGGGATGTATAAATACATTTGTTTAACCATTTTTTGGACACTGCGCATGCATTAACGTAATCATTGTGTAAACCCTTTTACTGTAACTCGTTTGAACCTATTTGTGTCAGTTTCTAACTTAATTTGTTTGCTCTTATCTGCCTACATGTCTTTTTGAGTTTTGTGTATGTTTTTACAGCGTCTCTGGAAGACGTCAAACAAAACAAATGTCCTGCCATGTTGTGAAAGACGATACAGCTTCTCAGTCGGAATATATATATATATAAAACATTTTCCTAATATATATATTTTTTAAACATTGCAGTTCAAATACATATATACAGCTAAACTATATATGAAGAGAGAGTGAGGGGAGAGAAAGAGAGGACAAACTACACACACACACACACACACACACACACACACACACACACATACATATATATATATATATTATATATATATTCTTTAAACTTTGCTGTTAAAATACATATATACAGCTAAACTATACATAAAGAGAGAGCGAGGCGAGAGAAAGAGAGGACAACCTACACACACACACACACACACACACACACATATATATATATATATATATATATATATATATATATATATATATATATATACACAGCATATACACAGTACATAAACATTCAAGTCCATCCAAAACACTTCTAGTATCTAACGTCTGTCTTTCAAAAGGGCTCGGCCCCGTCGGACCAACCTGTAGGACTTGGCGAGTCGGCTGGGGGACTGTTTGGGCGAGGAGACCCTCTGCAGGGTGGCGTAGCTGGGCATGTCTGAGGAGGCCGAGCCCAGACGCTGGAGCTTGGTGGGGGAGCCCACGCCTTGTAGAGGGGAGCTCACGCGCTGCAATAGAAGGAGAACACGGAGGAGTAGCGTGTTAACCCAAATCGGTTCCGTTCAGATTCGACCCATTTACCGCTTTCCCATGGTTCCTTTCATCTGATTGTCTCTCGGCTTTGCGATCGTCCTCCGCACCAGGCACCAGAACATGCACAATTTATGGCCGGCACTTCAATTGAATTTAGACGTTTTTCCTCACATCTTGCACATCCGTGGTGTTTCTAATGAACGTCTGAGACTATATTAAATAAAATAGAGGGTCTCGCTGGTTTCATGTGCTGTCTACTGGTCTGCGTAGTCTGCTCCCTCTGACCCAAATGGCTGCTGCTCCACAGTACCTGCTGCACATCGAGGCCCATTCTGCTTAATGAATCCTGAATTTGCCCCCAGGTTTAAGGTGGTATTACTACACGTTCTCTATCGCACAACTGAATTAACGCCGCTTAATGCTGTAATGCTGTCAAGCTGCAAAGCATTACCCAACTGGAGTTAATTATTTGTATTTTAACAACATGTTTTATCTTTCTTAGCTTATCCTTTTAAGGAGCCCTAAAAATGTGGGTGTCATAACAAAATATAGAAAAAAATACATAACATTTTGGCACGTTACGACAAGATGCGGCGTTATTAAACAACGCGTTCTGCCGAGGTTATTATGATAAGATAAGATGAGATAACGCTTCATTAATCCCCAGGGGGAAATTCTGGTCTATTTTCCGCCTGCTTTTGCAGTGTTTCGCAGTCAAATCATTCTCAGCCACACGCTTTTTGTTGCTTCTCGGCCAAAGTAGGAATACAATCTTTGGCAAATCTTTTCAATTTTCTAGAGAGGGAGGGAAGGGGAGCAAAAGTCAGAGTTTGTTTATATCAATCGTCGTTTCCTTAAATTTGGCTTAATGCAGCTTTAATGTATCATGGCACTAACACTGTCAGGATTGGGCGGAGAGGGTTCTCTTCCCCGTGTACTTGAGTAAATTAAACATGGCACTCGCTCTGCGAGGGTTAGGGGTTTCATTACCTTTGTAGTTCAACTGCAGGGTATGTCAGAGCTGCTCACAATGCCAGAGCTGACGGTCTCCCACTGAGGTCGCCCCAAGTAAAAATGTATGATCCCTCAGTACTTTGAGGCACTCGGGATAAAAGCATCCGCCGAACGGCACATGAAACATTCATCGGGAGGTGGAGGAGGAGGTGGTGTATTTACCTGGGCGGGCAGTGTGGCACAGGAGTAGTAGACCGGGGGCCCGGCGGGTGCCGGGCTGCCGTCCGATGGCATGTGGAAGGCGCTGGCATGGGCCTGCTGGGCGTACGAGTCCCTCTGGGAGGGAGAGTCGGCTAGCTGGGTCGCCACCCGGCTGGACGTCACCTGGGTGGGGGGTTGAGAGAGAGAGAGAGAGAGAGAGAGAGAGAGAGAGAGAGAGAGAGCAGGAGCGAAAAAATAAAGGGAATCAAGACAAAAATGGCAAAATGAGGGGATTAGAAATGAACTCGTTTGGAGAACGGTGCCTTCATTTGCCTTTCCGAACCGTCCATTGGTTTGTTAAATGTATATCGAATCCATAGAGATTGGCAAACATCCCATAATACCATCAGATGTGTGGTGTCAACTTCAAGTACAGTTGCACTAGCTGCAAAGTACAACCTGATTGGTTTCTTAAATATTAGAACATGACCACATGACCGTCTAGACTCTAGACGGTTTCCCCAAATCCTTTTCGTTTGCCAGACTGCAAGACTGCCAGAAATATATAACTTTAATCACAAAAGTTAAAATCAAATATAACAAACAAATAAACCAAAAAATAAAAAATAAAGATAAAAAAAAAAAAATACAATCTCAATAATATTGAAAGTGGGCCCCTGCAATCCCATCACGGACGCCCAGGGGAAAAA
>NC_137196.1:25750986-25765986 GCF_960531495.2 Zeus faber | reverse complement strand
ACGTATTGGAGCCAATACCGATCTCATATCTACTGGCGTGAAACTGTCAGTGTGTGATACATAGCGTGAAAACATGCCACCAAACTTCAAAACCAAACATGCTGACTAGAGAAAACAGAACCTCGCTGTGACAACCGGGATATTCAATCAATGTGATTGCTTATTTTGGGAGTTTCAGTAAAGCACATCGGTCCTGTTTCTAGGCAACACACAGTTCCGTTGCTGGGGTTCAGAGTGGTGACGATGAAGGGATGAATGAATGAGTCAATGAATCAATCAAACAAAGGGTTTATTAATCAATCAATCAATCAGTGGCTGGACTGATTGACTTACTGTCTCCTGTGGAAAACTCTTGGGAGTCCAGGATGCCGGACTCCTGCAGGGAGCGGATGCAGGAGTCCACCAGCTCCAGGCCTGTGGTCAGCTCCTCTTCGATGTCCTTCTGGCCGTCTGCGCATATGAAGGAGGGGACATTAGGGCTGGGAATGAGCCTTGCCCTGCTCCACTGTTTCATTCCTATGGATAGTTGTCACTTTCAACTCATTTTTCCATTCCCTGTTTCATTGTATTGCCGTCTGCCAGCCGTGCCTTGACAACCTGGCACATGGAACCATGGAAGCCGCCATAGAAGCAGTTCTCTTTCGGGTATTTAATAATATTATCATCTTTTTCCCTTTGGGTATTTTAGAGGAGGGGATCTTGGCTTGTCTGAGGTATTATGCTGGAGCTCTACTACCAATGGTGCACTTGCACTGATATTAATTATACGCCAATCTGGCGTACCTGCACAGAACTGCGATAGTGCGGAAGTACCGCCTGAAAGGGCACCTCCAGTGTTTTTGTTTTTTTTGCTCCCCGCTGCAATATGATCATTTCACTGTCAGTGACTTCCTTTTTCAGAAAGAACTTATTTTAGCACCGACATGTCTAAATTTCACGCTCTTGTATTTTGAAGGCGGACGTCTGGTCACCCAAGCTGGCGGGGCTCAAAACCGTGAAATAAAACCATTTCTTCACACGCCTCACATGCCTTCTGCCTCTATTGAGCGAGTCTATCATCTCAATTATCACTAGTAGTCTGCCCAGTATTGGCACTAGCTTCTAATCGAGTGGTTTCCATGATGTTGTATATACAGTATACAGTATATACAGTATGTGAGTATTGAATTACCAACCACGTCCCCATTTTTCGTAATACCTGTTTGTAGAGCTTGTAGTTCGTCCATTTCGATCGAGTAGTGAGATTATTCACATTTCAAAATGGACTGCAGCTTTTTTACATGGGCCAAAACACCAGAAAACAGCCAGTACCAACTCCATTAATCCACTATATTTAAATACACTATATTTGGTTGTCTCAGGGAATTGAATAATTGAAGCTTGGTGATTTTTGAGCTTGGATGTGAAACATGAAGGCATCGCAGGCGTTGCAGCACCTTTCAGCGATTTAACTGAAGGAAACGCTCCTTCAAAGGCTGACAGCCGGTCCCTAAAGCAGAACAGGCCGGATGATACAGTAAAAAAACACTTTAGGCAATATTTCAGTTTGAACGGCGAGCTGATTTCAAAAGAGTTGAGGTCTTGATTCCAGTGCATCAATTCCGGAAATGGATGCCAATAACACGGCTCGAGAGTCGACTGTTGATTGCCTTGGTATGGCCCAAATCAGACTTTTCAAAACACATGGTCGTCTGTTTTCTCTGGACAAGGAGAGAACGAACCGACACGACCCTCTCCCTGCCTTACAATTTGTCGTCCGAATATCAATTTTTACCAAATATCTTTTTGCAGGCTTTGATATAGATATTTGGATATTGATTTTTACTATTTGGAGCTCCTGTTCATGTGGCTACATTATATGGGCACCAGCAGTGAATTAATAAAAGTTGCGTAATACCGGCCCAAGCCTTTATGGGGCCCTAAGCAGAATTTGATTTGGGGCCCCCCCCACTGCCTCGTCGACACCAACACTATTAAATATTGAAAATGCTTGATCATTCGCACACCTACTGTTAATCTAACACACCCGTTGTCAATTTTATTAGTTGTTGCTGTGTAGCTTACATCATACCAATGTCAGGGCGTGCCACGCATGTTTTAACCCATGCATGGTTTTCAATCTTAAAAAACACCTCACAAGAGGGGTCCGCTGTTAACTTGCAAATTAATACTCAAAGTGATACAGTACCAAGTGGCATACTGAACGAGGTGCAGCGAAAAGGGAAAAAATAAACACGCAGACAATGCATTTACTGTAAACAAGTTAACCACTTTAGTTGCTTTTGGTTTAAAAAAATTGCAACGTGCAAAAGTGCAGAACAGAAATAAACTACAATTGAAATCAAATAACTTAGATAAACAGTACCTCCCTCAGTAAAGTTTCCTACTCATATAAAAAATAAATGCAAATGTAAAAAACAGACAATATTATATCAATTTAATATATATATAACATGAACAGAGGTACGTGTAAAAAGATAAGAATTATGGTTTAAGAATTAAATATAAAGCTGAATAATATTTATTTTTTAAAACTATGTACAGATGTACAAAATGTTCAGGAAAAAAATTGAAAATTCCAAAATAAACTACTTAAATTTCACAAATGTACTCATTTATTAATCTACATTCATTGTTATTTCCTCCTCTTACAAATTACCTAAATATTCCACTTTCTCCTTCCTGGCTTTTCTGGAGGCAAAGTCATTTATGACGTCACTGTAAGCGATGTGACGGCCAACTTTAGAATTAATGCATGTCCCACAGAGGATCTCAAGTAGTTCTCGATCAAGTTGAGCTTAGAGAAGCTCCGCTCTGCAGACGCAACAGTCACAGGGAGCGTGCAGGCTATCCGGAGAGCTGCCAAAAGATTTGGGTACAGCCCACAGATCTCATTTCGAGAGAGGTAAGTGAGCAGCCCAATGGGCTTAGTTCAGGCGCTTGGTTTGCTTATGTGTCGGGCCTGCCCCGCGCAATACAACTTGTGTTTTTGTCTGGTTGTGTTTCTTTTGGAATCCAAATTGATTAAGAATTGATCGTGTCGATTCCATTACAAGGAGTCAAAAATCGACTCCAGGTTGGAATCCAAGAAATGTGGACTCTTTTCAGACAGAGTTTCTCAGAAACGTTGCCCAGGAAGCTTCCCGGCTTATCGCTGGCCTTAGGCGCTGCCGGCAAACCGCTCTTTGATTGTGGGCTTGTAAAGCCCTTTGACACTGTAACTGTGATAAGGGGCGATACAAATCTGCCTTGACTCATCCTGAATATTAATATACAGTAAAGACCTGCAATAGAAGCTAATCATCAAACGCTGAGGAGCCAGAGGTTCTCCAACATGGCCGCCGCCCCGCACTTCTGGAATGACGCTTGCTACGAGAAATGCACTTCAAAGTTTAGAGAATCGCCCGACACTGCAGCAGCGGCTTCAAAAGCACAGCTGAAGATAAGATTCATTTGAAAAAAAAAAAAAAAACGCTCCTCATGGCTTTTAAAGCATCCCTCTAACTTGAAAGTACTTGCCCGAAATGCAAAGTATTAGAATATAGAAATCGTAGTACGCCTGTGGAATTGTGTAGTGGAAACTCTCTACCGCTGCTTCTCCTGCTGAAGCCACAAAAACAGCGAGAGCAGTAAAACGGGACGAGGAAGACCAGAAATGTCCAGGATTGGCTGACACTATTATTCCCACTATTTTGTTCAGAGAAGGGAAAGCGCTAACTAGCAACACTTCCTGATCTGGGTCTGTGGGGCGCCGGCTCGGCGAGTGATGTCTCAGTGAGGACTGTCTGTCTGCCAGCGTCTCTGACTCCACGCCCAGTGTCTTCGACTGGTATGGGGCTGCCAAGAGGGATAAGACCTGACAAACAGGGTCTTACGAGCAACGTTAATCTCGTATGGAGAGTGATACAGAGACAGAGAGGGAGAGGGGGGGAGGGAGGGAGAGAGAGAGAGCGCGAGAGAGGGAGGCTCCAGCAGCCCCGGGGTCTTAGTGAGTAGACTGAGGAGGATGACTTTATTAACTTCAACTGGTGCAATCGTGGACCAATGGCGTCGGAAACACTTCCAATTTACACGCTCAATTTAAAATGTTATCTATTGTCCGGTAGGGGGCACAGGTAAATGGTTTTGGTGTGTTTGTTTAGCGTCAACAACATCGGACAAGGACAGAATGATGCAGACAGTTTAACAACCCAGAAGAGGTGGAGGAAGTACTCAGACATTCTACTCAAATAAAAGTACAAATACCATGACACAAAATTACTGTAGTGAAAGGGAAAGTACCACATTGATATTTCCATTGAAGTAAAAGTATGTAAGAACTCGCTCTTAAATGTACTTCAAGTAAACGTACTTAAAGCCCTGATATGACAAAGCCTATAATATGGCGTAAGGTACTACTGCACCTTTTTTTCTGCGAGAATGCTCATGCAAATCCTGGTTATAATTGAATTTAAGATAGTACTGTACAGGTGGTGTCAAAGGAATTCACACGGATATGGACCTAATGAAACATCCCATCCTAAATCAGCAGTTTGATAGATCCAGTCCAGGATTTTTACATTCTGTATGTAAATATAAAAAAAAAAAAAAAAAAAAAAAAAAAAATATATATATAATGTAGTGGAGCAAAAGTTGAAAGTATCCAAAACTGAATATACTTAAGTACAGTTAAAAAAAGCACTTCCCACGCCTGGAACTCAGTGTGCGTACTGTAGGTGTGTGTATGTGTGTGTATCTGTGTGTAAGTCAGTCAGTATGTGGTATTATATTGAACACTGCGGTAAAAACATTTGTAATTGAGACCGAATATAAACTGTACATTAAAAAACGATCACTATCTATTATCTTCAACCACAGCCTGAGCAACACGATAGGCCAGTTTGCACAAAGACTGAAGCAGGTTCATAATATGGAAAACATAACAGCAAAGTTACAGCTAAAGGATGTACTGAATGCTTTTGCACAAAGACGGTGTCCAGTCATTGGACTCAGTGTACCCGGCTCAGCAAGTAGATAATTACTGTGTATACTGTATACTGTATATCTTTGTGTCTTGACTGCTATCCATGCCTTTCTCTCCTGTTATTTCCGGTCTATTTGGGTTATTCCGGTGTAATTTCTTTGCAACAAAAAACCCATCTCATAATTTAAAATACAGGCGGAGGGCAAGGAGGGCGGGGTGTCAGGGATCATCCTATGTTAATGCACCGTAATGAATGTGAGCAATATGTGATAATAAAAGGGGAAAAACAGGAACATGGCGTTGGAGCTTTCACCCGGTAGACGGAGCGAGGAGCGCGGCCCTCTCTGACCCCTGACCCCTGACCTCCTCCGCGGTTCTCAAACGTCTTGACCGTAAACCTTCGGCCTCCGCCGTGTCAATCAACTGCCTATTGTGGGAGGGTCAGCGGCTCCGCCCGTGCACAATCAATCTACGCCACGGCGAGTGGACGTCTTCCTCATCGGGACAACAGATGGAGAGAGAGAGAGAGAGAGAGAGAGAGAGAGAGAGAGAGAGAGAGGGGGGAAGAGGGGAAGGGGGCGAGAGAGACAGATGGATGAAGAGCAAAAGGGACAAAAGAGCAAAAGAGAGAGAGAGAGAGGACAAACAGAAAGTTAAGCAGAGCGATGAGAGAGATAAGGAAAGACGGTGAAGGAGCCGGAGACAATGAGCGAGAGAGAGAGAGAGAGAGAGAGAGAGAGAGAGAGAGAGAAGGAGGGAGGGAAAATGCATTATTTTCTATTTCCATTATTTCTTCTATTTTCAGCATTTATTGCTGTCAATGTAATGAATTAACTTTTAAGTTTTAGACCTTCATCCTAAATGCATGTCTTAACATAAAGTACCATATCAGTTACCACACTACATCACATAGGTCATCCAATATGCAAAAGCCTGCTACGCAATTTTAAGCCAGTTTTTGGCGCAAATAGCAGTTTGGGTGGTATTTTACTATTACGATTTTACTGCTATCACTATATTACTGCTATACAATTCAAAAGCTATATTCAAATTTTATTTTGGTCAAATGCTTCGCAGTGGAGCCAATGTCTGTCTTTCATAAACAATGAAATGCCTAATCTTCAAGCAAATGCCAATTATGCCAATAAAATAATAAACGAGAAATAGCAATCTCACAAAAAAAGAGCAGCTGCCATTTAAGTGATGAGAAGATGTAATAAAGTGACAGTAGATAAAAGTATACAGAAGATAAGTCGCAAAAATTGAATCAGTGAAAAGGAAAAAGAGTTCAAATTAAGCAGCAACTGCATACGCTGGGGTATTTTTGCTGCCACAAATCGCTTTCCCTTTAACACAATGCAGCTTCCTGTGATGAGCCAATCAGCTTCCACTATGTTGATTGCGTGTAAATAGACAACATCAACTGCTCAACTAATCCTTGAAACGCAATATCAAAATCACCGGAACAACGGTAAGCTTGGAAGGCACCGCTCCATCTCGTGCAATTTCAAGCAAAACTAGTGCTTTCCAGTGTACGTTATTTATTGGATTTCTCATTGATTTTCTACCGGTCGACCGCCTTGATATCTCGCCGGCGCAAAAGGTATTTTAATAAACTTTATTCATCCCTTATCTCAAACAAATTTTAAAAAGTTATCCTCACAGAACATCAAATGGCGTATTTTTTCCTCGTTATTGGGGGAGGGGGGTTCTGGAGGCTTTGCACAAAGTCGTCGACTTGACAATTATGTGATTCGTCTGGAAGTCTGACGCAACGTGCCCCGCCTCCGGAATTCAGCGCACGTCCGTTTGCAGAGGAATAATGGGAAGTTCTGAGGCTTTCTAACTTTCGGCACAAGAGGAGGAGTGCCTCGGCGATTTTAAGCAGATACCGAGATTTCATTACCCCTTCTCTAGCTGAGCATCTGAGCACAATTTCTTCCCAGATAAGTAGCCGGGCAGTAGTGCTCTCTCTTCTGTAGGAAAGGAAAGTGGTGAAAATGTACATTTCTAACATGATGATGGAGGCGGAGGAGGAGGAGGCTGTAACCTGGTCAGAAAACTCCTTCTGGTGCAGGAACTTAAGAGCAGAACATAATTTCAGTTCCACTTCCAATTATTTCTGTTTGAGACCTATTGTTTCGGCGTAGTTGAAAATCGTCAGCGTGTGCCTGGGGTTGGCCTGTCGACAGAATGTCGGCCCCGTCGACAGAATGCAATAGGGTGCCGTGAAACAATGGGGAGCCACACAATGGAGCACCGGACAATGAGGAAATATTACCTTGGTTGTTCCAGCGGAACTTGTCATCTGCCGAACTGTGAAGAAGAGAGGGAAGAGAAGGACAAGATTAGAATCAATGTGGGAGCCTGCTGTGAAAAACGAAATCAACACAGGGAGACAAACACACACGCAGGATCACGAACGACAAATGAGGCCACAGATTGGCATCTAGCGCTGATTGCACAGTTAACCAAACCACCGCCGCAGAACTGCGAGTTTGTCGAACGGACGAACCAATACACGGATCGATGTTGGAATATTCACAGCGTAGCTGTCATCGAAATTGAAAATAGTGGAGCACTTTGTTATTTAAAAAAAAAAAAAAAAAAGTTGTCGATATGAAAACTCGAGTTACGAATTTGAATTTCACCGAACAAAGCACCGTGACAGGTGAGAACGTACTCAAGTAACGTACCGCCGGGCGTTCTAATTAGTTATTTTCCGCTCCCGGTGCCGCTGCACCGGACTGGCTGTGTCGCAGGGGTTCAGCTGCCGCTCTGCACGGAACTGATAACGCACGTGGATACGCGGCAGCCAGCGCGAGCCGAGACGAGGAGGAAGAGGAAGAGGACGAGGGCGAGGAAGGAGCCGCCGTCAGAAGAGTCTTGACGGCCGCAAACACTCGGTGAATACCAACTAGACAAGCGAGCGACGCTCGGAGCCACGAGAGCCTGACGAGAGCTTGGGTGCGAAGTGCAGATACGACAGGACGGGATGTTTGCTTGTTTGTTTGTTTGTTTGTTTGTTTGCTTGAGCGCGAACACGAACATATGCAATATTTGACATTTTAGATGGAAATGAATCGCGCTGGCGGCGTGCCGCCTCGTTTTTCACTTTGCGTCTTTTCTCAACTAGGAGGAACCTTCATTTTATTTCCCAAATTGTCTCAGTAGATCATGACATCATCATCATCATCAATCTTTTGAATTTTATTGTGTGTGTGTGTGTGTGTGTGTGTGTGTGTGTGTGTGTGTGTGTGTGCGCGCACGTGCACGGGCCTAGGGTAATTGAAAGGGGGAGCCAAGAGGCACGTGTGAATGGGGTCCCTCTCTTGGTGAGGCAGACCCCTCATTCATCAGCCATTTATTACACTGAACAACACACAACACAAAACACACACTCACGCACGCACACACACAAACACACACAGACACAGACACACACACACACACACACACACACACACACACGCACACACGCACACAGACATGTACTGTACACACACACACACACACCCACACACACGTGCACATAGACACACACACACACACACACACACATATGCACACACACACATACACATACACACACACACACACACACACACACACACGCGTATGCACACACACACACACACACAGACACACACACACACACACACACACACACATACACACAGGTGGCACTCAGACCAACGCACAAGGCGCTGCAGCAGAAAGGAGGATAGACGGAGATTGATTAAAAGGGCTAGAACAGTATGAAGTTCGGGAACTATTACTAGAACCCCAACCCAGACAATATCTGGTCTCATATCATGATATATAAACAATATCTCACCCAGGAATAATACTACACAAACACAACACAACGCCAATGTAATGAGAAAACTGATAAAACAAGGTCAAATACCAAATAAATAGAATAAAAAAGAATAATAGACTGCTGGACTGAACAGATGTTCTAGAGTACATAGTACATTTGCTCGGAATGAAGCGATAGCAAATCCAGTTAACCCTTCAGATAAAATCACATTTGGCTGCTCTGCGCGGTGAGTAAAGACCCCGGACGCCATCACCCCGTCCCCAGGAAGTACTCTGACTCCTCTCTCTCTCTCCTTTCCCTTCCCTCTCTCCCCATTTCTGTCATCCCTCGCAGCTCTCTGACCGATCCGCCGCCCCCCACCCTCCCCGGCGGAGCACCAGGTACATCTGATCCGAGAGCGCTCATTGACCCGCTCACCTGTTGGAGCCCACATACACGCACACACACACACGCACGCACGCACGCACGCACGCACGCACGCACGCACGCACGCACGCACGCACGCACGCACACACACACACACACGTACACAGTTTGAGTTGACCCACTGATCCTCCACACTGCGTCACTGCTATCAGACTGTATAATTAGCGAATGGCGGCGAGAGGCGGCGGCACAGTCAACTCAGAGGTCGCGGCGCGTCGCGGCACTTAATCACAGCTAATGATACCGTGAGGGCCACGCACGCCGCATTTCTCCTCAGCCAACAAATTGCCGCCTTCCCCGGTCCGACCAGCAGAGATATTTATTTTTATTTTTTCCCTTCCTGTGGTATGTGGGCCAAGCATCCCGCTTACAAAGACAAAAAATACTTGTTTGGCCATGAAGGCCAATTAGTACACATATTTAGTGTTTCCACTTTTACCACCATGGATGTTGTTACCGCGCCGCGCCCCGATGATGACTCGAAACCAACGAACCGAGTCAAACAGACTCCGGTCCCCATAAGCCACAGGGTCTTCCCGAATCG
This sequence comes from Zeus faber, assembly GCF_960531495.2. Taxonomy (NCBI): domain Eukaryota; kingdom Metazoa; phylum Chordata; class Actinopteri; order Zeiformes; family Zeidae; genus Zeus; species Zeus faber. The sequence continues at coordinate 25,756,230 of NC_137196.1, read as the reverse complement.
GGTCCCATTTCTGATTTGTGCATGATAGCCATGACCTTTTTTTTTGGTGGGAGGGGGGGCTTGAAGAGCTTGAGCGGGTGCTTGTGTTGTCTAAACAGACCGGCGGTAAGGATTACTAACGGCTTTCTCAGACCAAAATCCTTTAAAACCGTAGCGTATATTTGAACACATTTTGACAGAGTGTGCGGCTCCCACTTTGTCTAAACGGACGACCGCACCCACATTAATCTCCACAGCTAGGTGGCAGTTCTAAAACTCAGTGAGCTCTTATTCAAGGTAAGCCTACTCAAGTCGGTTCAAAACAATGTAGTACGACACCTGCAGCCGACTATGCTACAGATTTATCTATGAAGTGTCATTTTGCAAATCACTGTCATAATCCTTTCACTTTCATCCGGACAAAAATATAGATGGGCAGAGGGTAATTCTGGGTAATTTGACATAATGATCCAATGCCATCGCGTTCTGCCTCTTCCCCTTCCACGCCGATCACATTTCCCACTTTAAAGGGCGCATTTGTCCGTTTGCCACTGTTTCTGGGAAAAAAAAAAAGGTAATATCACAAATTGGTGGCTATTCTTGAACCATCAATTCTTACAGCGCGGCACTCTATTACGGAGCGTCAGAGAGCCGTTGCCAAGAGACAGAAAAAGGGAAGGGCACAAGAGGGATTACGAGGATGGGGAGAGAAAGAGGGAACGATATGAGAGGGAGGGAAAGTTAGATGGGTAGGGAGAGGAGGAAGAGGCGAGGGGGAGATCACAGGAAAAACAAAAGGGGTGCCGATAGAAATAGAGATAGAGAAGCACGGGAAAAGGTAGGAAAATGTACTAAATCCAATGAGGGGGCTTAAAAGAGCCAAATGCCAGAGATAGCAGTGAAGAATTCCGGTCATTTCATCCCCTCGGTAGACACATTGTGAAGCCCGCGCCGATAATCCGTCTATTTCCTCACGCTGGATATCCTCTGTTATCGGCGCTGACCACCAGGGCCAGACCTTTTGTAGTGGGTGGTTGTGAAATAATAGGGCCGCCCGGAAAATGCTGCAGGAAAACTGTAAAATGATTGTGGTGGCATTATGCGGCCATATTGTTTGGAAAACAATCCCATTGTTCATTTTGTATGGAGCATTTGTACAGTGTACACAGCCACTTTGGAGCTCGATCGATATTTTGTCATGGATCACAGCCGTGCTCCGGAAAAGTGTGCAAATCTAGATATTTTCTTTCAAGATTCAAGATTCAAGAGGTTAATTTATTTACATACATATAAATACGTTCATACATAGATGCAGTGAAATGTCTTTGCAACGCACCCGGAGATTATGCACAATTGTTACTAAACCGAACATAATAGCTCACTTAGCCAGCTAACTGAAACTAACTGATGCCTAAAACGCAATGCAGTTAGTGAATGCAATAATATAAAACAAAATAAAATAAAATAAAGTAAAATAAAGTGAAATAAGACTCAAAAAGATAATACAAAAGGGGGGTGCAGAATAGAAGGGAATAGAGTTATTTCTTATATATTTTATATATATTTTTTCGTTATTTCTTTACACCTGTTATCACCTGCCCCTGACTGTATCTAGACATGATTTTGATGGATTTAATGAGACCGTGCCCTGTCCAATTGCAATCCCATCAGCCAAGACAAGGAAGGGGGTCGATGAAAATGATCAAATTACCATGATATCCATATGTACATCTAGTGTTGAGAAGATTATGCGCACATTAAAAAAAAACGCACGTTGCCCTCGCACACACTCCGGTTGCCTCTATAAAGACTTCATCCTTCAAATGACGGGCAGCCCTTCATGCCCGTGCACCTTTGAAATGGTCTGATCCCACGGATGGAAACGCCATTCGATTTTTTTACTAAAACCTTTTTCATTGATTCTGCTCCCGGCCTTGTCCACAAGACTCCTGCTTCCCGTGTCTATTCAAGCAGCGACCTGATTCTGGAAATGACAGTGGAGTACTAGAGAGACCGGGGTGAACTGACAGGGTGACATTGTTGCTTTGGATTGCGTTTCGCTCCCTGGCCGCTCATCCTGGTTTGGGTTTGCATTAAATTTTCGCCGTGACCTCGGGAGCGTCAACCGCCGACTGGCGGATGGATGAACTCAATTCACAGAGATAAACCGCAAAATGACAGGGAAAAGACTTTTGGAGCCATTTCCAGATGGTTTGTGAATGCATACCTTTACAAAATAAATTCTTTAGAATTCCCATAGGATCCTTTAGGATTCCTGTAGACACATTCTACAGAATATTATAGGAAATATCCGATCAATTTGTATATGATCCGATGGGAATTCTATGATATTTTCGGACAATTCCTACAGCCGCCCTAACCCATAGGATTTTAGTGGGATAAATGACTATACTGGAGAATCATAGTAGAGACTAGAGTATTTACTACAGAGTACTAAAGGAATACACTGGAATAACATATTTTTTCTAAGGGCTAATTTGAGTCTTATGTGTTTTCTGATGTGTCTGTTTTGAGCATTTTAGCTCCATTTATTTTAACAGCCAAAGACGTTGACTGTTTTAAACAGCACTTGAAAACCAATTTCCATTTATATAGCCTTTTTTTTTTTTTTTTTTTTTTTTTTTTTTTTTTTTTTTTCAAAAATTTCATATTTATTTTGTAACGTGTCATTTTATTAACCCTTATTTTACATTGTGAGAATCATGTATTTTCTTTTGTGTTTGTGTTTAAAAGTTTAAACCTCGACCTGCTTACGTTCCACAAAAGCCTCAGTTTTAATTAAGATGAACACAGGGAAACAACACGACCGCCGCATTAAGCGGAACTTAATTGAGATTCATTCTCCAGCTGAGCGAGCAGACCCCGTGCGCGGAGCGGCGGGGAGCCTCCGTGCTGCACGCGGCCGTGCGTACTTCCCCGCACGTCGCCGGTGATATGAGGGATTTGCATGTCACACTCTCCGGAGAAGCTGTGACACAACGCAGGCGGCGGGGCAGGTTGAAACAACTTCACAGATAGTGTAAACTCAGCGGCTGACACCCGGCGACAGCCGTGCCGCTTTGCCGAGACCTGAGCGCTCCATAAACAATGAGTCACGCACGGAGGCAGATGTTTGCTCGCTGTAAGCGGAGCGCGATAATATTATATTGAAAACAATAAATTGGAGTCACAGAAGTAAAATGAAGCACTTCCGAATGTGTCTGTGGCGTATGGCTATGTCTGCACAGTCCTGCCATGTTTGCTACGTGGCGTACTCAATTACGCCGGATGGCGGTGTGCATGTGTAGCACTACGTACGCCAAGGCCACTCAACTGCATTCTGTTAGGGGCTGTGATTTCGACCTGTTCCTGGCTTCGGGGCCCGGCAAATTCAACAAAGTAATTTCATCGTCGAGAGTGTAGCTACAGTTGTAAAACAAAAATAAATGAAATGAAATGCGGAAACCACCTCCGTGTCCTTCAAACGATCAACGTACAAAAAGGCTGGGAGTAAAAAACCAGGGTGTATTATAACCTCTGTTTCTCTCCGCAGCAGGGGACTGCGCCTGCGCGGCGGAGACGCCCCTTGTTTCCTTGTTTCCCAGCGGGCATTTTGAGGGACCCCTGTTCCCAATAACTGAATGAATAATATTCTCTCAGGTTTTATATTCGTAAGTGCACAATGCTTCCTGGTAGGTGATGAAATGGACCTACAGTTCATTACTCACCTAAAGTGCCAATCTGCATCGGGCCACTGGTTGGGGCCTGTGGTATGCGATTGTGGACACAGCCTAAGCTAAATGGGGTGTTGGTGTTAACAAGATGCTGCGCTCTATGCTATGCATAATAATATAAGCACATTGTTGAAGCCCGTTAGCCAATCGGCCAGACAATGGTAAAACAAACGGAAAAAAAACTCAGGCACATCCCTGGACAGCCATTGTACACCTTTAATTACAGTCAGAGCCGGGAGATGGAGGAGGACCCCAGCCTTGCTTTAAATACGTGCTTTATCTGGTCCCTCGGCCAAGTTTCACCCAGTTACTGTATTCTTTATGTTGGAAAAAGAGGTTTCGTTCGTCATTTTGTGGAAGCGCTATTCAGTCGGACCGGAAGTGGGGTCTCGAGAGCCCAGGCAGCTCGACGGGTTTAGGGGGCCGGTGGGGACCGACCCGCACAGCGGCTCTAGGGGGACGCGAGGAGCCGCGCGTCTCACCGCCACCGAAATGAAGATGTTAAAAGTTGGTTCGTAGACTCTCGCAGGTCGACTCGAATCCTGGACCGACGTGAAACGTCAAACCGATCATGACTTTGAGGCGGCTATCTGAATAAATACAAAGAAAATACTTTAACATTTTTTAATAAAATAGTACGTTTGGCCGCACCCGAAATCGGGAGAGAGAGGTGAAAGAAGGAGACTCGTCATTGAGTGAGCATAAGTCTCTGGTGTAAAATAATTCTGGCGACGGTTCGACTTCCGTCTTTTCTAACCCTGCGCTCCGCGGGAAGGCCTCCAGAAGCCTTTGAAGCGAGTGATTAAAGCACGGCGGGATCAGGGCGAGCCTGCCAACCCCGGTCACTCCATCCAACTGTTCCAAATGGAGTGATGGATGGCAATATGCAGATGGGTGCAGGAAGAAAGATGGGAAAAAAGAAAAAGAAAGAAAGAAAGAAAGAAAGAAAGAAAGATTTCAACAAAGAAGGAAAGAGGGACCAGGAAGGAGGAGGGGTGGAGGAGAAGAGAGAAGCGGAGGCCTCCCGCGGTCCATTAAATTGGTCCGATTGACTCCCCCAGTCGGCCAAAAATGGGAGGTGGCCAAAAGCCTCGGGGCCAAAAGCGAAATGAGAGCTGAGACGGAGGACATGTTGGTTCCCCGTGTGAGCCCGGCATGACTCTCCAGAAGCGCTCTGTGAGTTGGCCCAAGATGTCTGACGGCTTTAGTGGCGGGTCGTTCCCAGGTTGCGGACCCATGGATTCCCTCCTCCCGGCTCGCCGTGTCGCCCGGTCGGCTGGGCCGGACAGGCGTTGCACCGGCCCGAAAACTTCGCGACCTGAGCGCCCGGCCCACGTGACCCCTCTGTCGCGCCGCGGTCACGACGGGACGTCGCGGCCGTTTTTTTGGCGCGTGCGCCAGTCTTGGGGAGGCAGGGCGGCGCGGGATCATTTTCGGTCAAATCGCTGCGCAAACACATGCTTGCGGTGGGGCATTGCACAACAAATCCCGCCCCTCTCCCCAACTATGCTGAAATACTGGAGCTGTCAAG
>NC_137196.1:25733486-25748486 GCF_960531495.2 Zeus faber | reverse complement strand
TTCCCTCCTCTCGGTCTCCGTGTCATATCCCTTCGTCAATAAACGAGGGGAGCTTGAGCCCCCGTCCGTTACGTCGGAGCGCCGCGGGGCGTCTTCACGGGGCGTGGCCGGGGCACCGCCCGTCCGACCGTCGGCCCCCTGCCGCCGGCTGTCCGTTCAACCGAGGTTCGCCAAAACGGCGACGCACCCGCGGAGGGACGGCCAAAAGGCCGAGACGGACGCGGAGGGGGAAGACGACGGGGGTTTGACGAAAGGGGAGATTGGGAGGAAGTCAGGTTGGGAGGGCGGCGGCCCTCAACGAGACCCCGGAGGGTAAAGTCACGCGGACCGTGAAGGTGCACGGGTCGTCGCCCCACGATGCAGAGCCGCCTCGACATTTGCTTTTGGTGAACGTCGGCTTTTGAACCAAAACGAAAAAAGAAAAAGAAAAGAAATGGCATGTCATACATCATACCTCATCTGAGCACATGGCCCGATGCACCCGCGTTCCGGGTACTTTTCATGTCTTGGAGGAAGTGGCCTTTAACGACAAAGCCCGTCTGTGTTTCATCCGGATATAAAGATGGCGTGAGCCGTTGGGGACATTGGCATTTAGAGAGCGACGCGTGTAATGCGATTCCAAATGAGGGAGTTTGTGAATATGGCGGGAAGGGGGGCGGGAGTGATGTTTGTGAAATCACAAAACCAAATCTGATGCGTTTTTTTTCTTGCGTGTGCTACCTTACCTACCAAGGGAAACGTGGGAAATAATGGCATTTCAAGAAGGGGGTGGGGGATTAGCCTTGTGCAACATAAGGGCACGGTTTTTTTTAACGCTGGCTCAGAAGAAACCTCGGCGATGCACTTTATAAAAATGTCTGACGCGGGTTTAAAAAATAAAAAAAGGAAAAGTCGCGTGGAAAAAAAAAAATCGGCGATGTCGTGTGAATACAAAACCCGAGGACGTGGCATAAACAAATGTCGCCGATGTTATATGACAACTTCTGCGCAGTAGAATAAAAAGGTCTGAGACGCGGTGTGAAATCATTTCCGTGATGCCGTGTGAAAAAACGTCCGTGCCGTCAAAAAAAAAAAAAAGGGGATAACAAGAAAATATTGGTAGTCACACCAGACACAACATGGACGACACAAAATGATTGACTTGCGGCCGCTGTCGTCCCCTCGCTCCCTTCTTCAAAACTCTCACCAGTTGCTCTTCCTCCCCCGACCATCTCATCGACCGCCTCCTCTCTAGTGCGAGGCGGGTTAAGTTCGGCTCCTTGAGTGATGATAACTTCATCGGCTCTCAGATGGACGAACAGTTCAGTGGCAAATTCAAGTTGGGCGTTTTGTTTTTCCCGACCTGGCGGAGCTATTTGGAAATAATTGCGGGGGCGACGCCAGCGCCCATCCTCTGCGCACACACGCCAGACCGCTTTCTGCCGGGGGAGCCGGGGGAGAGGATCCTTAGTTTCCCCGTCGTCGGAATGTTCCGACTTTCTGAAAGAGCGAGACGTCTTTTTGGCATTCAGCTCATTGTAGGGTGACGGCGAGAACAGAGAACAGAGCTACCACGCAAAATCCCAAATCCAACGCGAGGCAAAACAGAATGAAAAAAACACAGCTCAACACCCCTCCGCGAGTCCCCCTGCTTCTGCCTTTTCCCCCGGTGGCTTTACCTTCTTCTCAAAACTTTTATTTGTTTCTTTGCACATGTTTGCATCCAACCGCTCCTCTTCACACACAGATCCAGGTACGGAAAGCTTGGCAGCTGCCTAGAAATCCGACTAATACAAAAAAAAAAGTTTCAATAATTTTGGATGAAATTTAAAAAAATACAGACTAGAGAGCACAAGGTTGGGTGCGAAGCAGTGCTTGAAGTGGAAATAAATATGTGTCGGTACTCCCCTTGTTGCCGGGTGGGGGGGGTTTAAGTTGCCATGCATTAAAATAAATAAATCGAAAATACAAACACACAGTTTTATTCGTTTTGTTTGGAGAAACGGAGAACGGGTACCCACAGCGGAGAAAATATGTGCATCCTAATAATTGAAAGAAAAAATGCACTCTGACTCAAAGTATGTATTGAATGAATTAAATATAATATATTTTACAATATGTCCACTTGATTTATGCATTTGAGAGTGTAGAACAGAGCACCGGCAGCTTGTGAGAAGCGGTACGCTTAATCCCGGTACGCCAAAGAATAAAACACACTCATCGTACCGGTGACTCCAAGCGCTGGTGGAAAGTTAAAACGGGGTTGTTGCGGGAGCATTTTGTGGTGGAACAGACAGGTTGAAATATTGTGACAAATATTTAAATAATGGATCTTATCAACAACTCGCGCTTATGGTGTGGACTCAGTGTTAATCAGCAGTCAATTGCTTGATAAAGTCGTTCTCCGTGTTCAAAGGACTCATTAATGAGAAGATACAGCCAATCAGCGTCCATGCAGCCAGGCGTTAAAACGTCTTCATCCAAACTATTAAACATGTCTGTCGTCCCTGTTCCTTCACTTTTAGCTGCCGGGGCCAACGTTTGGACAGATCCTTAGATGTTCTGAATGAGGCATTATAAAATTGGTCAGACCTCAGACACGGTGAGGATGAACCCTTCCACCGCTTTTAAAATACATTGGAGCCGTCACGGAGCCCCCCGTTCACGCCGCGACTCGGAATTTGGTGGCACGACAGAAGGTTCAAAGTTTTGAAACTTTTTGGTCCGCGGGGTGTGAGGCCAAGGTCCTCCGCCTGTCACGATGTTGAGTGGCAGTTTTGTCCCCCCCCCCCACACACACACACACACACACACACACCCGCCCCGCCCGCTTTGGCGCCGCCATCTTCCCGAAGTGGGAAGATTTTTTTCGTGTCAAAGGGGTTGGAGTTGGCAGGCGGTCGCCGGGCAGAACTTCTGTGTAATTGGCCCTCACTGAGCCGCGAGACGAACTCACACCCGCTCGTCTTGCCAGGAACTGTGTTTTACATCAGGCGCATGCTCGCACTGGGCAACGTGGAATAGTCTATATCAACCCGGTTTGTCGTCAGTTCAATAGCTTGAATGGCTAATATTTATAATAAAGTATAAAGAGTTCTTCAGCAATATTTCAGGTCTTCTAATGTGAAATGATTTGATCTAAATATCACTGATCAAGACCAGAAAATTGTTTGTATTGTAATGTGTATGTAACACACACACACACACACACACACACACACACACACCCACACACACTCACACACACACACACACACACACACACACACACACACACACACACACACACACACACACACACACACACACACACACACACACACACACACACACAGAGGAATGGCAGCTGGTGGTCCCCGCACCATCAGTCCTGCTGCCGGAGGACGGAGGCGTCCCATTCAGCAGGTGCTCACCCTCTACAGGGGGTTAACCTCAGACCACAGCAGCCCCCGGATGGCGGCCATGAAACGAGAGATAAAAGAGAGAGAGAGAGAGAGAGAGAGAGAGAGAGAGAGAGAGAGAGAGAGAGAAGGAGAGGATAGAAATAAGAGTCAAGCGTGTTAAACCGTGATTGGAGGTCTGAAGAGCGCATGCGTTTGCCCGGGCTCAAAAATGCAACAGGTTTAAAGTAGGGCAAAGAAGGTAGGAAGCCCGAGGTGTGTGAAAACCTCGGGCTTCCCATCAAAAAAAAAAAAAAAAAAAAAAGGGGGAAAAAGAGAAAAAGGAGAAAAGGGAAGGCCGGAATAAAGAGAATAATAAAGATCGAGGAAGAAAATCCGGCCCACCCTCAGGCTGGAAAACAGCAGCTCCGACGCTTTGCGGAGTGAGGTCGATTTTTAAGGAGAAAAGAGTCACGAAAACAAACAGCGTAGGGAGCCATTTTGCAACAGCTCAGAGTGACGACAGGCGTCGGCATTTCTCTCATCCGAACCAGATGTGAAATATTCAGGACACAATGCTCCGGCGATGAAATATGCAGATCATAAACCGTTCCAGCTCCAGAGCGTTTAACTTTTTAACAGCGCGTCGGTTCACCCAGACGGAGCCGGGGACGCTGCTGTCTTGACCTGAAGTGATGCAGAGACGGAAGTGATGCAACGAGGCGCAGACTCGGATACGAGGCGCTTTCAGGGAAACTATGGAAGCAAAAATACCGGTTTTCAAAAAAAAAGATACATCTTTACATCTTAATGCTGCGGTTCTGAGGTTCAGAAACCCGTTGGAATTAAATATTGACGTTTTGCTGGTGCAAAAAGACAGGAGCTCCGCTTGAAGACCCTTTAAGTGACGATTAAACGATATGAAAAAATAACAATAAGTTATAATATTTGCTTGAGAGGCTGGGTACAGGTTTACAATATCAACAAAGAAAAGCACAATAGGGATAGGAAAACAATATATATATAATAATAGATAAAAAAAAATATATATATATTTAAAATATATAAACAATATATTTTTAATATATAGTCTATAGATTTGTTCAAAAATATAGCTTGCTGAAAGATATGTGCTTTTTATTGTGTTTTACAATACATTTCATTTCCGTTACTGTATATGAGTATTTTTCACGCAGACCATCTCCAGCAGTGGTGCCGGTGCTTTGAGTAGTATTAGTATGTAGTAAATAGTGGTAGTAATCTGAATGCAGAGAAACTCTGCCGGTTCATTTGAGCTTTGAGCTTTGGCCCGAGGCGATGGGTCCTTGTGTGGCTTTTCAAACATGTGGCAAACCTGAAATTTGGGGAGGGATCCACCCTATAACTGATGGGGCAACATATGTCGCTCTATTCTTCCAGGAGATAAAGCCCTCGTCTAGTTGTGACGGAAGTAAAAAGGGAACACACATAGCATGGAATCGGACACACGCACACTCGCACGCGCACGCACACGCGCACACACTGGCTGGAGTGGTCCTCCTTCCACAGTTATCGTGCGGCAGCAGATGTCGCGGCAGACACTGTGACCTGCGGTGACTGATTAAGACCCCGAAACAAAAGGCAGCTCCAAAAGAAGTCATTAGCACCTCTGAGGGCTTTCATCACCGCAAAGCCGGGGAACCGCACCGCCTCCGCAGCGGAAAGAGTGGCTGCGGCTACTCAAGAGGACACTTCACTGCCCGGTTTAAAAAAAAAAATAAAATAAAATGCAATGTAGAACATTCAAACCAAATAGTGACAAGGCAAAGACAATAATGACTGCCCAAGGATATACAGTACGCCGCGAGTGTGATAGAAGCACCACAGTCCAAGCTATTAAATCCACATAGATGTTCTTTCAGTTAAGTTATTTGACCCTAAAAGCCATATGATGAATGTGATGTGGGGCTGGTGCGGTTTAAGCCACACCCGGGTCAGAGGTGGCGCCTGTTGCACATCAGAGCAAACGTGCGAGCTTGGGTTCTGGTGGGGGCCGGGCGGACTGTCAACGGAAGTGTCGATCTGTCTGGCATGTGTGATCTGGGCTGTTGCGGGGACTGGAACATGAATCAATCAGAAGACTGAATATGAACTAATGAGGTCACAGTTTGAGTACTCAATTCCAACTGTTCCAGACAGGGGCTGGTACAGACGTATGAATGTTTCGGTTCAATTTACCGATGATCGTGGAGAGTGCGAGTACGGTGGACAGCAATGCGGACAAACTTCAATGCAGACCCTGATTTAGAAACCAAGCTGCGTTCTCCGACAAGGATCTATACGTGGGTTACAGAGCAAAGTCTACAGGCCAATTTGGTGGGCGACCCCCATCAACGTATCCACCAGAGGCCATTCTTAATTACCGTTGCATTTCACGGGCATTTGTTTCAGACTCTGACGAGATGGTCTCGCTTATGTCACACGGCTAGATTGGAAGCGGCACGGAGTCACAGCAGACAAAACAGGTTCTCGAACAAATGGTTGGTATTTCCAGTAGTGAATGATTAATGGATGTACCAAGTGAAACGCATGTCGACTGCCCTTTCTCAGCTGTTCAATACTGATGTTAAAGAAATAATTGGACAATAAATGCTGCAGCACACTTCCTCTAGGCATTACAAAGCCCCAGTGTATTCCCTCGTATTGGCAGATTTGCGCTGTTTGCCAAAGCATTTGTCTTTTCTATAATTGTACAGAGTCAAACACAGGAGAGTGGTTGTAAAAATAACCGCTCAGCGCTTCGGCCAAACAGACAGACGGAAAGTAGGTTTACACTGAAAAACATGATTTGATTGGAGTTATTGGATCAAATTAAAGATATATATATATATATATATATATATATACACTGTATATATATATGTGTATATATTTATAAATGTATATCGATTTAATTCCTAAGATTCCTCAATTCAAAGTGGTAATCCATAAGATTATTTTATGAAAAAATCCCCCATTGGATACTTTTTTTCGCTGGCATTCTCAAAAAAAAAACAGCCACTCAATTAATTTGCATTAAGCTTGTGTTCCTCTATCCTGCTGCTTCTATTGTTGGTGGCGGGGTCCGCCTGCTGAGGTCCGTAGACCGTCCACATGAATGAACATTCACAGAAAAGAAAAACGGCCTCAAATGAAAAAATATCCTCGCCACCTCAAGTGACCAAGAAAAAAAAAAAAAAATCAAATCAATGGCTTAGAAGAAGGAAAACCCTTGGGAAGAGAAAATGGCCGTTAGAGTGAAGACGCAGGTAAACCAGGATAAAACGAGAAAAAGATTTTTAGGAAAATAATTATAATTTTTTTTTTTCAACTTCAACCAACAGCTATTGTTTTCCAGTGTGGGGCCCTCTATAGTGGCAGCTTTTGGGAGCTAAGGACCGTCACCGCCCAGCCATTAATTAAACCGGTGAACAAATCCGTCTTTTTTTGGGGTTTTTTTAGGCCGTCCTCCCGCTTTTTGTCGGTCCAACCCTGCAAATCGAAATGAGGATGGCGACGCCGAAAGACGAGTAATTAGTTTGAGGCAGAGGGAATTCCCTCTTCGTCGGTTAACGGAATCAGAGGACCGAGAAGAGCTGGAGATGAACTGGCCGTGTGAGTGTGTTTGTGCGTGCGTGCGTGCGTGAGTGTGTGTGTGTGTGTGTGTGTGTGTGTGTGTGTGTGTGTGTGTGTGTGTGTGTGTGTGTGTGTGTGAGTGAGTGAGTGAGTGTGTGTGTGAGAGAGAGAGAGAGAGAGAGAGAGAGAGAGAGAGAGAAAGAGAGATGAAGACAGGACGTGATTATGTTCCAAGTCATTCGCTAAGTGTATAAGCAGTATTGTGCTCGGGCTGGTCTGGAATCTGTGAAGCGCTGTTTGAGATGTAAAACAGGAGAGGAGGCAACGATCCAAACTCAATCACCAGCAGATAATACAATACTCTCTTCCTATTGTGCAGCCCCCCTGCGCGTGCGCGCGCACACACACACACACAGACACACACACACAGACACACACACACACACACACACACACACACACACACACACACACACACACACACACACACACACACACACACACACACACACACACAAAACACTAAAACACAGCTTAAAACAAAACAAGAGCCCCAGAGTTACACAATTTTCTGAGATAAATCAAAAACTGGAAGAATGCCAATCTTCATCCAATCTTTGCTGAAACAAAAAAATTTAGAAATATATATATATATTTATTTTATTTTATTTATTTAATAAACATTTAATCAATTATTTAATTAAATTGCACCAGCACTGTGATAAACTCATATATATTAACTCATGGAACACTGCCATCCTTGTTCAATGTGTGGTGCTCCGATGATCATTAAAATAAACTGAAAGTGGGGCATGGTAGAGCTGGGCATTGGTACTCAATACCTTTAAGGTATTGACCGAAATAACTCAATACCAAGTAGTATTGAAATTTCCCCAATCATACGATACCTGCATCCAATCCTTTCTGTAGCCAGATTGGGGAAAAAAATGACTTTTTAGCTTCTTTCACACATGCAGTCTTTTCCAGCAATGTTCCGGAACCGTTCCTGCATGGGGTCACTTGTGAATGGGAGCAGGGATTGATATTCTGGGAAATCTGTACCAGCAATTTCCCGCCTCAAGACCTAATAAGATTTCCGGTGAAAATGCCGGAACGGCTGTGTTACGGCTGTGTTGTCAATGGAAGCAGCAACATTGCCGAAACAGGCACATGAAGGAGGGGTGGAGCCGAATCCGAATACTGTATTAGCAAAGCACGAATAGTGTTTTTTTATGAATATTTCGTACTATTTCGTATTAAAAAAAATATTTGAAGAAAAAAATAAACCTGAAAAAAAGCATCCGATCCAGTTCAGCATCCGAACAGTGGCGCTTGGCTGCAAAGATGAGAAATTGAAACATATTCAATATATATCTTTATATTCTTAAATTGTATTCTCTATCTGATTAAAAATGCCACTCAGACCCTAGACGTGTCTTTTAGAGTGAGGGGTGCGGGGGCATCGGGCACAAGCGCTGCACATGCCGGCCGGCTGCACTGGAGGGCGGAGCCGGAGGGAACTAGGGAACGGGGGGGGGGGGGGGTAGAAACAGGTGGAGAATGTTAATTCTCTGGAGGCAGAGAGTGTAGGAAAGGTTGAAATGATCATACTGATTTAATAGCATTGGGTTAGGGTTATTGCGTCCGGGGATGCAATAAAAAAAAAAAAAAGGTTGGTGGCATCTCCGCTCTGCTGACCGCTGCGCAATCCGCTGTGCGTCCCCGCTCCCCCTTTCTCCAAACAAAACCAATAATAACAGTATGTTTTCATTGTGGATGTATTTATTGTAGCTGGATGAAACAAAAAAACATTGTGCCTAATTGTGTGTAACGGCGGCGCTTTTTCCGAGAGCCAGGAAAAGAAAGAAAACAATTCAAATGCAACGGAATGGACCGTCCCTTGCCCCATCTATTCCTGCATTTTCATGGCATGTGTGAAAAGGCCCAAGGCAGGGAAATGTTCCAGAATGTAGCTGCATGTGTGAATAGTGAAGATCACTAGCGGTGCCAGAAAGGTTATGCCGGTAATTTACCGGTAAACGATGTGTGAAAGGGGCTTATGTATGGTTTTGCTCATAGCCAATCACGGCAAGTGTTTTAATGCAACGTGCAGTTGGCCCGCTACGGTAGCAGGAGTGTCGTAACACGATGGTGATAGGCCCAGGTGCAAATTTTATTTTTTCAAACATATCATCTCCTCCCCGTGCACACCCGCACCCAGCCCGGCTCTAGCCATTTTGCCGCTCTACGCAATCTATCGATGTGTGGCTTTAACAGTCTGTGAAAGGACAGGTTCACATTTTTCTCAAGTCTGTCTTAAAGCAACGGTCAGGCGTTGAACAGGAAAAGAGGTTTTCCTCCTGTACTGGATATTTGTTTAAAATGACACTGCCCAAATACTCCATTGTACAGTATTGTACAGTCATTTAATACATATTTCAATAATTTGATGAGAAGGAGTGGTGGCCTTTTACGCAACTGAATGCTTCCATTCACATGATGGGTACAGTAGAAAAAAAAAGGTATCGAATGGAGTACTCTATTGGTATCGGTATACTTTAAGGGTACTGTTATTTGTACTGGTATCGACATTTTTTAAACAAAACCCAGCCCTGGGCATGGGTCGGAAAAGGTTGGGAACCACTGATACTGTATATGCGTTCAAGTTGTGATGTAAAATGCTCCGCACTGAGAAACCAAATACTGGTTCATTTGGAACAATGGTCTTCATCGAGGACGACGCATCAAGCGATTCAAGAGTTCGTTATCTAATGAGGAAGGATGCATAATCTTCAATCTGTGGCTTTAATGATTTGCGTGTTATTTATTCATGAGGAGCAGCTCTAGATGTGGGTCCGGATGGGAGTACAGGCAAGAAACACATTTTGTATTCTTTAAGATCATGGGTGTTTCTAAACATTCATTCAGAGGTAAGGAGTTTAAAATATGGAAAATGGGTTAAATGTGGGTCATGTGCATAGGCCTGGTAACATTACAAAAGATCATAACCTTGAAAAGTATAAAAGGTTATTGTTGTGGAGGAGCAAAGAGCAATGGGATCACACGCAAACATTTTAATTTTGATTTATTCAACACTTACTGGAGCCTGCCATTGCCAGACTAAATGCCTATTAGTCTGGAACCTCTCAGCTCATTTTCAATTTCCAAAGGGCGTTATCAACGGGTGCATTCTCTGGATACAATTGGATTGATCTACAACCAATCGAGCATTGGATAGACCTACAACCAATCAGAACACTGGATAGACCTACAACCAATCAGAACACTGGATAGACCTACAACCAATCAGCGCACTGGATAGACCTACAACCAATTTGAAAATTTGATAGATCTTAGACCAATCAGAGCATTGGATAGACCTACAACCAATCAGAAGTAGAGTAAGTAACCAGACGTATTCTGCAGAGCAAATGAAACATGAGCTGCAGGTTGGTCCGCTTCCCAGGCTCCACCTACTGGGGTCAAATACCAAAGATTGTAGATGTAATTCCTAAAAAGATAAACAATCTGAAAGGTTTGCCCTCGTCAAGTCAAGTTTATTTGAACAGCGTAACCCTTAATTAGGGTTTGCAAGCTTCACATTTCACACCGAATCTACGGCATCACCTCGCCTTAACCTCCACCCGCGGGGACGGGGGGGGGGAGAACCCCAGAAAAACACAGTGAAAACAGCAGATGTTCAGCCAGTGAAGTGTCAGGGAAAGGTGAGTGTTTGCAGGTTCACCGCTCGCGCACAGACGCTCGGGCGATGTGCACACATCCACTGAGCGCCCGGCCCATCGAGGACGGCGGCACCCGGGTTCACCGCCGCCTCGCTGGACGGACGTCGAAAGAACGGAATGGACATGGCACTGAACAAGATCTACACCTTTTCACGCATCTCCAGTTCTTAAAGTAGAGCTCCATCTGACTGTCCGTTGACTCGAATACAATTCGTTGACCTCCTCTTATTTTTTTTTGCTCTTTAGAATGGAATATCCACAAAAACAAAAAAAAAATTAAGAAATAGTCGGTAGTATAACCCTCCGTTGTATTTTATGTTTCTGCTCCGTCCTAATAGAAAACAGACTCCCGATGTATTCTTTTGGGGAGACACGTGAACGGGAGCAAATTAATTAACCTTGTTTTGAGCTCGACGCCGCTATAGATATTGTCCAAATGTCACATCATTAGCAGTCGACCTGGGGACTGGGATCAGGGTCCGTCGGAGATGTGTGCCGACACATTTCCTCCCACACGCTGCATTGACGTGTGCGCTGGGTCCTCAGACTGTAATCAAGCGCCCGCGCCGCCAAACAGAATCCAATTTGTTAGGATGTCATGTTTGGATAATTCTTTTCACCGGCATGCAAGGCGGGTCCCGAATCCATTTGAAATGTCCGAGCCGCGCTCGCAGCTTCCGCGGGGCGTGTGCGGACGCACGTCTAGCCACACGTTTTACCTGGAACCTTCACGAGTCCGTTTTTATCTGTCACTCGTTGGTTGGTGGCGTTGGTTCCTCCTGACGGAGGCATCTCCCCTCCCACCCTCCCTCTCTCCCTCCCTCCCTCTCTCTCTCTCTCTCGTTGTGATCCCCACGTCGTGTGCGACAAGCTGACGGTCTCAGTTTGTCCCTGCGTTTAGACGTCCCGTGATTCCCACCCCGCGGATGTACGCCGTTTTCTACACGCAGCACAATCGAAATAATCCGACGTACAACACGAGGCGGTCGTAGTTGTAAATGTAAAACAACGTCTAATCGAAACGAACGCTCTGACGGCGGACTGCGGTGGGCGGCCGGCCCGACCGCTCTCGACAAATGCGCTTGGCGTGTGTGGCTTCGGTGACAAAAACGTCCGCGGACGGACGGGCTGAAATACGCAGAGGGAGAAGGGCTCACATCCCATCTCCAGCCCGTCAGACGGTGATCCAGTGCTGCAGAGCGGGAACCTGCGAAGGACATTTGGCTTCGGTGTCGTCGGTCAGTCGGCTCGCCTACATGTATGTTCTCCCTGTGTCTGTAATCAATGTGAACTGTCAGTTGAAAAAGAGCATTGCGGTATGTGTGTGTGTGTGTGTGCGCGTGTGTGTGCGTGTGTGTGTGTGTGTGTGTGTGTGTGTGTGTGCATGTGTGTGGGGAGCTATGTTCTGCACATTCAGCACCTGAGCAGAACATGAGATGGATGGTATCAGAGCGAGGGACACCAGGAGGAGCTAGCGACCGAGGGAAAGAAGAGACGTAGAGACGGAGAGAAAGATAAGACACGCGCACACGCGCACACGCGCATGCACACACACACACACACACACACACACACACACACACACACACACACACACACACAGAAAGGAAACACACACGTTACACACCTGATGCTGGTCATGCTTCCGGTCTCAGAGCCGAGCTTGCATCTCTCGAGCTGCGTGGCGACGATCTGTCGTTCGGCTTCCAGCTCCCTGGTCAGACGCTCAAACTGCAGCTCCTAAACACAAAGAAGAACCCATTAAAACATTGCATTCCATTTGATATAACAGAGAGAGAGCGAGAGAGAGAGAGACAGAGCGAGAGAGAGAGAGAGAGAGAGAGAGAGAGAGAGAGAGAGAGAGAGAGAGAGAGAGAGAGAGAGAGAGAGAGAGAGACAAACACACACACAAAAGGAAACACTCCACCTGCAATACATTCAAGCAGGCATGCATTAAAGTCAAGCACAGACACACACACACACACACACACACACACACACACAGACACACACACACACACACACACAGACACACACATTTGTACTGAACACACACACACACACACACAAACCGAACACACACCCATGCACAAACCGAACACACCAAACACACACACACACACACACACACACACACACACAACATTGTGCCTTATATCCGTTTCTCAGAGGATGAAAGGCAGAGACAGAGATGGGAGAGGGAGAGAGAGAGGGATTGATCGTGTGAAAGAGACAGAAAAACAGGGCGAGCGAAAGTCAGAAATCCACGGCGTCAACACGGCAGCGCCTGGATGAACATCCCACCGACGTGAGAACATCTGTGACGGGGCGCAGACCGTGCAGCGCGGGGAGAATGAACCGCGAGCGCAGACGTCCCAAAAAAAGCGTTCCGTCACAGGGAGGGCATTAGAATGCATTTGATGTCCAAACATTCGGAACAAACTTTTGTTTTTAAATCAGTGTTTTTTGTTTTTCAGCCATAACCTGCTTAAGAAGCCGGCAGAATACGAGCAAGAGGAACATTGACATAAAAAGAATGACCAAAGAAATGAGTGGAAAAACAGATTGCATGAGATTTGAGACGAGCGCCCGCTGAACCTTCACAGTCCGACGCGTCCTTTTGAGAGAAGGGAAGTTCCAGATCGTTGTTTATTTATTTTCGGTGCTGAAAACACGACCTCCAGCTGAGCGCACTCCTACCGAGGCGCCGATCCAAAAGCGGTGACATCTGATTCGTCATTCTGCCGCAGGAGAATTTACACTTTTTTTTTTTGAGTCGGTTTGAGTGATTTTATTTTGGGCGGAAATTCGGGGAGTTTTTTTTTTCTTTGGACATGAAACAGATACTTTCATGTGAAAGCATTAGTCTGAAGCGCCCGCCTGACGAGCCATCCATAAACGTGGCGTGTTTGGTTTAGCGAGATGACAAGATAAAGGATGTGTATATAAATATATATCTGATGGAGACATAGTGTGCACCCGAATCAAAAATTGTCAAACTGTTTCTTTGCAAGATTGAAGGAAAACATATTAATGAGCATATGGCCGAGCAGTGAACACACACACACACACACACACACACACACACACACACACACACACACACACACACAGCAGCAGCAGCAGCAGCGTCGAGTTTTTCCTGCAGCTTGTTTGGGTCCGGCGACCTCCGCCTCACTGTGCTTTGTGGATCCCGACGCCGAAACAACAAGAGAGTGAGAGGCGGAGTCGGGTTCCGGCGCGGAACATCCGTCTGTCGTGACCCTTCACGTCGGCGCGGGGCCAAAACCGACCCTGGCACGCTTGCCGCGTTTTCCGTGGTTCCGCAGGAAGGGTGCGCGCGGCCGTCGCTGCTCAGCGACCGAAACGGGGGCTGAGAACACCGGGCTCTCGTCGTGAGCGGCAGCAGGGGCTGCGAGCGCTGTGATGCAACGTGCGACGCTGCTTCCCGATGCCGCTCGCACCTGGGTCCTCAGCATCAATTACGTCAATTACGTGAAAAATTACGTAACCGGCGGGAAATTGGGCCGTCAGGGGTGTGAACCGTCGGGCTGCGGTTGGTGAGAACGGCAGGTGAGCGGACTGAGGCGTCCATTAAACATGACGGTGCTTCCACATGATGAGAGCTGCCATCAAAGCCTCTTTCCACATTGATGTTAAAGGTCTGAGGCGGCTTCAGAGACTTTGATCTCATTGAACTAAGTGGCACCTTTTCATTTTGCATTGTTTATCTCGGTCACGTTGGAGACCTTATCTGTGCACGGAATATGCCCAGATAATTCAAGGTCATTGGAACTTTTTTTCAATTATTTTTTCCTAAAAATGGACCAGTGTGAACTGGACACCGGGTTCTACTTAAAACTAAGCTTTGATCAGATGAAGCTGAAAAAAGTCTCTTTTATCACAGTAAAGTAGCTTGATTGAACCAATATGTTATCAATATGAAAACAACAAACATGAAACAATACGTTTCATGTCAACCATATGTCACCTCTATATATACCTCTATATAACCACCGCTGTATATACCTCTATACACAGTATACATCTATATATAGTTGTATCTATAGCTGCATATATAACTGTATATATAGCTGTATATATACCTCTATATATACACCGCTATATATACCTCTATATATACCACTATATATACACCGCTATATATACCACTATATATACCACTATATATACACCGCTATATATATACCCTTATATATACCACTATATATACACCGCTATATATATCTCTATATATTGCTCTATATTTACCTCTATATACAGTTTACCTCTATATATACCTC
>NC_137196.1:25718486-25725986 GCF_960531495.2 Zeus faber | reverse complement strand
GGATGGATTAAATGCAGAGGCCTCATTTCACCGGCCACCATCCAATGCATGTGCATGTGTGTGTGTGTGTGTGCGTGCATGTGTTGTAGTGTGGTGTGCTGTGTGACAATTAAAGATTCTTCTTCTTCTAAAGACCGAAACAGGCTGGAAGACTGGCCGGCCAAATGGGGGAGTCCGCCGATCGACTCACGCCCGGCCGAGCGAGCAGCGGCTGCCCCGCCCTTGCCTCCGGCGCCCCCCTCCGCAGAGCTCACAAAATATCTGTTTGATTGACAATTTGAATCGGCTTTGGGATCGTTTCTCCCTCTTCAGCACTGATGTAGCCAAATGCTGGCGGTGAACTTGCGGCACGCCGTCCGGTCCTCTCCACGTGACTGACTAGTGCACGCCCTCCCCCAAAACCTCCACCTCCGTCTCCGGTGGCACCCTCAGAGTGCCGTGCCCCGCTTTGGGCTCCCCCATACCGTTCCTATCTGTCTCTAACCCCCTCACCCGGCAATTTCCCCATACAGGCCGTTATTCGGGACAGGGCCCCCCCGTCCACACTGCACATCTAAAGGTGGAAACAAAAAGGATCACCGTGGTGTGTGCGGTGGGAACCTCCGCCGGCTGCCTCACGCCGCTCTGCTGCTGTTCTGTCTTCGCCGGGTTAAGATGGCTCTGATCAATGCTCCGTCTGTTGGTAATAACTCATTTGTCCTTAATGATTTATTCTGCACTGAAAGTATGGACTTTACGCTCCTGAGTGAAGCATGGCAGTGGAATATGGATTTTTCCCATCTCATTAAACTTTGTCCTGCAGACCACTCTTATATCAGCACACCCGGCTGACAGGTCGTGGTGGTGGACTTGCCATAGATTTTAAGAACAGGTGCACATGCCAGATGGTACGCACGGAGTCTTATTGTTCGTTTGAATTACAAATGTCTAGAGTCAGTCGACTAAAGCCTATTTATTGTATTTTAATTTACAGACGACCGGGCCCAATCGGCTCCTCCCTGTCACATTTTGCTGGTTTGTTTTATCATCGATTAAAAAGCTGGACAGAATCCTAATGGTTCGGGCATTTTCATCTTCATATCGATGATACATCCCACAGTGCCTCTGAATTTCTTAATCTCACTGAATCCTTTGATTTTATGCAACAGGTATCTGGCTCTACACACTCGGCTTGGGCAGATTTACGATTAAATCGTCTATCCGTCGATCGCGATTGACATTGACGACAGACGTATTTCTTTTTTTTTTTTACTCGCCAGGAAAATTTTAAACGGTGTGAATGCAGTTTATGGTGTTCTGAAACTGGAGCGGAGGGGTGGGGCTCTGTTGAGTAACCACTGGTGATCGGGTCTCACTTCCCCTCTACAGTCCCCTATGGAGACTTTGAGGGGCAGGTGCTCAAAGAAAAACAAAAGGCACACGGACCGCCAGCTCCGGTTCTAGCCATTTTGCCGCTCTTGGCAAACGGAGAAGCACAGTGGAGCCCACATCGCAGGGGCTCCGGGGTGCGAGGTTCAGGGTGTGAGGTTCATGAGGTGTTCCTCTTGAATATATCGTGCCCAGACAATCCGCTACATCGATACCCATTAACGCTTGTAAGAGAAGCGCACCTGATAAGAAGGGCAACCGTGGGGTCCATGGGGCAGGTGCTGCCCTGCACGTACCTGCTGCTCAATATGCAGATCTTGTGATTATAATACAGCAATATATAACACAATCTCATAGAGAGCGATTTCGAAAGATTTTGCTCCTCCTCCAGACAGTGGTGCACGCCGGCTCCTGCGACTGTCATTTTATTTTCCATCTATTTATTTTCGTTTCTTTCCTACATGTATGAAGCACATTTTTTTAGACACAACCGAGTTAAGGGACTGTCCCGTTCCGTTCCATTCCAAAAAAACCTGTGCGTTCCCCCTGTCGGGACGGCGGGGACGCACGTCTCCCCCTTGCTTTCGGTATAAACTGGATGTTATTGTGTAAATACTTTACTTGTAAATAGTAAACCCTGCACTTCTGGAACGGGGAGACCGCGTTTGCCTGTTGGCTCTGAGGATCTACTTGTCAGTGATCGCAAATGTATCTTATTTGATATTTGTTGTGGAGTCTCAGCCTTCTTTGTATAGGAGACACGTCCGCTTTTTAAACGAGGCTGCGGCTGTTAATTTCTCCGTGATAATTTAAAGCAATATTGTATTAAAGGATGACGACGCGGAGACTTTAGTCAAATCATTTAACACCCACACACGTGGAAAGCCACGAAGCTTGAAGTACACAGTGTAGATCTCAAACAACTTATGGGTATCCTCAATGACACAGTGAAGGCTGAGGGATCATCTTATTTCTCTAGTCTAATCCGGCAAGAGAAATCCTCAAGTCCTGCTTGATACAGTAAACAATGTCGTCCTTCCAGGGACACTCCAAATTTGCCAATTTTCTCTCACAGGTGACTGCAACCACTTTCTGAAATGTTTTGGAGAAAAGGTTGTAAATATTGGGGCAAACATCTCGCCCTCCTCCAGTCCACTCACGAGTGGTTCTTCTAACTCATCCATCTTGGATGCCTTGCGTAATGTTTCTATAGATGATATGACAGCCCTGTTAGGAAAAATGGAACCCTCTTACAGCTCACAACCTCTCTGTTTTTAAAGGTTTTTAAACGTATTGATCCCTGTACCCTCTACCTGAGAACTACGGGCCTATCTCAAAACTCCCTTTCTTTTCTAAATCTTTAGAAAAGGTTGTCGAGGAGAAACTTCTTCAAACACTGGATTTGTAAACCACACTCCACGGAATCGGCTGAAACCTTAAGGAGAAAGGTTTCAAACCAGATCTTAATGGCTGGAGATGCTAGAGAGTGTTTGGTTTTGCTTTTATTGGACCTTAGATACTGTTGACCATCACATATTAATCCACAGGATAAAACACCTGGTGGGCATTTCTGGGACTGCATTGGAGCTGTTCTCCTCCTATCTCACAATCTCTGTCGGTTATTTTGCGTCAGAAACTACAATCATGGGGCGTGCCCCAGGGTTCCATCTTGGGCCCTATTTTATTCTCCATATACATGCTTCCACTGGGACAGATTATCAGTAGTTTCAGCAACATCTATCATTTCTACGGCGATGACATCCAGTTATATTTCTCCTTCAAACCTGATGAGCTCGATAGACTTTCTGTATTTAACAACCGTTTAAATTAAATTAGGAACTGGATGGCAAATAATTTCCTGCAGCTATAGTGCAGATAAAAATGATGTAAAACTGAATACTGCTCCTGATAACCTTCACTCATCGATCAAGCAGAAGCTTGGTGCCTTTTCCTCGTCTTCTCAGTCAAGTCTACGTAATCTTGGTGTGATTTTTGACCAATCCACAAGTTTTGATGCTCATGTAATGATTAGGATTCTTACACAATCAAGTTTCTTTCACCTAAAAAACATGGCCAAACGTAGGCCTGTTGTGTCAAGAACTGAAATAGAGATGCTAATCCATGCTTTTATCTCATCACGTTTGGACTACTGTAATTCTCTACTTACCTGCCTTATTAAATCTTCCTTGACCATTTACAAACCGTCGAAAATGCTGCTGCTCCGCTTTCAACACAATCCAACAGGTGGTCACACATTACACCTATTTTAACCTCTCTGCACAGGCTTCCTGTTCATTTTAGAATTCATTTTAAAATCTTGGTGCTCACACCTAGAGCCCGACAAGGCCAGGTTCTACATTATATCACAGACCATCTGTAAGCACACACACCACAAGCAGATCACGTAGATCCTCTAACCAGGGTCTTCTGTGGCCCTTGGGCATGTTTTAAGACTCTCGGAGATGGTGCTTTCCATTCGGCAGCACCCAAACTTTGGAACAGTTTCCCAATGAATCTGAGGTCTCTGGACTCTTTTAAAAAAGCAGTTAAAAACCCATCTGTTCAGACAGGCTTTTAGGTTGCATGTGTTTTTCATGTTTTAACTGGCGTCTGTCTCCCCTTATGTGTTTTATCCGTCTTGTCTTGATGTTATTTACCGCATTTCCTTATAAAGTGACCGGGGGCCTGTATTTACCTCAACCGCAGAGGGTACCAGGCCTTTATCGGAAGCAGGCTTATATAAGAGGCAGGCTTTTATCTCTTATTCCCTCTATTAAATAAGTGTATTTGATCATATTTAAGCATGAATTTTAAATCAAACTTTCGTCTGGGTGCCATGCCGTGCAAACACATGTATGGTGAAAAAAGAGAGTGCTAGTAGCTACCCTAAAAGTCACACGTGTGGTGGCAGCCGAAGGGGTATTACCGTTTTCCAAGTTTGCCTTGAAGGCACCACTTCCTGCTCTTCCTGCGGGGCATTCGCCCAAAGAAGGGATCCGCGATCTGCTACGCAGCAGTAGGAAATGGTGTAAATAAAATACATGTACAATAAAAACACACTGTTTTTATTTGCTTGGTTTGGAAGAGGAGCTCCGCACCGGAAGAGCGGCACAGCTCCGATCAGCTTTCCCCCGTTCCCAGTTTGACTGAATTTGAGGCAGGCTTTTATTTGTTTGCATCAATCTGAAAACCGTCGACATGATGCTCCAGGGATGCCCACGGTGCTTGATTGTACTTGAGGGAGATAGAAGGGAGTAGGAGCTTCGGTTTCAAGGGTTTTTGGACAGAACCCCCGTAGTTCTGAAAAGCTCGTGCCACCGACCCAGAAACCCGCACGTATGTGCGGGCGCGTGCGAGCACGTCAATCGGCCAATAAATGACCTGTCGGCGGAGGTTCAGGATGGAAGATTAATTCTCGTCATCGGGGATTTGAAGCCCCCCTGCAGCCAAGCCAATCAGAGGCTGCCACACCCTCCGAGAAACCAATCCAATTTCAGACATGTCAGAAGTGTCCATATTTGCACTGCATTCTGCTTCTTATGGTGTCACTTCAGGACTCTGAGGGGGGCAGATCTATAATAACTCGTCTCCTAAAGATCTTTATTATACAGAATAAAAATGTTGAAACATCTGATGGAGACCTAATACCAAAGCATGGATTTACGGTAATTTCGACTTAAACAGTAAAAAGACACAACAAATGTGACTCCTCATTCAAAATGTTATCTGGCCATGCTAGACATGCGAGCAACGTCCTATTTTAACAATTACGTTTTGGCCTCTAGTCATCCCAAGAGTGACAATAAATGAATAAAGTACTTTTCCAAATGCCAAAACCATACAGGATGGAAAAGAATGGAAAGAGAGCGAGAGAGAGAGAGAGAGAGAGAAGTGGAGAGAGAGAGAGAGAGAGCAAGAGAGAGACAGAGAGAGAGGGAGAGAGAGAGAGAGCGTTTAACAGGGAAAATGGGAGCCTCTCCCGATGAAGGAGAGATCGCTCAGAGCCGCGGCGCTCCGCCTCTCCAGCCCCTGCAGCTTGTACAGGAAACAACACAAAATAAATATTTGATCCACTTTGGAATCGCATCTTATGAATTAAGAACTGTGCCGTGAACCGCGCCGCCGCCGTTTTTAATGAGTGAGGCCGAGCTGAGCAAATCCTAATTAATCCTAATTAAGCGAGTAGCGGGCGTTCGTACAGGAGTCGCAGGTACACAAAGGGGGAAAAACAAAAACAGGAGGAAAAAAAACATGTTTGTGTTGCACCGAGTGGATCGTCCCCTTGTGACTTCAATAAAACAACGCGCTGACCCGCATTTCGAGAGGCGATGAATCTTCCCTCTTTGTTTGTTTTACACACGCTCGAGTCTAATCGCGAAAAAAAATCCTGGCAGCGATCGTGCATCATTTTGGGCGCTGATGCCCGGGATCCCGACAGGTTTGTTTCATCGTTGTTATCAGTGTCAAACATTATCGAGGGCAGACCCGACCAAACAAGGAGCAGCACGTCCGTCGTCGCGGGAAGACAAGCGGCAAACTTTGATTCCATGCGCGGGAGTTGCACGGATTCAACCCCCGAACGCCTCGGAACGGGTGCGGGATACGCGTCGGCGGCGTCCAACGCGTGCCCCCCCCCCCTTTTCGGTCGATATAATGAGGCGATCGGGGATCGGGAGGTGTCCCCGCGCTCTCAATCCGAAAAAAACGCCTCCGGAGGTTCCTTTGACCGGTGAGCCGGACCGCGGAGGGGGAAGAGAACTCCACTTCAGCGCCAATTAGAGCGCCATCTTCCACAGGAAGGCTGTGATCCTCGCTAATTACCCGGCGTCCGAGAGGCAGGGAGCGGACGTGGTTGTCCGTCCGCGAAGCTGGACGTGCGGCCGGGACGGGGCGGGGCGGGGCGGGGCGGGGGGCATGGCCTTGGCGCGCTCTCCCATTCATTCTCTCATCCTTGGACTCCATCCGTTTCCCTTATTTTCACAAAGCACGAAGAAGTCGCGGCGTGCGGCCACGGCCGTCACCCGCCTTCCGGCCGCCTGACCCCGTCGACGTTCTCGCGGATTGGAGCGAGAGAGCGTGGACGGAGGAGGTGGAAGGCCACCGACAAGAGCCCGAAGCCGTTGTGTAGTTCTAATTTGAAATATCAGCTCCCCAAAGTGCGTTTTCAATCGTTTTCGGTCGCGGGAAAAGAAAATACTTCCATCACTCGAGGAAAGATGGGGATGAAGAAAAACAAAAACTCACCAGAGGACACAGCACACGTTGCATTAAATATGATTCTGGTTTTAACAAAGGGCTGTAATTTGAGGTCAAGGGCCATTTCCAATTCTGAGATTCTTGATAGGCAGGGCTCATAGGGATAGCCACCCACTGTTGGTATATCAATGAATAAATAAGAAATATATTGAAGATGTTCCCTTGCCAATGTTGCTATATCATTTTTTTTTTTAATATATATATATATGTCGATGGTTGCCATATGTTTTTATATTTTTATTTTTATTTATTTATTATTTTTTTTATATATACCTGTATTGTCGATTGTTGCCACATCTTTCTTCATGTGTAGGCAAGGCATCCACATCCGATTTGAAGGACTCTGTTCCAAGCCGTCACTTTGACAAGGAAGGGTTGTCCATCATTTTTCAAAGGATGTTTGTATTTAAAATATTTTGCGCTGCCCACCTCTCACCTTGCCCACCACACACACACACGCGCGCGCACACACACACACACACACACGCACACACACACACACACACACACACACACACACACACACACGCACACACGCACACGCACGTGCTTGCACACACACACACACACACACACACACACACACACACACACACACACACACACACACACACACACACACACACACACACACACACACACACACACACACACACACACACACACAAATAGGGGCTCGGGGACAAAGCCTGACTGACATGAGGAGTGAAGCATTGGAAGGCTAATCAATCACGCTCGGGGCTGAGGTGGATGGAGGCAGAGTGGGACTCCCACGTTTGGGCTGAGACAGAGAGCTCAGGTATCCACGTTTGTTTGTGAAAGAACGTGTGTGTGTGTGTGTGTGTGTGTGTGTGTGTGTGTGTGTGTGTGTGTGTG